>NC_091846.1:18673091-19025521 GCF_037783145.1 Equus przewalskii | reverse complement strand
TGTGTTTCTGCTTCCACCAGTGTCTGCCAGTTCTACTTGTTATTATACTTATGTCAAATAATCAAATATTATGTAGATCTGTAAAATGTCAGAGTGAACAGAAAGAGTTACAATTTTATGAAACCTAAGTTGAATGTTTCAAGAAGATTCAATGAAGCTGACTGCCTACAACCAAAATTGCAGCTGAATTAAATGCAAGTACGACTAACGTAAAACATTGGGAGAAAAATTCCAGTAGTAAAATCTAGAAGGATCCTGCACCTAGATTGCTCGGAAGAATCTGAAGCTAGAAATATGGATGAGGCAATGGTTTGTGCATTAAGTGACCTCCAAGAAAAACTCCAGTTGGGGGCACTCAAAATGTTAAAACCTTCGTCCAATATCAGAAGTTTAGTGAATGAATGTACATTTATGTTTTAAGTTAAAATAAAATATTGGAGGCAAGTATGTTAGTTTACGATTCCCGCTGTACACGACTTGACTGGATGAGAGAGCATCTACTTTGTCTGTGCTTGTACTTATTTACAGTCACAAGGACATGAATCTGCAAAAGTTTTCTTCAAATGGGAAAATATCAGAGTTATAGAGACCAGAAATGTCCTTGAAAATTGAAATGTTAACAGTCTATACAACTGAGAGCCAGGTTGTTAATGGTCAGTAGCTTCCTTTTAGCAAGAAGCTTTTATTTGTAATAGCAGACGGTGGTACAAAGTCTCTTTGGAAGCACTTGGCTTAGAATAGTGTTTTTCAAACTATGGGTTGCAAAATAAGTTTAGTAGTCCATTAAACAAACAAACAAAAAAGGACTAAAATAGAGTGCATCTCAAGTTAGAAGAGTAAGTTTGGAATTACATAAAATAAGTTCAGCATATACTGGCTAAGACAAAAGCTACAGATCATCGTAAAAATAAAAGTAACATGTTTTTTAAACTCAGATTTTGTATGGCAGGACAAAAGTATCAATTGGAATAAAATAAGACTTCGAGAATGAAATGACATGAAATCAAGGGTTTGCTTTACAATGCTATAGAGGAAAGAGAGAGAGAAAGAGGGAGAGAGGGAAGAAAGGAAGGAAGAAGGAAGAGAAATTAAACAAGTACAGCAATATAACATGATAATTATAGAATCTGGGAAACAGGTATATGGGGGTTCATTATACTACTCTTTTTACTTTCATATATGTTTTCCTAACACACTTAAAAACTCTAATGAAAATGTAAGGAGTAAAGGGTATTCAAATACTCGATAGTGTTTTGGGTTCTGAGCGTGTTTTATCTTTTATAGGTACTTTTAGTTAGAAAAACAGGGTATGTAATTAGGTCTTAATTGGTAAGCAGCTCTTTAGCTTTGGAGTCCTAGAGCAGAGCTGATTGCTTCTGCCTATTACTGCAGCCCCCAGCAGTAGTAACTCAAGAACAGGTATACACGTGCCCATGTGCGATCATGCACAGAGTTAGGGCAGAATTCCAGGTGGAACCTCTGAGCAGTGAAACAGCTTTGGCTATTTCTGAATTGAAATACTTTGAACAAGCACTTTCAGAGTGAAAGAAAATCAATCCAAAATGAACTCTTAGGATATTTCTAAGAGTATTTTTATACCAAGTATTACCATGAACATTGGTTCACGAACTGTTTTCTTTTCCAGCGGCTCGGTACTATGGTTTGTGCCTGCCTGATTGCCTGTGAAATATTTGTAACTGCAGAGGTATGAAAGATGTTACTATCAACTCTGTCCTGTGCTGATTGAATTCGCTAGTTCTGAAACCTTACTGGTAGGATGTTAAGATGATCCTTTGAGTCATGGTACTTATGAAAATGTAATTGGAGAGGTGGTGGTTATTGAAAAGCTTGGTTTTAATACATCCTTGTTTAACTTGCTCTAGTTAGTAACTAACCTAGGTACCTCTTACTCTGGGCCAAGATGAGGGTGATGTCAGTGACATACTCACGTTGGGCACAAAAATTAAGGGAATGCCAAAAATTTTAGTAATTAAGATAAATAATATTCTAATTCAATACTTTCAAAAATAAAAATTAATGCAAAAACTCCATGATGTATACAATAGCAGACATTTTGAAATAGAAACAGGACTGATAGGGTCCACTATTGAGATGAGATCAGTAAGGTCCAAGTTATGCAATTGTACAATTGCTCAGCAATCTAGAGGTTTTACTCGCCTCCCCTAGTCCCAGATCTGCTGTTACTCCCACCAACTGCAGAATTCTTCCTTCCTCACAGATCGTACCAAGATTGATTGGGTTAATTCTCCAAAGGACCTTAAACATCCTCAGAAGTGCTAGGAAGATAGACGGTATCGTTTTTCACTCAGAGCCAAGTCTTGCCCGAATATTATTATCTTTGCGTACTCAGTATATGTGGGGTCTGTGCCCTCTAGAAATTTGTAGAAGACAGAGTGGGCTGTTTCTACGTCTTTCAGTTGGGTCGTCAGTAATTTTTCTGCCATGATCTTGCTGAAGGTTACCACTTAAAGGACACACTCTCAGCAGTTCTGCTCCTCAGTTGACCGCCAGGTCCAGGATAAGAGGAGCTGTGGGTTATGCCCCAATGCCCAGCACTCTAATTCCACCATCTTCTTTTTTTCTAATTTGAGACACACAAATTATAAAATGGATGTTCTAGGACAGTGTTTTTCAAACTACGGATCATGATCTATCAGTGGGTTGTAAATCAACTTATTGGGTTGTGACCAGCATGTTTTTTAATAAAATAAAATAGATTAAATAGAAAATGTCAAATGGTAGTATTATTTTGTGAAACTTTTGTTTCAGGGGTGTGTGTGTGTGTGTGTCCTAGGTTTATTAATGTAGATTGTAGCTTTAAAAATAAAAAGATCAGGGTCGGCCCGGTGGCACAGCGGTTAAGTGTGCACATTCCACTTTGGCGGCCCGGAGTTTGCCGGTTCGGATCCCAGCTGCGGACATGGCACCGCTTGGCAAGCCATGTTGTGGTAGGCATCCCACATATAAAGTAGAGGAAGATGGGCCCAGATGTGAGCTCAGGGCCAGTCTTCCTCAGCAAAAAGAGGAGGACTGGCAGTAGTTAGCTCAGGGCTAATCTTCCTCAAAAAAAAATAAATAAAATAAATAAATAAATAAAAAGATCAAAAGCCATTGACCCAGAGCCCTAGACTGAGAGCCAGAGACCTATGCTCTGGGCCTGTGCTCTCTCAACTGGCTGCATACGTCTCCGCGACAGGTCACTTGGTTTTCTTTTGGTCTCAGTCTTCCCCATTTGTAAAATGGAAAGGTAGGAAGAAGGACCAGATGATCCCTAAGGTCTTTCCAGCTCTGAAACTCCATGTCTTTATCAGCCTTTGGATGAGAGCAGATCTTCATGTTGCCTTCTTAGTTTTGTTGTATTGGATAGCCTCTGCCCAAAGACCGCTGGTTTAAGGAAATAATGTGCCTTGGAAACTTTAAGAGTACCTTATATAGGAAAGGAGAGTGAAAATGAGCCATGATTGGATTGTCCCCTTTTCTATAGGAGAGCCTTTATTATTTTGGAGAACGACGAACAGATAAAACCAGCAGCTCTAAATTTCAGGGAGTAGAAACTCCTTCCCAGGTAAGTTTCTTTTTAAAAAAAGGTGGGTTCTTTGGGGAATTTGGTTAAGATTGGTGCCTATTACTTAGTTTCATTTAGACTTCTCTCCTTTGGTGATCAGGTAGCAGCACTTGGGTGCCCCGTGACAGGCCTGGATCCTTCCCAGGGCCCGAGAGCCATGCCTATGGCATGCCTGTGCTTTGCAAGCACTGAGTTCTCCCCAGAGCATCCTGCTTTCCATTTTATATTGGTTATTGTTTACAGAATTCAGGAGTTGATTCCCCTCCCAAAGTAGGAAGGTCCAATTCTAAGGTTGCAGACCTCTGAAAATATCTAAAGTCATCAGCCTTTTATTTCCCTGCAGAAAGGAACTGAGTCTTTCACAAACCCCTACTGGGAGAATTCAGCCCTTGCAGAACATCACAAGTGTGTATGTGCACACATGTGTGTGTGTGAGAGAGAGAGAGAGAAAGAGAGATGGGGAGGCTGTGTTTTTAAAGAGAGAGAAAAGAGGAAATTAACATTTTTCAAAAACCTATTATATACCAGACACTATTGTACTTTTACATATATTAGCTCATTTAATATTCAGACAACCCATGTGAAATATATGCTATTACCCTATTTTTTCCTTTTGAAGACATTTTATTGTGGACTTTTTCAAATATAAGAAGTCAAGACAGGGCCGGCCTATGGCCAAGTGATTAAAGTTCCACACATTCTGTTTCTGCAGCCCAGGATTTGCAGGTTCAGATCCCAGGTGCAGACCTACTCCATTCATCAGCCATGCTTTGGAGGCATCCCACATACAAAGTAGAGGGTATTTGGCACAGATGTTAGCTCAGGGACAATCTTCCTCAAGCAAAAAAAAAGAGCAAGATTGGCAATGGATGTTAGCTCAGGGTGAAACTTACTCACACACACACAAAAAGTCAAGACAATCATATAGTAAATTCCTTACAGTCACCTCACCACTTCAACAATCATTTCATCATGTAGCCAACCATGTTTCATCCATTCTCTCTCCATTCTCCTCGCGCGTATGCACACACATACACACTCACTCTCCATCCTTTCTCTATACCTGGATTATTTTGAAGGAAATCCCAGACATCAGATCATTTTATCCCACAGATATTTTAGTGTGACATCTAACATAAAGACTCTTTAAAAAACCCTTAAAACCATTTATCATATCTAAGAATATTATACCTTAATAATATCTTAATAATTTCAAATGTCTACTCCATGTTTAAATTTCCACAATTATCTTTAAATCTTTTTTTAAATTTAGTTTGTTTCAATCAGGGTCTAAACAAGGGCCACACATTTCATTTGGTTTCTTTGTCTGTTAAGTCTCTTTTAGTTTATAGGTTTTCCATCTGTCTTCTTTATTCCTTATACTTTGTTTATTGAAGGAACTTGGACATTTATCCTATAGAGTTTACAACATACTAGACTTTGTTGAACCACGCTAAGTGCTTTGTATTCATTATCTCCTTTAATACTCTCAATAACTCCATGAGAGGGCACCATTGTGATTCCCATTTTACAGATTAGAACATTGAAGTTCAGTGAAATTTTTTTGAACCAAGAACTCAAGTCTAGATCTGTCAGACTCTGAAGCCCATTATTTCCCATCCTCTGCACAGCATCTCATCTGTTTTTGCCTTTTCTATATTGCCTCTCAAACCGAAGTGAGAGTTGGTTGGCAATTGTTAAGTAGATGTGGATGCGGCTGTGAAAGAAAGTTTTCTTTGAATGAAGTGATGGGAGCTGAATAGATAACCTTGGCCTTGTTAGCTGGCTCTGGAAATTTAGTAACTGCTGGCTCTAGAAATTTAGTTTGGGGCAAAAGAACTCAGCCTTATCCACTGATACTTTTCTGCCACACCCAAGAAAAAAAAAGATAGTAATAAGCTATAGGCTAAAAAGTAATACTTGAACTTACTGAAGCCCAGCTCTAATCATGACATTTCCATGCTCAAAATCCATAATGGCTCCCCTCTGCCAAGGGCAACAAATATAAACATTTTAATCTGGCATCAAGATCTTATTTTTCCAACCATTTCTTCCATAATGTACATTCACATGTCCTACGCTCTAACACATTTGGACCATTTGCTGTTTCTCAACCTGGTACCTCTTTATACCCACATGCTGTTGCTCATGTGGACCCTTTTTCCTGGAGTCCTTTCTTCCCAGCCTGATGTAGTCTCTTGCTTTTTCAGTTTTTATATCCCTTTGTGCTTCTTTAGGGACTAAGTGACTTTATCTATTTTCTAGCTATTTGAAGTGGCGACTTCTCTGCCCCTTTGCAACAAGGCCCATGTCTTAGCCCATCTTCCCAACCTTGGCATCCCAAAGCACCTCTTATAGTATCTCCTTGTTTGTAGTGAATGTTTACTAAATAGATGTACTTTATCTTATAACTTATGTTACAAACCCTGTGTTTTAGCTGAAGGAGAAGGAAGAGTGAGAGTAAGGAGCAGCTTTAGGGCCATGATGGGTTACATCCTTTAATGAAAGATCAAGAATCTCGTGGCAGAAGCCAAGGGGACGCTAGATGCAACTCCTTCAAGGACTCTCGCTGTCTAGATTCCCTTCCCCATTTCTTCTGTAGTCATGCACAGTTTCTCTAACTTTGGTCCAGAACTGGCACTCCCTAGGCTCAACTGAATCTTTTCTGATTCACTGGGAGAGCAATACAAGGACCCGGCCCCAGGTTTCCGGCTGTGTTGGCAGAGCAGCAGAGTCCCTGGGTGATGGGACATAAATCTCAATACCATCACAATTCTGACCCCTTGCATCGCTGGGCCATTGTCCAGGGCTCCATGTTATCCAGCTCCGAGTTACGAAATTGCAGAAGAGCGCTTCCCTTAGACTGGCCCTTTCCAATGCAAAGTATGGCAGTTAATTTAACACTTCTTCATTGGGTGCAGAGAGAGTCCGCGAACTTTTAAGTCCAGTTGATTCAGGTACCTGAACTCTTCAGCTTCTTGAAGAAAGATTCAAGGAGAGAGCCCCTTGTGAGCAGCCTGCCACAGGAGAAGAACTAGACTAAAAAGGACAGGGCTTCCTTGAAAATAGAATTGGGGAAATGCAACGTGAAGGGACAGAAAGAATATGTATCTACCACTGGCCTAGAGAAGTCTTCCTCTTGAGTTTTCACATCTGCAGTTCTCTCATGCCTAGGAGGCGACTCTCCACCAAACCACAAGCCTTCCTTTAACTCCGTCACAGTCAAGCTTCTACCCTTGGATCGACCTTTTTCACAGTTGCAGTTAGCTGCATCTCACTGTAATGTTGTTGAAACTGCTTTGTTGGTTCTGGTTGGTCAACCTCTCAATCATAGCAGCCTATAAGCAACACCTGGCTCCTTTCTTGTTCCTTCCCCACAGCACTTAGTTCAGTATCTTTTTTTAAGGTGGATGTATTCAGTCAGTGAGGCAACATATATAAAAACGCCTATAATGGCATGTATGTAGATTCATATAATGTCATCCAATAAATGTTTCCTTAATTAATTACTCTCCTTAACAAGTTCTATGTATAGAAAAAAAATCAGGAATGCTGACTTTAGACTTTTCATCTCCACTTAAACTGAGGCTTCTGTTGTTTTGCAGAATAGGTATGTTGGATACTTTGCAGCTGTGAAAAATATCTACAATATGAATCTTCCTCCGAAGAAGGATACTTATGATAAAAAAAATTATTGTTCATTCAATTCATGGTAAGTGCTTTAGTATAATTGGAAAATTGGGCAGGAAGGCCAGTGTTCTTACTATTCGAGAGAGTTTCCCTTACGGTTATATAAAACAGACAATCCCAACTCACAGTTGTCTTTTTATGTATCCTCACATATGAACCCCTCCCCCTGGAATTTCCTATTGGCCTAGCAGTGCTGTGGTCATATTAGCAACCCTTAGACATCTTCTCCGTTCCTCTCCCATCACCACTTGGGGGGTCCATCCCCTTCCCTTTCTCTTGTTCTTATTGCTGCTCTGGTCTCAGCCCAGGTGGACTTTTCCAGAGTGGAACCTCTGATGCAGAAAGAGAGGAAGGGCCTGTGAGCCCTGGAGACCACTTTTCTCTCATACCCACCTCTAGTTCAGGGATGGTCTTGGCAGCAGCATCTCTTACCATTTTCTCACCTACTCCTTTCAGAGACCCTTTGTTTTCTCACCACCCTGGTCTCTCCTTTTGCCCTCCCTCCTCCACCTGTAGCCCCCTCACTCTCAGCAGCTCCATCAAGATGTCTTAAATGCCCAAACAGCAAATGAATTTTGTTGCCACAAATTCTTTTTACAAATAACTACCGAATACCTGCTTTGGGCCAGCCCCATGCTAGTGTTTCTCTGCCCTTAAGGAGTCGCTGGGTGGTTAGCAGAGGGGCGGAATGAGTACGAAGATAAAGAGCTGACCACAGTGTTGGGAGCACACAGAGTCTGGGCCCCACCCAGCCTGGGGGTCAGGGAAAGCTTCTTGAGGGGACAGTGCTTGATCTTCCCTACCTGAATCCACATGAGCCTGGAAAGGGTTGAGAGAAACCTGGGCTGTATGGGGTGTCTTTCAACGCCCCAACTGTTACTGATTATTACCAGGAGTAAAAATCCTTATAAGCTTCAAAAGACTTGATGTTTGCCTGCTTCAAGAATGATGGAGAGAGACTGGGATCCACCACCGCCCAGGGAGGCAGGAAAATTGGTCAGATCGTCCATCTCTGGGACTTGAGAAAGAAAAGAAAGGAAGGAAGGGAGAGGAACTGGCCTCAAGTCCCATGTCTCTATTTCTCCATCACTCACCTCTCTTTCCTGCACAGCTCACCTCCAGGAGGTGGGAAGGCAGGGATGTCTCAGCAGAAAGGGGATAGGGCCTCACTCTCACTGCCAGAGGTGCAGCAGGGGGTGAGGCTTCTGATCCCTAAAGCAACAGCCAGATTGCAGACCATGAGGAGGTGCTGAGTGCTGGACCTCTCATGGGTGGAATGGTGCCAGAGCATTGGTATCCACCCAGACAGCCTAGTGTTTTCAGCCTTCTGAAGAGTCACACAAAGTAAGATCTAGATATTTATTTTTTTTAACATTTCATCCAATCATTTACAAATAAAAGAATCTTTAAATAAATATATATAAACTACATAGTTGAAAAGATAGATTACAGTTGTTAAAATATAAAATGCTTTTTTCAAATTATTTACATACCTCCTCCATGCACACACACCCACCCATATCACCACCACCAAGAGGTGGTGGTGAGGAATTTTGGTGGATTACCACAAACAGATTATGTAGGTTTCTGGCTTCTGAAACCAACTTCAACCTAGTAGCATTGTTTCTGTGGGAAATTTTGGTCTAGATTTTCAAGCAAGCATCATGCAGGCAAAGCCTAGAAACACAGCCTGTTCTAGCAGGAGGCTGCCCAGTAGAGGTCAGAAGCGCTTTGCTCCCCTTCCTTCCCACACTCAGTGGGGCCCTGCACGCTAGACTGCAAGGCTGCTTTATTCCACAGAGTGAGAGGCAACACAGTTGGCTGTTGGAGCAGTTTCTTCCTCTAAGAAATTTAAACCCAACTATAGACCAACTGGATGGTGTGAGAGCCTGTATGGTACCTGAGTGCACACTCTGCCTCAGTTTCCTCTTTGTTAACAATGGGAATAACAGTATCTATACAAACTTCTGTGAGTATTAAACTATTCAAAACAGGCAAACAGGCATTTAGTCTAATGGAGTTTTTTTTAAAGATCGGCACCTGAGCTGTTGCCAATCTTTTTTTTTTTTTTTCTGCTTTATCTTCCCCAATCCCCCCGGTAGACAGCTATATATCTTCGTTGCACATCCTTCTAGTTGTGGCATGTGGGACGCCGCCTCAACGTGGCCTGACAAGCAGTGCCATGTCCACACCCAGGATCTGAACCAGCGAAACCCTGGGCCGCGGCAGCGGAGCGCGCGGACTGAACTGCCCGGCCACGGGGCGGCCTCCTAGTTTAATGGAGTTTTAATGCATTTCTCTAATATGAACAATGAGAATAAGATTAGTTTCTCAAAATCCTAAGCTTAGAAATGTTTTTAATAAGTTCTAGAATTTCATATGTTGTTCCAGTCTGATATTGTATCCTAAGACTGTGACCTCTCTCTTAATATTTTGAATTTTATTTAAACTCTGTGGAGACATTTAGTAAAACCATAAGGTGCAGATGTGGTGAACAGAGGAACTAACCCAAATTTTTAAGTACTGCAGGTGAAAAATGGAGAATTTCATGCATTTGGTTTCCTAATCTCGGGCTAACATAAAATAGAGGATTTTAAAAGTCCAATTTGAGATTCCTCATGAAGACTTCCAGATAGAAAGTTGTGACCTTAGCAGCTGTTCAGTACAATGTGGGTCTAGGCTTGTGGGGCCAACTTAAGAAGGCCTCTATGGGAAGTTAAAATTCTTGCTGCACCATGTAAATCACCAGGCCAAACCTAATGACACCAGCCTTCTTTTGGAATAATAATCTTCCTTTCAGATTGTTTTGATCACAACAGAAAGGGGATGGGAGACTGTCAGGAAAAAGTGTGGAAGACTTTGAAACAGGCAGTATCTTGTCTAGGGTGCCCTTCCGTGGTTCCCTCCACCTCTCATGGTCTTTAAGCTATTCTACAACTCTGTAAGTTGTAGAAAACTGATAATAATGCAAATAAGTTTTGTACATAGAAATGCAAATTAGTTGTGTTCAGTGAAAAGTGATTGATTGTTGACAGTTTTATATCTGTAAATTCATCATTCCTTATTTGCCTATAAATGTGCAGTACTTTGAACCAGCTGTAACATTTTACTGGTTCCTTATTAATTAAGGAGTTAAATAAAATTTTTAATGTGTGTTAAAAAAATGCAAGGTACAGGACAGTACTATGGTATGCAACAATTTCTGTAAGACAAAAGGGGGCAGTAATGTGTATTCATATTTGTGTGTGTGTACACATATAAAATTCTCTGGGAGAATATATATTCATATTTGATTATGTATGCATGAAAAGCAAGAAACTAATAGTAGTGATTATCTCTTTGGGGCTGGAGAACTAAACGGGAAGATGGGTGAGACAGAGACTTTTCACTTCATCTGTTTTACCTTTTATTTTTAAGTCATGTAAGTATACTTCAATTATTTAAAAAATTTTAAAGGTGTGAGAATTAATTTAAGCTTATAAATCAATGCCCTTTTCTTGTCATGTGATAAGCATTTGACTTAGTTTAGTTCTACATTTTACTGATCTCTGGTAGACATCAGTAGGAAGAAGATTTGCAACTGGAATAGGACAGAGGGAGCTGAGGCAAAGAAACCATGATTCCTAATGACAAATCAATAATACAGTATTTGGGGCTGGCCCCGGGGCCGAGTGGTTAACTTCGCATGCTCCGCTGCAGGCGGCCCAGGGTTTCGTTGGTCTGAATCCTGGGCATGGACATGGCACTGCTCATCAAACCACGCTGAGGCGGCGTCCCACATGCCACAACTAGAACGACCCACAACAAAGAATATACAACTATGTACCGGGGGGCTTTGGGGAGAAAAAGGAAAGAAATAAAATCTTAAAAAAAAAAAAGGCTATAAAAAAAACATGAAAAAAAAATAATACGGTATTAGAGAAAGCAACACAAACATAATATAAGATGAACAATCAAGAATGATTAGTATATGGGGGGCCTGGTGGCGCAGCAGTTAAGTGCACATGTTCCGCTTCTTAGCGGCCCAGCGTTCGCCGGTTCGGATCCTGGGTGCGGACATGGCACCGCTTGGCACGCCATGCTGTGGTAGGCGTCCCACATATAAAGTAGAGGAAGATGGGCATGCATGTTAGCTCAGGACCAGCGTTCCTCAGCAAAAAAGAGGAGGACTGGCAGTAGTAAGCACAGGGCTAATCTTCCTTGGAAAAAAAAAAAAGAATGATTAGTATATGACTTTATTTGAATATTTGTTTTAGTTTTGTACCTTTAGTTCCATGCATATTTAAGTGAAATATGCAGGGTTGAAAGGAAAACAATAAAAATTAATTGGAGGCTTGAGAAACCAGCCCTTTGAGGAAATGCTAAGGGAAGTGGGCCATTGGAATTGAAAAAGGAGCAAGAAACCATCTGTCTGTAAATACATCCTGAGCACCGTAGAAATGTTTGGATCCAGCTATTCGATATTTTCAGAGACTGCGCTAGGAACTGGACTTAAATTTGTTAAGAAACATCACGATTAGAAGTCTGAAGAAAGAAACACATTAACAAGGAAGGTTGCAAGTCACCTTTTCTATTTTTTTTTCTTAGAAAGATGAAAAGATGAGATTCTAAGTCTTAGAAGCTGACCTATATGACTTTTTATTTTTCTCCAGCCTTATAATGTCTGCTTTAGGAGACAGATTTGGGCTTAAAGCCTTGTCCTTCAAAGACAAAATCTATGCATGTCCCAAATGTTTCTATATTGACACGTTGTTAGCTGGGATAATCTTTTCTCGTTTTAATCCATAATTTTAATTGGGGAGACATTTTGATCTTTGCTCTAACCAGCCTAACTTTTTAATTTCATTCAGGTGTTGGAAATGGAAATGGACGTGATCTGAAACTACAAATAATAATGAGTAAAAGGATTGTCTTTGTCTGTTCTGCTTCCAAGAACTGTAGGGTAAGAGAAAGCACGTGAACTGAAAATTCTGGTATTTGTCTCAATCTCAATGTCAAATCAGCATCTTGACCTCCCCAGACCAGTGCTCACCACAAAGAGAGGCCAAGTTGCTTTCTGGTTACCATCCGACTGAGTGTCCCTAGTCAGAGCTAAATTAAACTCACTGTTCAAACTAGTTTTTTCAGGGCATTTTCCAGAATATATTTTCAGTTCAGAGTGTTGCATTGTCTTTCATTTTTCCATAAATGTCAAGCAGTTTCCCAGGAATCTACCAGAGTATTTTTTCTTTTTAAAGGAATCCTTTTGGTGTTTTTTTTTTTTTTTAAGATTCGCACCTGAGTTAATATCTGTTGCCAATCTTATTTGATTTTTCTTCTTCTTCTCCCCAAAGGCCTCTCCCCCACCCCCTGCCAGTACGTAGGTGTATATTCTAGTTGTAGATCCTTCTGGTTGTGCTTTGTGGGATGCTGCCTCATGGTCCTTTTATTGGATGGCACTGATTGTGAAATTTTAGTGTGCATGAAAATCACCTAGGAGCTTGTAAGATGCAGATTCCTAGGTTGCACCCCAAAAGTATAATTCAGGAAATTTGGAATGGGGCCCAGGAATCTCTAGACTTAGTGATGTCCCAAGTCATTCTAACTCAGATGTCCCATGGAACTGCTCTGTGAGAAACAATGCAAGAGGAATCTCTTTACCCAAAGCAATGGGAGCTGGTAGTCAATGTTTTCTTACATGTTGGAGAAATGCCTAAGACTATGGACCTTTTCTGAAGCAATAAGCAAGCTTCCTTAATGGGTCTAAGAAAAATTAACTTTTAAAATTCTCAGGCTTTTGTCTCTAGTTCTACTATTACCTCTCCAACAGCACTCCTTTCCCTTCTTTTTGTGCCCCCCTCCCAACTGAGGGCACTCACCGAGGCCTGATCCTTGGCTTTCCGTTCTTCTCTCCACACATACTCTATTATTGGTTCTGTTCATCCATCCCCCTGGCTTAAACTATAATTTTTTTCTTTCATTCACTCAATATATTTATGAGCACCCACTGTGTGATAGATACTGGAGCTACAACATGGACAGTCTCTGCCCTAACAATTCAAACGCATTTGTCAATCCGTATTTATCAAATGAGCTTTTCCTCTGCTTCTGCAAATGACACCAGCATTCTCTCGCTCAGGCCTTCAAATTTGGTATTATCTTTGGTTCTCTCTTTGCCTTGGCCCCCTATATTCAGTTAGTCACCAATTCCCGCTGATTATACCTTTGAAATCTCTCTTCACTCTCTCCCTTCCTTTCTGTTCCCATTGCTACCACCTAGTCTAGGACCTCATTTGCTCACGCCTAGATTTCTACAATCATCTCCTTACCTTTTCTTTCTCCTTATAATGCAGTATATAGGATCCTGCAATATGCATCCTGAAATACTGCTCTCATTGTGAAAAGCTTATAGGTAGAGCAGAAGACAAACTGCGTGCCCATGGTCAAAGCCAGTTACTATATTTGGCTCAGTATTCTTATCTGTAAAATAAAGATTACATCTCAAGTGTTGTGAGGATTAAATTACATAATATAGTTGAAGTTGCTTTGTGAGCTATTAATCACTAAATAAATGTTATATGTGATAATTATCAGGCCACTTTGTCACAAAGGAAATGCCCCACCATATTCTTCAACAACTTCCTTCTTATTTCCCTGGCTCTTCAACTCTCAAGATACAGCCCTATCATACCTGAGCTTATTTCCATCATAACTTGACCTGCAGTCTCCACTCCAAGTAGACTGGGTCCCCTTTGGCCTTTGGAACACAATAATGTCTGATTCATGTTTTTGTTGGTCTTTCCTCCCCCTTCCCCTTTCTGGCCCCATCCCCCACCCCCAGCTGCCTCCTGCCTGAACTGGATTATCTTTTCAATGCTCTTCTTCATTTATACAAGTCCTTCCACGCCCAACTCAATTTCTACCCCCTTAGTGAAGCTTTCTCATTCTATACCTCTGGTTAACCTCCCCTGAAGCACACAACAGCACACTCAGTCTTCATCATACAACTTGACACGTCATTATATGCCATGCTACTATTGTTCCTTATGTGTATAGCTCCCTGAAGCGTCAACTGAGTCTGCACCTTCTTCTGTATTTTTCACAAGGTCTAGTATAGACCTTTCTCACTGTGGTGCCACTATTATACAAGGATGAAGCAATAACAGAAATATTCAGTATAGCTTCAAAGTTGCTCATTCCAGAAACTTGACATATCTTTGGCCACTCCATCCAGCAGTCTGCTAGGAACAAGGCCTATGATCCCATCAGCAATCACAACATTTTGGATAGAACGTGACCAATTATGCATTGCTTTTTGAATGTGAATATCAACTTTAAAATTGAGCTTCTTAGCATGTTCCTAATATATGAAAATTGAGTGACACACATTCAACAGTAAAGTTTACTTGGTAAACCTCTAATAGAAAATTGAATACTTGCTTTTCAACAGTGCCCCACCATAACCCTCAGATATGTTGGCCTTTCAAAAATGTAAACAACAGTATTGCAGCTTTATAGAAATAATGATTAACGTGTAGATATACATGTGATTGGGCTATGAGACCAAGAGTACTCAATAAATATAGGAAGCCTCAATAAGTGAACGTGAACTTCGCTGTTCTACTCATTATCTCATTATTAGCTAGGTTTATAGTTCTGAACTCCATGTATTCATTCACAGATACATCATGATGTGGAAACAGACAGAGTGATAATTACTCCAGTTAACTGTCCACCTCTGTATGACGACGTGAAAGTGCAATTTTTCTCTTCCTCCGTGAGTAATCAAGAAACAACCTATGCCATTATTCTTGTCTGGTCTTTGATTCTGGTTTCGGATTTCCTTTGCTACAATTCCCAACAAGGGAGATGATAGGAGATGTCAATCCCTAGCCAGGGAGAGGGAGAAAAGAAAAGCAACAAGTCAGATCTATAATTTTTTTTTAAAAGAAAAGCATATGTAATTTTAAAATTCTCTTGCTCATTTGTTTCTTCTAAATTCTATACAATTTGCATGGATTAACTTTCAAATAAGAAAAAAATACAAAAACCAAGATGTTAAAACAACAAAGGTATGTTTTACTCTATAGCAGTGATCACATTTTTCTTTTGTATCTTTAAAATACATCACTCCCAAAGGGGATGCACTATGATTAGTGTTCGGGTGGTGAACATGATGTAATGTATACAGAATTTGAAATATGATGTACATCCGAAAAAAATAAAAATTAAAAAAATAAAAAAATAACACTAGCTTGTGTCAAACTAAAAAAAAAAAAAATTCATCACTCCCCATAATTTACAAAATACTTTAAAGTGAGGGAGATTTTATTTTCCTCTGAATTGATTTATAATACATTGTAAATGGTAGTTTTAATCTAATATTTACTTTATGAAAAACTGAACGTCTGCCATTGTCATTACTCTGAATGTCACGTATATAGTTTATATTGATAGTCATAAAATGTGTGAGTAGGGCCAGCCTGGTGGTGCAGCAGTTAAGTTCGCACGTTCTGCTTCGGCGGCCCGGTGTTCACCGTCGGATTCCGGGTGCGGACATGGCACCGCTCAGCAAGCCCTGCTGTGGCAGCCGTCCCACATATAAAGTAGAGGAAGATGGGCACGGATGTTAGCTCAGGGCCAGTTCCTCAGCAAAAAGAGGAGGATTGGCAGTAGATGTTAGCTCAGAGCTAATCTTCCTCAAAAAAAATGTGTATTATTCTGTATATAACAAATTTCTAAGCCTCAGTCGTTTCATCTTCCTATTAAATCACCAAAGAGAACTGCCAATAAGTAAATATGCTGATCAATTTAAAACTTATTTCCTGTGCCTTCCTTCAGCTGCTGCTTGCTCCCTGTTGGGAGAGAATCTGTTAAGTATTGAAATGGTAAATATGTTGAAGCAGGTGACCTGGATTGTTCCCACAGTGGATGGTTACCCCTTGAATAATGGACCAGTTTGAATTCTCTATCAGTGGTCTCTACACCAAGCAGAAGCACTGGTGTAACGGCATTGACCCAGGGGACATTAGTAATACCTGGCCTTTGTGATTTTCCAGGGCCATGAGATGAAAGCACTTTCAAAAAATTTAGGTATTTTTATCATCATCAATAATGACGGTTAATTATCCAATGCAGCTGCTCCTTGTAGAAATGGACAATATATTTGGGCATAAATAATCATAGATCCTTAGTAGATTCTGTTTAGCACTATCTAAACCAGATTAAAAGACCACTGTCTACATTTATAAATACCTATCACAGAAAAAATAGATTTCCTTGAAATTTTTGGTAGAAACAGCAAAAGAACAGCAGTCTCGGGCCGGCCCAGTGGCGCAGCAGTTAAGTTCGCACGTTCCGCTTGGACGGCCCAGGGTTCACCGGTTCGGATCCCGGGAGCGGACATGGCACCGCTTGACAAGCCATGCTGTGGTAGGGGTCCTGCATATAAAGTAGAGGAAGATGGGCACAGATGTTAGCTCAGGGCCAGTCTTCCTCAGCAAAAAGAGGAGGATTGGTGGCGGATGTTAGCTCAGGGCTGATCTTCCTCAAAAAAAAAAAAAAAGAGCCGTCTCTTAAAGCCTTCTCCTTTGTGTGTTAAGTGTAATGTTAAAGACTGTAAGTGCTGCATATTTAATGGCTACAATTGTCTGATAAACATGAATAAAGGAAGGAATTTTAATCACTTTGGAATGATTAGTTCTTGGTATCAATTTTACTATGAAAAATAACCTTTTATTTTTAAACCATGTCTTTTTAGAATATTCCTAAGTACTATGACAAATGCCCGTTTTTCTTCTGCTTTCATACATCATTCATGAAAAACAGGTATGGCTATGATATAATCCAGTAGAAATGGCTTCATCTTCAATGTATGTGTAAGGTGAAATGGCAAGTCTTTTGCTGATTACCATAAGCTCAATTTATAGAAACCAAAAAGTCCTCTAGTCACCACTCTTCATTGCCTTACTCATCTTAATCTGAATATTTAAAAAATATGGTTATTCTTGAGACCCCCTGTTGCATCATCCTCAAGGTCTATACCATAGGACTGCATTATAAGTTAAAATGTATTCTAATCAGATCTCGGGTGTGGTGGTAAATCCCTCCCATGGAAGTTTAATATGAGTCTGCTCAGTACCTCGAATATGGCAGGTCCTCAGTATGTGTTGATGTACTGATGACCGGCCACCAGCAAATTCTCTTCCAAAAGAAGGCATCATCTAGCAAGGCTTCAGCTAGTTTAAAAGCTGATTGACTCATTTATATCAATGGCAGAAGTTATAAGACACAATAAGTACCATAAAGACAGCTAAAAAAAATCATTAATAGTCTCCCATTTAAAATGATTTTCTAATAACTAAATTGGGAAAGCTTTTTTAAAAATTAATTGATTTGAAGATTGTTATTCCAAAGAATCTTCTACCATATCTGGAAACTCATTCCTGAGTCTATAAGTTCTTCACTTTAAGGAGTATGTTTTGTGGTGCTGAAAATTTCAGATCATTGGTATCACCATACCATGAAATACAAAAGGAAAGTAATATCCAAAACCTTGTGCAGGTGAGTTTTGAAGAAGTGGTTGTGACTGTACGTGGCATGAATTGATAGTTCTCACTACATGCAAGCCTAGCCTTTCCTTCAACCCTGAACTACATCTAATCACACAAGTCCAGTGAGGCAACACTGAACTGAACATCCAGCCTACACACTTACAACGACACACATTTAACGGGTTCTGATAGACTGAACTTTGGATTTAATGGAAAATTTCTAGCAATTTTTTCCCTAGATGTTTGCAAACAATAAACTTTGATTCCTAACAGGAACAAAGTCCCTCATATAGACATCTGGGCAGAACGTCACTTGATGCTACTCCTGAAAAGTGGTTCTTGCTAAGAACAGTTTTTTCCTTTAAAACACCATAATCATATAGGAGAGGCAACAAATTAGATGACTTTTCTCCTCACTTATGTGTTTCTAAAGATTTAACATTTAAATTTCCATACTACCTAGTAAAGCTGTCTTTATTAGTTACAAGATTCTTAATCAGCTGAAAATGCCAGCTTCATCATTTAAAAGACACTCAGTATTTTATTACTCTGTTTTAATACACATCGAGTCTCTCTGGCTGATTTGTCACATATAGAAACTTATTTTATTAAACCCAGATGTCATTAACTCCATTACGGGCAATGTTAAAAGAATCGACGACATGTTGTTACTGCTGTGTTACTGAGGATTAAGATACTTTGCGTCTCCCTAGAGAAGGTGGGAGGACGGGCTCTGAGAAGGGGCTGAGCCTAACCGTGGCCAGGTCTCTTCTAAAGCTCTAACAAGTGGGCCCGGCTGCATGGCTTTCCTCTTAGCCCAAAATTAAACGTAATGATTTTTTTTCTATTCTAGGCTTTATCTTTCAAGAAGCGAACTGGATAATCCCCATAAACAGAAGACATGGAAAATTTACGGTCCAAAGTTTGCAGTCGAGATATATTTTAAAGCCAGAACTAACGTCTGACTGAGCACAGTGTCCTTTCCAGGATAGAATCACGTCTTTTCAATCCCTACTGCACGTTGACATCTTAAAAACCTGTCTCTTTGACAGTATACTTTTATTTACATATATGTACATGTGTTAAGAAATCTATTAAAAATATAAAAGGTAAAATGTCAGTGGCAGTTTTTTTTCTTCTTTGAAGGAATATACTTCACACATAGTTTTCATCTGTATTGAGATAAATTTGGAACACAGTACACAGGAACACTCGCCAGCCCTGGGGGTTAGTGGTTAAGATTCAGCGTGCTCACCACTGCGGCCTGGGTTCGTTTCCTGGTCAGGGAACCACACCACCCCATCTGTCGGTTGTCATACTGTGGCAGCTGCATGTTGCTGTGATGCTGAAAGCTGTGCCACCAGTTTTTCAAATACCAGCAGGGTCACCCATGGAGGACAGGTTTCAGCAGAGACTCCAGACTAAGACAGACTAGAAAGAAGGGCCTGGCCACCCACTTCCAAAAAAATTGGCCATGAAAACCCTGTGAAGAGCAGCGGAGAATTGTCTGATAGAGCGCTGGAAGGCGAGAGGATGGTACAAAAAGACTGGGCAGGGTTCTGCTCTGCTGTCCACAGGGTCGCTGGGAGTCGAAATTAACTCAACAGCACTAACAGGAACATTAAAAGTTACCACTTTTAAGAACTTTGAAATAAAACTTTCATATCAAAATAATCGAGATATTTTAAAAATGCGATTCTCCCCAATACTGTGGGGTTATTTCATTTACTTATATATTTTTGAACAAGTATGTATTCCCTGCTTTCACATTTGTAATTTCAGGTTTATTAGAAAGGCAATCCCTATTTTCTTCCTCCACTTGATTTACAAACTGTCTGTTAGCAAACATCACATTGGCAGCAAAGACTGTTTCAAACCCCAAGAACCATTCCACAAGCAGTCCCCCACCCCCAACACACACTTCTCTCTTGCCCCAAGCACCGCACGGAGTGACGAGCTTCCTTTAATTCTACAGGCACAGACGTCGGGGAGGCTAACAGAATCTTGGTAAACATGAAGGATAAAGAATCTCAGTAACTTTTGCTTTTGCGTAACATCATAAGTGAAGCCGAAGGAAATATTTGCCTGGAGAAATCTAGATTACTTTACAACCCACCCCTACTCACAACCGACTTCACTCGGGTGACGTGGAACTGCGAGGAAAGGTCACCTTTCTGTCATAAACACACGCTAGCCCTGTGTCCACCGGAAATCATATTCTCATTGGTACTGGGTGCTATTTTATTCTAAGTACCTTCACTGCAACTTTATCTCAGGGCCATAATTGTCCTTGAAAACAGTTCTATTTTGGCTTTATTTAAATTATCCTTGAGTGATTTTCCTTTTATTGGCAAGGCTCTCAACAGTCTAGACCAAGTTGAATTTATCAAGAAGTGAGAGGTAGCAACTGATAAGAACCGGTGCCTCTGCTAAAACAGTACTCATTCCTGAAAACCTTGTGCTCGGCAAAAAGCACACTAAAAAAAAAACAACAAGTTCGTGGGGAAAAAATAGGATTTGGGACAGACCACTCCAACTAAGCAACTTTGTAACCAGCATGCTAACCACTCACCACCCAGGTTGGCAGCTCAGACTATCTGGCAGTTGCCATCGTAGGTATCTTTTTTAAAGGGGACCTAGAGCCGTACTTTAGAGAAGGGCTGGTGGTGGCAGAGCGGCACAGATGGGAGTAGAGCTCTGAGCCGCTGGGCATCATGGTGGCACAGAAAGCCGTGCAATCCTGGCAGGCTGCCTGGTTATGGTGCTCTTTTTTCCCCTCAAAATAGCCCACAAAGGGTCCCAGCTACCAGTGCAGCAGCCTAGCTGAAGGCTGTCTGCTTTTCTGACAGAAGTTGTCATTTTACTCCCCTAATCGGGCTCCCCTTGGAGGAAGAGGTCTTGGAGGAACATGCTTTCAAGTTCCTTCCACGTTATGACTACTTTATTCCCTGTATTTGTGTGACAGAAACGTGTTGTGGCAGAATACGTTGTACGGTTTCCTTTAAAATTCCTGGAGCAACAACCCACGGAGGGCAGAGGCGGCGGCGGGCTTAGGGGAATGGGGAAAAACTGCGATCTCACTCTTCAACCGAGCCAATCACCTTTCTCAATACTGCCAACAACAAGGGAAGGAAAGCGCAGTTTTTAAGAACCTGGCTTTTAGAAATAAAGGGGACTACAGTTGGGGTTTCTCTCCCCTAATCCTCCAAAATGCATCAAGATTTCTGGCAATTCTGAGTCACCACACTCCCCTGCTTTTGCTCACCTAACAAGAACTGGTTTAGGGCCTCCTGGGTATTGCTTTCTTCAAACCCAGTGTGAAGCGTTCTTTGACCAATGCAAGAAACTTCCATCATAATACATTAGAATAATACTGGTTTTCTTAAACAGAATTTACTAATATGAAATAGAATTATCCAAAACTTAATAGCAAGAAGTTTAACTATTTCAAAAAATAGAATGGCATCCTGCCAAATCAGTCCCGTCCCATCCACAGCCTGGTGCAGGGGGAGTGATTCCAGAGAGCCAAGTTTCATACCGCCAGTGTATATAAAAAGTGTGTATTTTGGTCCATTTACCTACAGTGAAATAATTTTACATCAGGAATCTTGCTGACAAAAACCAATGCTTGTTGCAAGAAAACCACCACCTCGGAATATTACTAAACACGCCTCAAACATCACCGTCACTTAGTTCTTTGCATGGATATAAAGTAGTTAAACAAAACAACTCATCATATGCTCAAATATTAGGTAAATAATTTAATGATGATAGAACAATAGAATTTCTTTAAACACAATATTTCAAGTTACTATATTTTTGTCTGGAGTACAAATCTGAAATGGTACCAATTGTACCCAAATACTGAACCATGAATTAAGCAAACAGAATGAAAAAAAAAATTCTCCTGACTTTGGTTTCCATTCCTTACTCCCACTCACTCTTCCTTGCCTCAGACGGCTTCTACTCAAGACACTTAGTTCAATCCTTAAAGGACAACATGAGAGGGTCTGCTGCCGACAGGGCTAACCCCCAGACGACCCACAGGCGCCGGGCAGGGGGACCACAGACTCTGAAGCACTTCACTTCCTGCTGGAAGCCAGTCCCATTTTCTACTTCGCTTCAAGCCAAGACTGCTGAGATGAGGCTCCCCTCAGTAGCTACTGACCATTTAAGTATGGAGAGAAAAGCAAGGTAGAAAAATTATTTACATTCTGCCAACAGGGACAGACACACCTGGTATGGACTACTATTAACATTGTCAGGCTGCCTGCTTTCAGTCTCACAGGCTGCTTAAGAACACTTTTTACTGCGAGAGCCCTTGCAGGTCTTGGAGCGGCACGGAATGAGGCGGCTTGCTTTAGTGGTGACGAGGAGGACTCTCTTACACCAGGTGGCCAAGGAGCAGCTGCCCATCCCCAAGTCTGGGGATCGGATGAACTGGGGTTTTTGTTGTGGTTAGTACACATACATGGCAGAGTTTAACAAAACTACTTTTCCTGTTTCCTTGCTTTATAAAGTCACACCCCACATGGTCACCATTAAAATTCACTGACTGCCAGTACCAAATGTGAAAGGCTCCGAAACTGTAAAAGCAAGGCAAGCAGTATGGATCCTGAGACATGTTAGAATGGGTCAGCCCAGACATTACTCACAGTGGAGTGCAAACACTACACTGTGTCTAGTTCTGTCCGAGATGGGAGGACTCCACCCATGAGCCCCATCACTCAGTCACCAGACAGGGAACGAGGGCTTCTCTTGGCTTTGGCACTCTGCTCCCTGGATGGGTTTCCAATTGGTGCAGGTAATGAGTGAGAGGCTCAAAGTAGATCAACAGCCCATAGATGGTCCAACACAATACTCTGGAATCCCACCCAGACCAGGAGCAAGACAGAAGCTAAGGGCTGTTGTCAGCCACAAGCTGACTTCACAAAGCACAGCAGCACAGCCCCCTCCCTTCAGCCCCTTCCTCAACCTAAAGCCCAGCAGACAGGAAGCTCTTTGGGAGAGGGAAGGGAAGTTGGCACGGGGAGGGCGTGCTGTTGCCCGAAGGCCTGATGCTCTAGGCCAAACCCAACAAGACGTCAGAGTGTAGAATATGATTCCACCTAGAAAATGAATGGCACTATTTTAACAGTAGAGCAACCTGGGAAAATCCAGGATGCCTACTCTGAAACAAATCAAGAACATGGAAGCCACACCAGTATGCAGGTATGGTCTCCTCTTTAAAACACAGATGGATATTTTAGTTTTCAAGCACTACAGGAAAACTTTTTAAAAACTTTAACCACTTAGTATAGTATAGGTGCTAAGCAGATTTTAAAAGAGACCCTACATATAGGATGGCTTAAGCCATCACTTATAACCATCTTTATGAAACGTGGTTTACGCCTCTAGGTTTTCCTGGTGAGATTTGAGATCAAACATGGAACAAAGTGTGCTTCACTCACAACACATAACCATCCAGACTGCATGTACACATACAGGGTTACGCAAAAGCCCTGATGTAACTATATTTAGCCTTTCAGATTCGGTACAGAGGGCCAGCAGCTCGCCCTGAAAGTCCCACCAAGGACAAGAGCAGTAACTTTTCTATTTCAATACAATTATGAGCAGAAATTACATGATGCAAAATAGAGGTCCTTCCATAAAGCTGAAGATTTAAAGCAGAAGAAGAGAAGACAAAAACAAATTTCCCACAAAATCAAAATAATTCCACATTGGTCTTGTGCTCCATGAAGCCCTGAGAGGAACTGCAGTCCTCAAACGCCTATTTGGATCTCGGTTCACAGAACACGTCAGTAAGCTGCAAACTGGCTCATCAGCAACTTTCTGCTGTATTCATAGGCCAAGAATAGTGCCCCGTTGGCAGGGAACGCTCGGATCGTAGTAGGTTTCAGTCCAGAATACAAGGCCATTATTCCTAGAAGATAAAAGGTGATGGAAGACCGAGACTCCCCTCCTTGGAGCCACCCCACAAAGCTGCAAAGCATAGATATTTTTACACTTAGAAATCCAGCCAATAGCACTAAAAACCAACAAGTGATGGAAAGACTTATTTCCGGGTTTCCCTGGACTGACGGAAACAAATCAACTAACAGAAACAGGACAAGTGTCAGGTCTCCCAGCAAAGCTGGTTGATGCTTAGGTAACATATACCAATTCCACACCTGGTTAACTTCTGGTAAATGGATTGGGTAGAGCTGAGGCCTCACGTGGGCAGACAGAAGGCAACCACAGAGCCACAGGAGGCAGCAGCCTTGCAGCTTCTCCTGGGGGGTGAGGGCCACGAGGCATGGGGCCAGCAGAAAGAGCACCGGCACTGAAGTCAGAGACCTGTTTCTAGCATTAGCACTGCCCAAGGTAGTTATGAAGAACTAGTTAGATAATTGAGGTGTGAGTACTTTGTAAAATCATAAAGTGTTATGCAAATTTAAAGAGGGGTTACTATCAGTAATGTACAAGATGTCTGCACTCTATTTGGGATACAAACTAAACAGTTTCTGCATATTGTTATGGTGCTTTTCTTTTCTTTCTCTGCTTTATCTCCCCAAACCCCCCCTGTACATAGTTGTATATCTTAGTTGCAGGTCCTTCTAGTTGTGGGATGTGGGACGCCACCTCAACATGGCTTGACGAGCGGTGACATGTCCGCACCCAGGATCCGAACCCTGGGCCGCCACAGCGGAGCACGCGAACTTAACCACTCGGCCACGGAGCCGGCCCCTGCTCTCTCTCTTAAAATCAAGACAGGGACATTCACATCCCAAGGTTTAAGACGTACAGTGGATGCTGGAAGGACAGAACTTTACTCACTAGTTGCATAAAACTGGCTTTAAACAAACATTAACTGGAAAATCTTTATCCTCCTGCTTAACTCTAAAAATTGATAGCAAATTACCTTCAGAAGTTGCTTAGTGCATTTCTAATTCCAGAAGTCTTAGCATTAAGGATGTTGTACATTCTTTTAAATCCCTTCGTGGTTCTTAGAGATCATTTTCTGATAATACATTATGCAAAACAAGTGGTGCTAACTTCAAAACACCTATCCCCTTAGACAAAGCCCCTAGTTAACAATTCCCTCCAGGCTATTGAGAACAAAGAATCCTGACAGGTACCCGGGCCAGGGGTTAGGAATAAGAACTTTAAATTTTCTTGAGAGTAATGAAACTAACTAAACTAACTAACTAACTAAACTAAAGAAAGGGGGTTGGAAACAGAAATCCACAAATGTGGATTAATATACAGTACTAGAAAAGGGATATGCGGAGGGGGAAGAAAGCAATTACACACCTGACCACCTCAACGAGACTAGCACCGAAATGACCAGCCCCTCTAAACATACCTCCTGTTTCTGCAATTACCAGACTCACCTTCATTTCTCACAACAGTTATAAAGGTTCCGAGAAATCCTGCCTGTTTCCCCGACATGGAAAGAACTTGAATTCTGGATTTTATACAATCCACTGGGTATACAGCAAGCCAGAGGCAGATTCCACCAACGCCACCACTTAACATCAAAGGGACAGGGCCTAGAGAAGAAAATTAGCAAACAGTATTTTGTCTCAAGGGCAGCTGATGTGATATTTCCAGAGGCCAATGGCAGTGGCCGGAGGTAGGTACAAACAAAAACGCTGCAAACACAATTCCTTGAGGAGACTGTCAAAGCTCTAAGAGCATAACGTTCCGGTTGGTGGCCTGGGTCTACCCCTCATCATGCCAGGACGAGAAGCCCGAGCGAGGGTCATGTTTAGGCTGATCACTGTGGCACTGTGGCCCTCCTGTGCCATCCTTGGAGGGCTGGCCCCTAGAATCAGCAGGCCCCCAGCAGCATGGCAATGCCTTACAGGAGGAATGAGAATAGAGGCCACTGAAATGCAGGGTGAGGCATTTATCAGCCTTCTCTTAACTATCTTAATGCCCCACAGCCCTGATTCTTCCTTTACCATGAAAAACCAAAGTTGTCTTATTAAACAAGACAGTTAAGCCTGGGAGCTTGACCAACCCCAGAATAAGTCCACCAACCATGAAGGGAGGTGTTCAAGAAAAAAGTTATCACCCATGTGATTCAAACATTGATATGGTTGTATCCAGCAGCTAAAGAGAACAAACTAGAAAGAACTACACTTTTCACTGCTCTCAAAACACTATCAAGACTTATTACCAAGTTCTAAGTTTATTGCAAGCTGACTTATAGGTAATTTCCCACAGGGAAAGTAATTTCTATATTTCTTCTTCCCGAAAATAGATCCAGAAGAAATTCACAAATGTTATTCTAGGGAAGAAGTTTGGGATGTGCTGCTCCAGCCCCTGTCCTGAGGAAATTATGAAGCCCAGAACAAGATGCTAGAAATCATTAGGCCATGTTACTTTCTGCGATTTAGAATCTCCCCAGTGCCAGGTGGGTCCCCTACAAGGCGGCGCAGAGTGCACGGAATCCGCAGCAACCACACAGTCGGGAAGCGGACACCATCAACCAACCCGCCGTCCACGCAAATACGTTTACCTAGTTCATCTTTTGATCTCCCAGATGCAAAAAACGATCGGCTCAGTTCATAGCCACCGAAGAAGAAGAAATAGCCCGGTACTTCTCGAAGTAAAGTGCTCGAGAGTCCATGGTAGAAGCCCAAGGGGCCATCCTTCCTAAGGATACTCTTCACGACAGACCAAACTGTGCTGGGAGGAGACACAGAGAGACAGTTACAGCAGGCAAAGCAGCTGAATCTGTAAACAGAGAACCAGAGTTCTAAAAGGCCGCTGTGGGAAGGAAATCTCAGGGAAGCTCAGATACAGCTATTTTATAACAACCTTTGTCACCTGAACTACTCCAGGGTAAAGAAATCTCATTAAAATGGATGCACACATTTCTAGAAGGCATATTATCAAAGATGTAAAAAAGCTAACATCCAATTTTTCAATACGGAATAAGCAAAATTACAATAAGGAGTTGTCCGAACTCAGCAAGAATAAAACGGTATCCTATTTGCCCAGTCCCTTACCTCCCTCGATTTCTATCTCCCCAACCTTTCTTTTGATCTGCTGTGTTCTGAGAAAATTGGTTCAGGTGTTTAGGGTTTGTCTTGTTCTGTGTCAGTGCAGGGAAACGAGCAAGTAACATTAAACATTACTTTAAGGCAAGACAAAAGAAATTCTAAGAATGGAGCTACAGCTCCTGTAAGGCAAGAAGCACCAGGACTTAGTTCTTAGAGAGGTAGGTGTGCAAGGCTTTCTAATTAAGCAGATCTGAGTCCTGCAGCAGCCGGAACACAGCACCCCGTCCATCTAGACTCCTCTTCCCGAGTACGTGCGCCGTGGCAGGAAGAGCGCAGAACCCGCACACTCAGCAGCCTGGCGGACCCCTCACTCCTCACTTTGTTCTCAGAGAGCAGGTGACTCAGTTTGGACCAATGAAGGACCAAGCCCAGAGATAATAAAGGCCACCTGCTTTTAATGATTATCTTCGTTCCTCGGACTTCAGAAGGCTTCATCGGGTATTATCCATCAGCCAAGTCCTTCCTGCAATGCTGCTCTCATCCTCGGATGTGAACGTAGCAAAGTAACCCAACTCGACACGGCCAGCCTACCTTCCCATCCAAGTCTTAACCGCAAGCTACTCTACACCCCTGCGTGGCCACTGCTATGCCTAAAATACAGTCAGCCAGTACTTACTTTCACGCAAGCTGTCCATCTGCCTAAGTCCTTTGGACCTAACTATTTTCCTTAAAAATACCTTAAACCACTTCAAGGGGCATGAGGGCAACTTTCTGGGGGCTATTAACGTCCTACTTCTTGGGCACTGGTTACAAAGGCATGTTCATTTCACACTTACGATTTCTGTGTGTGTTCGTGTTACTGTGTACACATACTATCTCAATAAAAAGTCTTAAAGACTCACAGTTTTGGACTCTGGGCTATGAATAATAGATTCAAATTGGTTGTAAAGAATCCCAAGGGTGCAGGAAATTGGGCTCTATTACAAACCCCAGCCTCGCTGCTGCAAGGGGACTGGTAACTCTGAAAATGGTCAATTTATCTACCAATTTTCCCCAGTGGATTGACAGGGTCTGAGTTAACCACAGCAATATTCACCCGCAGAACTGCAGTCAGCCAGATGTGAAGATAAATAAGCAAGTTTTGAGATTAATAAGGATAATAAATTGCTTTACAATTCAAATAAATCATATGTACGTGACATATACACCTTCACAGGGTAACTAGGATCTTTCAAGACTGAGCTGGAGAGGAATTTGATCTGAAGGGCAGCTATGCTCACAACGGTCCTGCTCAGTGTTCCCAGAACTGGCGCCCTTTGCAGGTCCCCTTGAAGGATTAGGGAGGGGCGTAAAGAAAGTTACCGCGGGGATCTGAGGCGATCAGCCTGAACATCTACGTGAAACCTGGGAAAGGGCATCAAATATTCATCTCAGAACCCAAGCGGCCCTTATGAAGGCTCAGTTCTCACACACAGTTCCAAAGCTGTCTGCCATGTGCCTCCAAAAACAGCTGGGGATCATGCCTTATGCCCTCAACCGGTCAAAAGGGGTAGAAGCTCCTGGCTTCATCACTTCTGGGCTATTAAACACCTGTCTATGATGTTCTGTGGCCTGGGGGGTGGGTCCCACCACCACAAATAGTCCGTTCAGAAAATTATTCTGATTGGTAGAAGTTCTAGAAACAGTATTTTGGATTAGACAAATCTGTTTCTATATCTGTCACTTAATTTTAGTACAATATATTTTTTAAAATACTCAATACATGCTCGAGACCTAATGTTTGTGCCCAAGCGGTGCTTACTTCTGGCTTTTGGCTATCTTCCCCGACATCTGCATTTCGTACATGGTCTGTAGCCGGCACTTCACAAGCTCAGTGGGGCAGAGCACCAGGGCAGCAAACGCGGAGGCGAAGGAACCGGCAGCCGCATTATGCAGGTCACTGAAAGGACACAGCACAGGAGACCAGTTACCTGTCCAGCCGTTCATTCATGCAGCACTCACTGTGCTGAAACTCAGTGGTAAAGGAGAGTGCAGATGAAGGAAGAGAAACACTTCCTGAGTGCCCACCAGGAACGTGCACGTGCTGTTTCATTGAAGGATCTGCAACTCGGTGAGGCGAAAACGGAGAAAACGACACTTAGACATGATACATGTTGTGCCCAAAGTCACACAGCTGCTAAGTGGCAATGATAGGATTCGAACCCAGGTCTGCCTGACTGCAGGATCCATGCGCCTTTATCAGTCACAACGCTATGGACTGAATGTTGGGCCCCCCACCCCAGATTCCTTTGTTGAACCCTTTAACCCCAATGTGATGGTATTTGCGGGGGGAGGGGGGGAGGGTCCTGTAGGAGGTAATTAGGTTTAGATGAGGTCACGAGGGTGGAGTCCTCATGAAGGGATTAGCGCCCTTATAAGAGACCAGAGAGCTAGGCTGTGCTCGCTCTCTGCCATGTGAGGACACAGCAAAGTGGTCCCTCTGCAAAACAGGAAGAGGGCCCTCCCCAGACACGGAACCAGCCAGCACCTTGATCCTGGACTTCCCAGCGTCTAGAAGTATGAGTAACAAATGTGTGTTGTTTAAGCCACCCAGTCAATGGTATTTTGTTACAGCAGCCAGAACAAGAAACACAGTGACACACAAAACAAAACCAAAAACCATGGAGGAGGAAAAAATTACCTATAGTCCCATCACCCAAAAACATACACTATTAATACTTTAGTGTATTTGCCGCTAAGCTTTAAATAAAACTAGGTTCTGAGGCTATGCCTACATGCTCAAAATCCAACCTGGAGCAGTGGAGCATATAACTGCCACAGATGAAAACCCAGGATAAATTTTTAACCAAAAAGCTGCCATTGCAGAAAGATTTCCCAGGTCAGCTGACGACCGCCTCAACCTCAGCAACAGACGGCATGAGGGCGTGATGGTGCCGGAGGAGAGCATAAGGCCGGTGCACGTCAGCAGTTCGAGGGTTGTAGGTAAAATGACTATACTGGAAATGTAAACGGAGGAATGAACGCACATTAGTCCAAAAGCGGAAGCACTCACCGCATCTCCTATGGGTTTAATACAACCAGCCACAGTCACCAGCAGGGCTGTGACAGTGGAATCCAGTGAGAGTCCAAGAGTATGGGGGAAAGTCTGAGAAACAAACTGCCAGAAGACTTCTCGGAGAGTTCACGGGGATCAGAAGAGAAGATCCTCTCCAAACACTGGGATGGTGTTTTGTCACGTGGGATGGGACCATCCTTTCCACGGCAGAAGGACCAAACTGCTCAAAGCAGGACAACTGGCTCCCTGGCGCTCACCTTTAAATGTCAGCATCGTGCTGTCACTGAACAACCAGGATGGGTCACCGATTTCCAGAAGGGCCCTAGGAGGTCTTCCCCGCAGCCAACTGCCCGAGGCAGAGAGATCCCCTAATAATTTTTCCGCAAACTGTGAGCAGAAGCCTAATTGACCTACCACACTCAGTTGTCCTAAAGTTACATTAAACTAACAGTTACACAAACTAACGTCAGTATTAACATGAAATCAAGGGCTGCCTCCCATCTCAGCCCTGACTTCCTATTCCCTATTCGGTGATGCACATGGGTGTAAGGCAGGTGTCCAGGGGCTGAGGCAGCTTGTCACACACTCAGGGTTCTCAGAAGAGTTGGCTCAGACAAGGTTTTCTTCCGGGAGGAAGACACTGCTTGCAGTACGGACTTCCTTTTGATCTTAGAGAACCAAACATCCGACCATTTCCAGAGGAGAGCCAGACTCAAGACTGTATCTGCACACAGCTTTCCAGAGTGTGGAAACTGCCCCAGGCCGTTCACTCCATTCCTTCCCCCTTCACTCCTACTTGGCTCATTTGTCAAAACCAAAGCTTAAATGGCGTCTGCTGTCTTCCAGCCAGCCTGCAGATCCGTACTTGCCTCCCTCAGGGACTCTTTGTCAACCTGCTGACAGGCAATAGTCAATGGGGGTCAGAATCTGCCAAGTCCGCTGGAACAAAGGTGGCATCCACAAACACAGCTGTCTAGTCAATCCAAGATGCAGCACCGGCTCGGACGCTGAATGACCACCAAGCACTTTGTTACAGCACAACGACAAGGCCACATCAGATGTGCAGTGGACTTCGGCTTTCTAATAAATACTTTCAGCTGCCAGTGTGCTAAATGAGGGCCACAGGCCCCCGGCTGGGCCTAGAGCATACATGTTCAGAACTGGAATGGAAACGGCACTAGGCGTAGGGTGGCATTTTCTAAGAACCAACTGTTTGTCACCCATTCAACAAACATGTACCTGGACCCCCCTTGCTGTGTAAGATCCCATCTAGGCAAAGGTCAAAGGAGAACACTACGCAAGGTAGTTCGAACCGAGAGCAGACAAATATTTACAACACTACTGCAGAAATTCACAGCAGGTTCTCACAGGCACTTTTCACTACTTCTGCTTATTAGTCTTTTCTCTGGGTCTGACCCCCAAAAATATTCCAGAGCCCCGACTGGGGTCGTAGGGAAAGACTGCTGGCTGGGGGCTCAGAAGACATGGTCTGCATCCTGGCTTTCTCAGTTACCAACCAGTGATCTTGAGCACGTCAGTGTCTGCGCTTCAGTCTCCCCGTCGACCAAACAGATATCACCACCTGCTTTGCTCCCCTCACAGGACCAGAGTGAGGGCTAAAAACACAACATACACCTCGGAGGTTTGTAAACTAAGGGGGCATTTCCCAACAGGTAATGAGCAAACACCGGTCTGCAGGATGAAAAAGCAGCAGCCCCCCAACTTCAAAAGGATGAGAGTGCTGGGCTAGGCCAAGTGAATAGGATGGCTTCTTTCCTGCAGGACTTTCTCACGTGGTTGCTCACTGTTTCCCTGTCTTCTCCCTCATTCGTCCTTCGAAGGATGCTGAAGGAGACCCAAACTCCAGGTCGCCCAGAGTAGAAAGTCTCACCCTCAAGTTGGGAGAGCTCCGGTCGCTACAGTCTTCCTTCTGTCAGTCTCCATCGTGGGATACCACTCTCTCCTGGGTGGTCTCCTGCTTATTTCTTTCCTTCCGCTCTTTCCTGACCCCTTTGTGCTGGTGGGTCCCATCACCAGAGCTCAACCCTCTATAGATCCTGTCTCCCCGGATGACCTCATCCAGTCCCAAGCCTTTAAAGAGCAAGTTCCATCCATCAAGATAGAATTCCTGTCTACAAAGGGGCACATCTTTAGACTTCTAGCCACCTCCAGAGAACATTTCTATATAAAGGAACCCACTCTAGTCATGTGGGACCTGTAGTTGCACTAGGGTTTCAAATTCCTACCAAAACACCCAATAAGACCGCCCTTTGCAACCACAAAGCCGACACAATAATTTTAAGTGATTTAAGACAAATCAATGTTCAAAGGAGGGATGCTATCCAAGGTACATGCCAGTGGTTTCCTAATTCTTTTTTGTCCGTATAATAAACACCCAAGGGATGACCAAGCATAAGCCGAAGTCTGACATTGGGGCAGACTCAGCCAAAGAAACCGCAGGTTCACCGGCATCTTCTCAGATGCTTCTGACCCTTGCTAAAATTCCAAGGTTCTCCTCAAACCTATTTGGCTCGGGCAACGTCTTCCAATACTCTGCATTTTGCTGATGAACTGGAGCCCATAACATGGGTCACAAGCTGTGTCTATGGTTTCAGTCCAGCACTTCTGCCCACACGAGCAGCAACACCACCGTTGGCATTTGAAAAGCATCTTCCTGAATACCAACACGTACGAGTGGTTCGTTTTCCACGGTGGATCATGGGCAATTCTCCTTTTGCATGATGCATACGTGTCTTCCAAGTTTTATACGACGACAGTGTATAAATTCGTAATCAGAAAGTAGTTATCTTAAAAAACGAAACCTCCTTCCCCATAAGGTATCATAAAAATCCTGACTGTACAATGGTATTGGTTTTTCTTAAAACAAAAAAGAGTGTCCGTGTCCTCGACTCACCTCAGCTTTGCCTGCTTGTCTAATCCAACCGCTTTCCGCACCACCTGCTGGCAGAAGCCGTAGCACATGAAGAGGACGGAGTTCTCGGCGATGTTGGCGATCAGCGCTGGGCTGGTCCCCCTGTAGAAGCCCCGGAAGCCCACCTGGGAGTAGGTCTTCAGGCAGCAGTCAGTGAGCCCTCTGTACAGCTTGGGGAACGTCTGCATCTTCACCTTCAGTGTGTCGAAGGGCTGCCCCGTCAGAACGCACGCTGTGCCCCCTGCAACCAGGACAGAATCCTTCTCCAGCACTCATCTACGGCTGTGTGTGAGCGCAGCCTCAATCACCCGGGGGAATGAGGGACAGGCAGCCCACCACAGGGCGCGCCTCTGCTGCAGTTCATTTGACCTCTTTCCCCCTATACCTTCTAGCTGAGTCCAATAAACAACTTCTAGGAGGTCCGGAAGGGGCCCAGCACCCAGGTCCAGCCCTGAAGGAGCTCACACGTGGTAGAGGGAGATGTGTAGCCGATAGTGAAAGCCACAGGAGGCAAGGCAGGGGGTGTGTTTAGGAGCATCAGCCAAGGGGTCAGAGGGACCTTGGCTTGAAGCCTGGCTCTGCCGTGAGATCCTGGACAAGCCATGTAACTTCTGAGCCTCAGTTCCTCAGCTACACCCAGCTCATAGGGTTCATGCGAGGACTCAGGAAAAATGGATGAGCAGGCCTAACCTAACGCCTGCTCCACAAGCGGTTAATAAACAGCAGTTAGTGTGTGTGAGCGCGAGAGCGCGAGGCGCGAGAGCGCGAGCGCGCGCGTACGCGCGCAGCCATATAAAAGGAAGGGGAGGAGAAATCTCGGAAGAGTTAATCACTCTCTTTGCCTAACGCCCAGTGGCACTGATGACTATCAGAAAAATTACAGAGCAGCAGGCAGCAGATAAGGAAAACAGAGTCTGGCTAATTAATCCCTGAGGAGCTAAATATTTGACCCTAGGGAAAAACCTCTAATTTGCACTCTTTCCATTAATGATTTGTATTCAGATAGGGAACAGACTGAAACTTACCTTTGCTTGGCATAAATCCTATTATTTATAAGCTTTTATACTGTAGGAGTACTAAACACAGCAAACTCTAGATTGCATTAGATGCCTTCAATAAAAATTCTGAACACAAGGAAGCGAATGAGCCATAACCACTCTAATCTACCCCCAGCCCCTGGACTGGGGTCAGCATTCTGGGAACTGCCACGGGTGAGCGCTTCCACCTCCCTTGGGCTCAAGATGTCCCCTGCTCGTGTCAGGAAACCACCACTGGGTGAGGTTATTAAAGCCTCATCAAAACTGAAGAGAAGGCTTACATAAAATATTTAAGAAAGACAATTTCATAAGTTTGACATTGTACATAGTTACTCCAACTAAACTGTGGAAAGCAGAGATGGGGGAGGGACTGTTAACTCCCAATTAATTATGGGCAGAGAAACAGACATTTCCAAAGAGTCTGAAAGTCGTCTGATCCCTTCTTTAAGGACTACAAGTCTGATCTGAGCACAAGTCCAAGCTCCAGGATCATGTCACTGCTATTCGTTTCTTCCACAAGAGGAAGGACACATTTCCACTTTGTCTTGCCACCTTATCACAAATTCTGAATTAGTAGAATATAATGTAATAAGATGTTACTATAATCAGAGTTATTCTCTCTCAGGGACTGCTAGGCTAGAATCAAAAAAGATCCTAATTATATCAAAACAATTCATCCCAAAAGAAGAGGTGAATGTCAGAATTTAAATGGGTACATGATTTAGATAATCCAGATGCAGATAAGCTGAATAAAGCATATAATTCAGAGAAAGAGATATATATATATATTTTTTTTTTTTTTTTTTGGAGAAAGATTACCTTTGAGCTAACATCCACCACCAATCCTCCTCTTTTTGCTGAGGAAGACTGGCCCTGAGCTAACATCTGTGCCCATCTTCCTCTATTTTATATGTGGGACACCTGCCACAGCATGGGTCAATAACTGGTGTGTAGGTCTGTGCCCGGGATCCCAACCAGCAAACCCCAGGCCACCAAAACCGAGCGCACGAACTTCACTGCTACACCACCAGGCCAGCCCCCAGAGTAGTCTATTTTAATGTTTAATTTATAGACATAAAACACATTTTTAATACAGAGTAATACTTTAACTGGAAGTCTTCCGTATTCTAACCCAATCATCCTGAACAGTTCAGACATCAGAGTTTACTACAAGATGCATTGGTTGGTATATCTGTAACAGTTACATTTCCAACAGGGAGAAGGTAGGAGGCTAATGAATTTTCAAATGCCAGCTACAATTCTCTCTTGCATCCATGGAGGTAAGCTAATTTCCCATGTAATTTCCCACTCACAAATGACACTGTGGCAGCACCTGCCGTGGCCCCTCTAGTGGGTGATGAGTATTCTGGACACCAGCCCCAACCGCTGAGCCCGACCACCTAGCCGGTCTTCCGATCTCTGACAAGTCAATGAAGAAACACATAATGTAGAGGAAGTAAATATTTTTCCCGACTTGGAGCTCAGACCTGTGATCATCTCTTTCTCCTCAAGAGAGGAATGGAAACAGCCTCTGCCTTCTTTCACAGGTGTCACAATTGCATCTTAGTCTCTAAGAGAGGCACTCAGATGTGTTGCTCCCTACACTTTACCAAGGCGGGTGCCGTGGATTTTCAGTCCTCGACAGAGTAGGCAGCAAGTGACGAGGTGTTGAGGGAACTGTAGGGGCAAGGACAGCACACAGGGAGGACAGAGGCGAACACCGAGAAGCAGACCGTCAACCAGAAGGACCTGGTCCGCCCTGTCCACCCAGGCAGAGGCGAGAATGGCACACCGCCCTGGAGACGGTCCACAGGTATTCCACTTAACAGCACACAGAGGCGGGAAATTTCCAAAATATTCCCATCAAAAAAGACTTTGGGTTTGGTTTTAGTTTTGACATTTGAGAGGACAAACTTCAATTATATAAAATGTGACAGTGCCCAACTACACTAAACAGACACACTGCACAGAGCAGTCGGCAGGAAGCGCGGAAGTTTGCAATTGTTAAACCTCTAAATCTTCAAGCGCCGCCAAGGTTTCCCTTCATGGCAACTTAACTTTGAGATCCATGCTGCCTCATTTCAATAATGATCCAGTTACCTAACCATCTTCTTCACACACTCCCCTCCCGGCTGCCTGGGGCTCTCCATCCTTTCCGGGAACCTCTCCCCCGGCAGCGCAGACAGACAGCGACGGCTTCCCAGCACCTTAGAGCAGAGGAGCTGGGCTGAAAACCTGTCTGGTGGGGGACGTTTGTTTACAAGGAAAAGGAGAGCCACGGAGAACAGCACATGTAGTCTACACCCATGTCACCTCAGACCACGACTGGCTCTGCTCTCAGGCGCGAATCACTTTCCTGGGTGGTCTGTGTCCACAAAACACTAGGGGTCCTTTGCTCCTGGCAATGGAAAAGAAAATGAAAAATCCCAAAGCCCAACAATCTCCCCAACCACAGAGCTGGGGCAGCAAGGTCTCTAAACTGATGCCCCTCTCTGGGAATGCTGTTGGCCCATTATGCAGAATTAACACAAACAACAGAACTAGACAAGGAACGAAGCAACCAACGTCCCAGCCCTGCCGTTACACTATATAGCTGTGCAACCTTGAACCACCATCCCTCTCTGGGCCTCTTTTCTACATATACAATGAGCACTATTGTCAATGGTCTCTAAAGGCCCTTCTAGTTCCATCCTTTGAAGACTGGGACGCCTCCAAGGTGGGACTGCTGCTCCCCTTTGCATTCGTGCCTCCCAGCAGAGGGAGTTCTCAGGTCACTAACAGGAACCTCTTCTGCTCACAGCCACCACAGGCTTAGACCCCCTGCAAGGGAGCCTGCTGTCCTTGGAAGTTAGAATAACCCAGGGCAGGGCTACATCAGAGAGGGGCGACCCTGTGTACCAGCGCAGGAAGAAAGAGCTACCCAGAGTAACCAGGAAGAGTAACTACTTATACGCATAAGGGCTCGATACATGTTAATACTATTGCAAAGCAGCACATCTTCCAGCAAATGCCTTACACACCAGACTCCCAACAATACTCTTGCAATTTCTATCTTTAAAAACTTACCACAAGTTATAAATGTGGCACCCCATACCTGCCCACACATAAACACCTTTCTAGGAAAAGGTAAGCATTTTAATTCTATCACAACAGATCCCACATCTTTGATAGACTGACTGAAGGACATTTAATTCCAAAAGCTGAGAATCTCTCAGGTGGTTAAATGCCCTCCTGCTGCAGAAACAAAAACTGAGCCCAGGGTGTTCACACGACAGGAAGAGGATGCCAGAGGCTGGCAAAGGGTTCCACTGTTCCCGTGGTCAGTGTCCTCCAAATGTGACAAGGGGGGGAGGGCAGGGGGGCGTTGCAGCTCAATTCCACGGCAGGACGAGGGGCTGACCCAAAGTCACACATTAGGCAAGAGGCCACTGGGGCAGATCCTGGATGGCCCTAAGTTTCCCTGTTCCTGGGGCAGGACACTCCTTTGGGCCTCTAACCCGGGGGCCATGCCCTCCCCTGCACTTCTTATCAGTGTCTGCAATGCTGTGTCTCTGGCCTTCCTCATGGCCTTATTAGCCTACCTTACCCGACCTTTGGATTATGGGAAAATACTTTGTTCCTCTCTGAACCCAACTTCTTTTTTACAACTAAGCAATGACAAGATAAGAGGAGACAACCACACTTGAGCTGTTGACCCAGGAGGTCCCACCAGATAAGAGGACAGGGCCATCCAGCCTCTGGCCTCTCCACCCAGGGCAGCTGTGACCCATGGTAAGAATCAGGAGGCCAGGGTAGACGGGGTTTCCATCTGAGAAGCACGAGTGCTCCAGAGGCCCTACAACAACACAGGCATCTGGAGAACCAAGTCACCACCCAGGACTTCCGACTCTGTCATCTGCCTCAGGCTGAGTGAGGTGACCTTTTCTAAAGAGTGACCTGTGTGTTGCAAGCCCTGCCCAAGAGTGCTCACCTGTGCCCACCGGCCACGGTCTGCCCTGGGACTTGGCCCCGAAGCCCAGCCCACTATCCCCAGGCAAATGCTGGGGCCTCTCCTTTCCTTTCCTGTCCGTCTCATTTACCAAGGACATTTCTGAAGAGAGCCCTCCTTTCTCTCCCCAGCAGTCGTAAGGACAATCACTGAGATTTCCCTGGAGAGTTGGCACAGTGTTACTTTTGCACTATGAGGGCTCTGAAGACGGCCAGGCATGTGGAATCCCGTGTCACTTGCCTCTCCCGGCCATGTGACAATGGACGAGTGATTTCAGCTCTGAGCTGCGATGTTTTCCAGCTGTAGACTGGGGATGCCCCCAACCCACAACCTGACTCAAAAAGTTTTAACACAGCGAGAACTCCCCCACCTTCTGCCGTGCTTGAACACGGTATTACACGCCAGTAAAGGGCTGCGTCCCGGGGGTGAGGCGTATTGCGTCTGGAGTGCCCAAGGTAATAGTTCCACCACCCTTTCACTCGACCTCCCTTAGAGAGGAGACTTGAGGAAGAGAGGACAGGTTTTCTCCGGGATTACCTGCGGCCCCGGCAGTGAGGTCAATGGCAGCTTGGATGGCAGGATTGGACTTCATGTTCGTCTGCTCCTCTGCTGGGCTCCGTGGGAGGCAACTCTCTGGAGCTTATGTCGGGCACCTCACATCCCTGGGAGGAGGGAAGGGTTCACCATCAGTCGGGCCCCGCAGCCTCCCCTTCTCTAGGCCTGCTGCCCAGTTACTGGGCCTGAACTTCTGGGAGCTGGGAAATCGGCTCTTGCTGCTGTGAAGGAAGAGGGCTCAGGGTGTCCGCACAGCTGAGCCATCAGCCTCCCCTCTCCCCGTCCACCACCTCCCCACGAAAAGCTCTCAGGTCAAAAACCTTCCTGATATCAATGCCACAGCCACTTGGGGCGGGGGAGGGGAGTGCCTTCAACCAACCTTTCCGGAACCCTTAGAAACAAATGCCAAATAAGTGAGCCAACCACAGACATCCCAAGCCACATCAGCCTAGTTTTTCAGAGGCTGACGTTGAACTACCTGTGCACCACGCTCAGTTCGAAATTCAGACAGTGGCCTGTGGGGGTCCCTAAGAGGAGGTCACAAAACCATCTGGGAAGGAGCAGGGTTGGAGCTCTGGCGAGTGACACACGCCTGGGTCATCTGAATGCCTGCTCTGCCACCAGCAGGGTGGCTCCTTGGGCCTCTAGAGCTGGGGGTCCCCATCTACACAAGGTGAATAAAGTATTGTCACTATAATACAAAAGGCAATCACAAATAGCCACGTCAGACAGATGTGATGACGAATTGTGAACGTGCAGCACGGGTCCTTAGAATAGCCACAAAGCACAGCATCAAACATTAGTTACTGTCACCTCGGAGTCCCCTCCAGAGCTCCACTGTGAATGCGCACAGGAATCACCGGGGGGCCTTGTTAAAATGCACATTCTGATCCAACAGGCCTCAGGTGGGACCAGGAGTGCTGCCCGTCCTGACCTGCTCCCAGATGAGGCTAATGCCTGGGCACCAACCCTCCGAGAAGCAATACCTGGTCCACTGTGTCCCAAATTTGCTTGATAAGAATCACCTGGGGCACTTGTTAAATATTCAAATGACCAGGCCTCTCTCCTGGAAATCTTGATTCAGCAGGTTTGGGCTGAAGCCGGCAGTCTGGGAAAGCTAGAGTCTACTCCTCTCCCTTTAGACAAAAATCAATTAACTATGGCTGAGCACGGACTTCATAAACATTGACTAGAAAAAGGAAAGTTGGCTCACTACACTAACATAGAATATTCAAATAACCAACTCTGTATGGTTTTCAAATGATGTAAGTGACTTATTCGTGAATAACAAGGGATTTTTATTCATCACACTGAAGAGAGCTGTGATCCCAGTCAGGCCACCTCTCAGAGGAGGTGCGCGGGCCAGGCCGGATCATTGACGAATGCCAACATCAGCCTAAACGTCAGCAGAAAATAATCTTAGCTACCAAGTTTTTTAACCACTTGAAGCACGTTCTCTCTGACCAGACACCAAGAATCTTCCTTTCTCCACAAAAAATTTTAAAACCAGCAACAAGAAAAGCACAGAACTTAATAAAAGCAACTAAGACATACAAGACACCAATTTAACATTATTGATGGGCCTAGAACGCCAGGACTAATTACTAAGGTTGATGAGGCGGCCTGGGGGATGCAGAGAACGACATCAGGGCTTAACCCAATCTCCTCCTTTTCCAGATGGAATACTGAGGCCAGAGGGAAACAAGGGCCTGCCCAAGGTTATAAGACTAGTCAGGGCAGAGGGAGGACTCAGCTCAACTCTTGCCTTTTGGGTCTGCGCTTACCAACCAATACTTAATTCCAGAGTTTTCCAACCTGGCCAGAAAGGAGAAAAAAAAATCCAACCGTGCACTTTAAAGGAAAATGAAGGCAAGCGGGGAGAAAAGTCACACGTGCAGGGCACAACGTGGCCTTTTCAGTGTGTTCATTCCTTTCATTGTGGACCTTTCTTTCTTAACTTAGAAGGAAAGAAAGGCACAACAGATTGTACTATATCAAGGTGAATTCAACCCCTTTAGGTAAGTCAGACTTGAACACACCAAATCCTACAAATAACTACTTGTAGAATTATCAGGATAGTAAACAGTGAGAGGAACAGATTAACTCAGGTGTGGTCAATTGACTCAAATTACACGCAGTCTTGGCTTGAAGACGACATATGGCTCGCGGGAGGCGAGACTGATCAGCATGAGTTAAAACCGATTCGTGAGCCTTCGGTACCGCTTAGAGGGGAAAAACTGAACCCTTCCAGCGTCCCTTTACCCCTCTTTCAAACTGCACCCGAGTCGGCCTCCGGGAAAGACAAACCACAGGGCCGATCATACAGCCTTCTCGTTCCCTGGGGAAATTAATTTCTCTTATGGGAGGATCCGATGAGGCCACACTTTCCACCACGTACGCGAAATGCCACGGGAAGGTTCCAGCTTCAGGCCGGAGCCGGCGCGGCGGGAGGCCGCCTGCCGCCGAGTCACCACGGCCGGGGCGGGAGGGCGCTCGGAGGCGCCCCAGGCTCGCCCCCCAGCCGCCCCTCCTCCTGGGCGCGGGATCCCGGTCCGCCCCAGGCACAGCTCGCCGAGACCAGTTCCAACTTTCTCTTCCCCGCTCGATCGTCCGCCGACTCGGCCCCGGCAACCTGCCCGCGTCTCCATTCATCGGCGCCTCCGACCTCCCCGGCGCTCGGGCGGCCGGCTGCCACCGCGCGCAGCACAGGAGGGCAGCAGGTGATCCCCGGGGCAGGAGGCCGCCCGGCCCGCCAGTCTCCCGGGCAGCGCGGGGCGAAGGGCGCCGCGGGTCCCGGCGCACGTGCACGGCGGCCGCCGACCCAGGAGCCCAGCCCGGCGCCCGGGAAAGTGGCGCCGCCAGCCCGCTGCCCGCGCCCCACTCCCGGCGGGCTCCCCGCAGCCCGCGAGCGCCGGCCGGGGCTGCGCTCACCGCCACGTCCCGCTCGGGCTCCGCCGCCTGCTCTCGCCTCCCCTCCGCGCCGGGGCCGCCTCTTACCGCCCACGTCGGCCGCGGCCCGGCCCTCCGCTCCGCCCCCAGCGCCCCCGCGGCGGGCGGGCCCGGGCCCGGGAGGTGCCCTCCGCGAGGCGGAAGCCGGCGGCGCGCTCAGGCCTCGGGGGCGCGGAGCGCGTGGAGCTGCAGAAGCGGGAGCGGCCGCGGCGCCGGGCCGGCCTCCCAGTCGCTTCCCTTTCCCGGGGCCTCGGAGACCTTGGGCGGCGCAGGGCGCGGGGATGGGAGAACGGCCCGAAGTCCCGGGGCTGTTAACCTCGCCGGGCCTCGGGGCTCAAGGCTTTGATTTTAAGTTATAATTGAGAACGAAAGCACTGGAAAGGTGGTGATGAGAAATATTCTCATTCCGCCTCCCGCAAAGAAATCCATCCTTACGTTTGGGAACGTGCAGTCGTCTATGAAAGCTGTAACAGTGAATTGGCCTCTCTGATCTTTTAGTTGCTAATGAATTATAGACTGTTTCTATGGCTCTCTGGCGCTTTGTGAAAAGGCACTATTCAAAGAAGCTATTGTATACCCGGGAGTAAAGGAATTCTCTCTAGCGCTCGGCCACACAGCAGATGCCTCCTCGGTTGGAAGGGTCTCGGCCTATTACTGACAGCAGTTCAGTGTGACAGTCACGGCCTTCCCATTGCTTTGGTTCAGACTTCCCAAGCTGTATTTATTTTCATCTTCTACACCGTGTTTTCTTCCTTAAAGCGTGGTGTCATTTTATTTTACAGCTTTCTGCCCTGTGTGGATGTGCTGTTGGATTATTGCCAGTGTAATTTAAGTGATTTTTGGCGTGGGCCAGTAACTTAAGTATCGGAGGTGACTTGCTCTTAAGGTGAATGCACGACTGAGTAGACCTTCCTGGTGGAAGAAATGCTATGAAGGTCTCGGAGCTCCTGATAAACAGGCACGCTCATCAAAACAGCACAAGAGTATCTTTTCACAGCATCAGCACTTTAGAAATCAGGTTTCCCAAACACAATTTAATTACAGAAACAAGGCAGGGAGGTTGAATGACTTGACCAGAGTGACATGAAAGGTAATTATTGGGAGATAGATCCAGGAGCAGAATCTACAGTTACAACATCCTAGAGGACTGGGGGACTTTTTTTCTTTTTTCTTTTTTTTGTTGAGGAAGATTAGCCCTTACCTAACATCTGCTGGCTATCTTCCTCATTTTGCTGAGGAAGACTGGCCCTGAGCTATAATCCGTGCCCATCTTCCTCTACTTTATATGTGGGACGCCTACCACAGCATGGCGTGCCAAGCGGTGCCATGTCTGCACCTGGGATCCGGGTCAGTGAACCCCAGGATGCCAAAGTGGAACAGGCGCACTTAACTGCTGCCCTACCGTCAGGCCCCTGGGGGACTTTCAATATCACCTGGCCCAGTGGCTTTTGCAAACTACAAAAATTAGGCCCAAAGGAAAGCTAATTAAGGACGGATCTAGATCTCCTGTTATAGATTAGAAAGAGCGCTGGACTGAAGCCAGGACACTCACGTAAGAATCTCTGTGTGGCCTTCAGTGAGTCATTTAGCCTTTTTAAACCCAACCATCACCTGACTGCCCACACGGCCTCCTTTGAACCCTTCTGCTCCCGGAGCCTGCTGGAGCAAGCCACCACATGGGCTGACAGCACCTCCCTCCCCCCCAAATGGTTTATCTCCTCTCCCTTTATCTCTTTCCTCTTCTTCCCTTACAAGGGCTGCTCCGAACTCTGGTCACTCTCCTCAAGCCTTCTACATTTCTTCTCTCCCTCGCCTCTCCTTACCATCTCTCAGCCTCAATTTATCCTATAAATGAAGAAGCAATCAGGAAACATTTGCACAAATTTTTAATCCTAATCTACAAAGGTACCTTTTTTGCACAAACTCTCATCTGGTTTTCTTCTTTCTTGCTGTCTTGCCGGGCTAGGACTCAACGAAATTCTAATGTCCAATTCTAATGTTCACGTTCTTAACCACTATGCTCTGCAGTAATACGTCCCAGAAGGCTTCCTCTTCAAAGAAGAGGGTTGCGGGAACCAGAAGTTCTTCTGCCAGAATAGATCTCCTTCCATAATATTTTACAAAATCGTCTCAGCAGCTTCAAATCCCTCACAGCACTGGCTCTTTCTGCTATCTTTGTGTTAGGAATGGAAAAACAAAATACACAGACGTTAAAAAAACTTAACATCTCACTGGAACTCAGAGAACCGATTGGAAAATCACCTGTTTGGCCTTAAATCATGAAAGTGTCCAGGCAATCTTTGTTGTGAGGGTAATCCCCCAGGAGTCCAATGGCCTCTTGAGGACAGAATTTGAGAGTCATGCATCACAGTTTTCTGTATGGGTAGGGTAACCCAATAGGATTTCAGACCTGGGTTCAGAACAGCAAACAGGTCAATGCACTGACCCCTTTGCTCTAAGTAGCTGTTTGCTGCACCTGGATTGCACAACCAGCGACGTCAGTGCAGCTGGCTCTGTGATGAAGGGGCTGGTGTGACACAGGTCAGAGGTGAGGGGATGGACAGAGTGGCTACATGGAAAAGGAGCCTTTTGCTGTTTCAACAGAATTTCACAATGCACTGGCTAATGATAACAAAAGGACAAATAATTTCACCACTTGCATTTTGGCTGTGATGCTATGTGGATGTGTTTTAACAAAGTCTTAATTGGAATTGAAAATAATTCAAAAACGTAAATCATCTCTGATTCAAGGATACTTTTAGTTAATGAGAAGGAAGAAAAAATGCTTTGATTACACAATTTCAACTCCCACTGAAATTCTTAGCTGCTGATGTGACTTTTAGTGAAAACTCCCTCAAGTATTTTTTGGAATCAAGTAGAATTTGTTTGTATTTGAAATAAACATGGATTTGGATTCCTGTCTATCTGTGTGGAATAAGGGGGACTTTGTATCCCGTGAGAGAGTTGTGAGGACAGTGTTTTAAAGGGGGGCAATTTCTTTTATTTGTCTTTTCCTTGGTAGCTTTTTAACAGTACAAGCAAAAATGAGAAAGTCAGCTGAGGCTCATATTTCATGAGCCTTAGGTTTGAACTTATAAAATATATTTTAAAAAATAAGAGATACTTTATAATAGCAAAGAATTAGGGGAAATGCCCATAAGTGGTTAAAATTTAATGGGTCATCAATAAAAGGAAGTACTATGCCATAATTTAATTATTTTCTCAAATCATATGCTTTAGTATCTATTTGGCTGCAAGTAACAGAATGTCCAACTATCAGTATATTTATTTTGAATATAAAAATAAAGCTAGAAGTGGGAAGTTCCAAGTTTGTTTGATTTAACAGCTCAAAAGTATCTGGGTCAGCTTCTCTGTGATTCTCTTGACTTTTCCCTCATGATCACAAAATAGCTGCCACAACTCTGCCTATCACATCCTCACATGCAACATCCAAAGGCGGGAAGGAAGCATTCTCCCATATGTCCTTTTTTGTCAGAGAAAATAGTTTTTTTCCAGAAGCCTTCTGTCAAACTTCCCCTTATAGCTCATTGGTCCAGAACTGGGTTTCATGCTCCCCCAAACATAAACACTGGGAAGAGAATGGAGTTACCATGGTTGGTTTAGAACAGGGGTCAGCAAAATTATTATGAAGAGGACCAGCTAGTAAATATTTTAGGTTCGCAGGGCATGCAATCTCTTGCATTTATTCAACTCTGCCGCTGGAAAGCAAAAGCAGCCATAGACACTGTAAACGAATGTGTGGTTGTCTTCTGATAAAACTTTATCTGTGAGCACTGAAATTTGAATTTCATATAATTTTTACCTATCACAAAATATTATTCTTCTTTTGATTTTTTTCAACCACTTAAAACTTTAAGGAAACACTTTGTATGGCTTGTGGCCAGGGTTGGCTAGCAGGCTATGGTTTGTGGACGCCCAGCTTAGACCAAAGATGATTTATCCCCTTGGGACTATGGGAAAGGCCCACCTTCCCTGAGGCATCACCATCACAGACCTGAAAACAATAAATAAAGCAGGGTTCTCTTAGGCAGTCAAGAATGACCCCTACAGCACATTAAAGACATGGAAAAATGCCCAGGGATGTGATGATTTTTAGAAAGCAGATTATGTGTCAATATGGACCGGACAACCCCAACCAATTCCGCCTGTTGAAATCCCCGCTCTTCCCTCAGACCTCTTAGACACGGCCACCTCCAGTGGCTTCTCCTGACCCCTGGTTCTCCCAAACGAATCGGATCACTGCTTCCTATCAATATCAGACTTTAACTTAGCATGGATCATGTGCTTGGCTCTCCACCAAACCAAGTGCTGGAGACACAGAAATGAAACAGATGGTGACTAGCCTCAGAGAAACGTCGGTCCACGTAGAGAAGGAGGAAACAAATAATTATAATTCAAGGAGGGCATGTGGCCAGAGGGGTGTGAGCAGTGTGGCATCCCAGAGAAGGGTATGAATAAAGGATAGAGAAGAGGGTTTCATGAAAGGCCCCCAGGAGACCCCCGTATGAGGGTGGGTTTTGAAAGGAAGTGGCCCTTTTTTAAGAGGATGAACATCTCTTGATGTGTCACTCAGGGCTGTTAGCTGCAATCAACAGAAGCGAATGGGCTGAGGGAGCACAAAGGCATTGGGTTAAAAGGATACTGGGATGCTCTCAGGATCGTCAAATGGGGAGACAGGGCACCCTGAAGAACTTCTTGAAACGAGTCCCCAAACGTGCTGCAGAACAGGTCAGATGTTACAGTTCGTACCACTGTCCCTTTTGTGCCAGGGCCTCAGCCTCATAGCATTGCTCTTCCAAAGCTGGGCACCTTCGTTACCAGCTTTGGCTAATAAGTCACTTCCGTGCCATGTCCACTGCCTTGTATTGCTCGTTTCCAAATCGACATCTCATGTAGACGCAGCTGATGGATGGAGCTGTACCCTGAGCTTCAAAGGACAATGGGGACGTGGATTTCTGGCCTCTCTTGGAGAGGCAGGACTCACTTGTTAGAGAAGTCCCTGAATGGAGACAGGGTTTTCAAACAATGCTAAACAGCCAGAAAACATGACACACGCCCGCTCCAAACCAGCCAAGCATTCCAGTCGGAGGAAACGGCAGGTCTAAGGCACAGAGGGATAAAGCAACGGCAGCACATTTGGGGGATGGTAGCAGTTTGGCTCTGCTGGAGTGTGAAGCAGGGAGTGCCAGGAGATGAAGCTGGAGAGGCGGAAGGAGCCACCTGCTGAGCTCTCAGGGTCCCAGTCCTTGAATCTACTTGGTGTCCCCTGCTGAGGCGCAGGAGTTGTGACTTCCTCCTTACCTGGCCTGGGGCCTTGCCCATGGGGGGTTTTAGTCACTGTCTGTTGAAATGAATCATTGCAATAAACCTCTTGGATTGCATCATTGTTGTCGAATTTACGAGGATGAAGGTTGCGGGTGTATCTGGTTCTCTCTTGTGTGCATGTGCACGTACCTGTGTGCTTGTGTGTGTGCATGTCTTTCCCCACAACTGGGCGCATCTGGAATCCATACTTTTCTAAAGGCTAATTTGCTTTAAATATGGGACGTATTCAATCACTAGCTCTTAGAGCCACATCCACATTCTTTAATGACGCTTTTATTTACATATAAGATCAAAACCATTTTTGAAAATGGTAATAAAATACGGTTTGAGAAATATAATGAACAATATTCTGTCTCATAATAAAACAAGTGAAAGACATTACCAAATTTGCGTATTTTCACACTTACCAAATTAATAATCCAAAGTAAGCGTTACAAACATTTTATAAAAATAAAAATCAAATAACTGTAAAGGTCATTTCTCTTTGCCTTTTTTTCAGTTGTGATAATTAGAAACTGTAAAATCTACATATAGTTGGTACTATTATCTTAGAAATACAAACATCAGGGGCCTGCCTGGTGGCTCAGCGGTTAAGTGCACACGTTCCACTTCTGCAGCCCGGGGTTCGCCGGTTCCAATCCCGGGTGCAGACATGGCACCGTTTGGCAAGCCATGCTGTGGTAGGCGTCCCACATAGAAAGTAGAGGAAGATGGGCATGGATGTTAGCTCAGGGCCCGTCTTCCTCAGCAAAAAGAGGAGGATTGGCGGCAGATGTTAGGTAAGGGCTAATCTTCCTCAAAAAAAAAATCAGAAGTATCATATGAATAAATTTTCTCTTTCAGGTTCCTCTTGTCGTTTCTCATCTTCACATCTGACAGCAATCAGATATATCCTTTCAAGTTCTCAGGGTCAACAAGCATTAAACTCAGCTTGACTGCCACAGAAGTGCTGCCATCAGGTCGGGGACCTAATACATATCTTCACCATAAAATCTGGAGGATCAGTTCTTGGTTTGGTCACTATTAAGCAGAGCAGGCCAGGTGACACAAGAGAGGGCAGAACAGTTGCCTTGGCAGCCATCGTGGCAAACTGTCTCAACCCTACAGTTCTTCAGGGTCTCTTCTTCTCTGACGTATTTCCATCACTGTGGGCAGTGGACGATTTTAAGTTTCTCTCTATCCTCTTGTGGAGAATCTCCTTCTATGAACCAAATAAGACAGCTAAAGAAGGAGGGCTTAAATTGTACCCCAGGGAGCTTGTATATATTGATTCGCGCTTGTGATTTAACACCAAAAAGGGCGAAAGGGCGCTGAGCAGGATTTCTCTTGTCCCAAACTGGTGCTAAGTCTCAGTGCTTAGGGGAAGAGGTGCTAGGTTACGTGAATTCTAGAGAGAGACATCATGAGTGGGTTAGTAACATCTCCTTGTAGCGTTAACCAAGAGGTGGCAGAACCTGCTGCTTCCTCATCCATCCGCCCAACCCTCCTTGCCCAGCCTCCACCACCACAGCCTGTCCTGGGAGAGGAACTCATTAGGTGTTGGGGGGAGATGCTTGTCATTAGCCATAGGCAAACCTAGGATGGGGGGCATGGAGAGCACAGGGTTTGTGTCTAGCTCTCCTCTCCTTCACAAATCATTTGGGTCACCAAGAGATTGAAGAGGATGCGTTTAGCCTCTCCCCACCCTGCATCTGTTGAGCTGCAGAGCCTGCACCCTCTGTGGTGTTGTTGCTGTCCAAGCAGAATGGACCATGATGAGGAGGTCTCGGCAGAGCTTAGTGTGTGTCTTGGGACAGCTGGAGTACAGGGGTCTCATGGACATAAAGACCGGTGCCTATTTCTCACAGAGGGATTTCTGAAGGTGGGGAGGCTTGGCCAGCTGGGTTGAAGGGACAGTGGTCTCTCAGCAGGTCCCACGGCTCCACATGGAGGCGAATATGGGTTACAGGAAGGGGAGGAGCACCAGGGCTGACCAGGGAGCCTAAAGAGGTGATACCCCACCTGAAGAGGGTGTCAGGATGGGCTAACGGCTGCCCTTGGCCCAGGGAGTACTGCGCCGTGGAGGGGGCCTGTGCACCATCGCCTAGAAAACCCCACAGCACCATCTCTGAGGAGCCCTCACCCCAGCAGAGACCACCAGCTTCAGAGGCCAGTTTGAAAGGCAAGCTTGCCTTTCCTGTCCCCTTCCTGCCTTGCCCTCAAGGAGCTGAACTCAGAAGAGGAAGGGGAGGAGGAGAGAATTGGAGTTGCAATTGGATCAGACTGAATTATCATAACCAAAGGATCCCAAAGTCCTAAGATTGGTCTGACCACCCTAATTTAAAATGCAACCCAGCCCCTCGTTCCTCTGCTGTGCTTTTGCGTTTTCTGTAGCATGTCACATGCTATATAATTTACTTAGTTATTGTGTCTCTTATTTACTGTCTTTCTCTTCCCCTCTCACCTCTACCTTCATCCCCAAATGTAAACTCCACAGGAGCAAGGAACTTTTTTTTTAACTGACATTTCCCTAGCATCTAGAATTACACTGTCCATTTGGGTAGCCCCTCACTACATGTGGCTACTTAACTTTAACTTAATTACAATAAAATAAAATAAAAAATTCAATGCTTCAGTTACACCAGTCACATTCAAGTGCTCAATAGCCACATGTGGCTAGTGGCTACCATATTGGGCAGGACAGATATGGAACATTTCATTATCACCAGGAGTTTTATTGAACATCCCTGATCTAGAACAATACCTGGTATGTTGAGGTGCTCAATAAATATTTGTAGAATGAAGAAGTGAATGCTGAGTTGTTTTTAAGACACGATAGTTAAGAGACAGGGTCTAGAGGCAAGTGGCTTTATTAATAGTAGTTGTGTAAACTTGGGTAAATTGCTTAATCTTTCTGTGCACCCATCACTAGGCACTTAGCCATTTATGAACGTGAGAAAAGTACTTTTAGAAAATTGATTATTCTGGGAAAACATAGACAGATATAACCACTGAAAGGATACACAAATAGAAATGCCTCCCTTCTTGGGAGGCCCAGTATATTTGAGGCAACATAGCCTGGAGATTAGTGCAGGCTCTGGAGGTACACGGCCTGAGGGGAAAATCCCAGCATCTCTTCTTCCGACTGGATGAGTAGAATGAGTCTTCTGGGGTGAGAAGGAGGGAAAGATGGTTCTACCAACTGATGCTCTGAGGACCACCCCTACCCCCACCCTCCCAATGCCTGTGCTTCTCGGCTGGCCATTTTTATGTTCCATGCCATCTCACCAATGACGACTTAGAATGCCACATTCTAACCCTCTCTTTATTGTAGGTTTCTTTCCCCACTGTGCTTAAAATACTAAAACATGGCATTCAGCCAATCCCCAAATGAAGACCCATCATTCAAAGCAATTAGTCACCATCTCTGTTCCAAGCTTTTTGCTAAGCACTGGAAATCTGGAGATGAAAAGCAAAGCCTCATCTCCCAAGCAGCTTATACTGCACTCCGGGAAGAGAGTTCACTGAGAATTATAGAGGCATGCTCAGGGTGCTGGGGAGCAAGAGGACAAGGACACATGCCACAACTAGAAGGACCCACAATGAAGAATATACAACTATGTACCAGGGGGCTTTGGGGAGAAAAAGGAAAAAATAAAATCTTTAAAAAAAAAAAAAAATGAGGGGAAGGGGGCCAGTCAGGCGACTAGTGAAATAGTCAAAGCCCAAGACAATGGTGGCTTGGACTGGGGGTCTAGAATGGGGGAGAGGAAGGATGGCACCCCACAGCACAGGTTTGAATCACTTGTAGTCTTTTGGTGTGGGCACATGTGAACACATACACACACCACACACACCACATCCCACACACTCACACACACCCCACACCACACATACCACACACACATACACCACACACACTATACACGACACATACACCACACCACACTCACACACATACCACACATATCACACATCACACACACTCGCATGTACACCACACACACATACACCACACACCACACATATACCACACTCACACCACAAACACACACACACACACACACACACACGGTATAAATATTTTATGTAACATGAAATTATTTTGCTTCCAGAGAGCACTTGAACATTACAAATGTGTCCAAGGGTCAGAACAAGTGAACTCGTAGGCGGCAGCGAAGCAGTTTCCCGAGGGCACAATTCAGGAGGGCCAGGAAAGCAAAAAGAAACAATCTCAGCCGAAGCTACAGTCTTTGTTCATTGGAATTTAAACGCTCTACTTTTAAAAATTAAATTTTCTCGTGATGGCTAGTATAATAAGCCAGCAATTTGGGCATCCATATGTTAGTGGAAGTTAGTTTAATTGTATAGCCGTCCTCCTGGAGGACAGATGAGAGAGGGGGAGTTTGACAGGCAGGAGAGGGGATGAGAAGGCTAATGTGGGGAGGAGCATCAGGCCTGGGTAGCCAGCCTGGGTGAGGCCCAAAGCAGGGAGGCTGGGCGGGGCGGGGGGAGTGGAGGGCTGGAGAATGGGGCTGCAAAGGTGAGAAGGTGGGGGGGGCGGGGACCAGGGGACTTTCAGATGCTTCAGAATTTGGCTTGAGGACAGTTCTGCCTGGAAACATCTCTGTCATCTCCGGCAATCATTTGCTCAGCACAGTTTCAACATAGTTCTCTGTCTTATGCTGGTAATGCATGTTAGAATGAGATGATCCTGGTCTCTGATAAACTTAATATCCAAAGCAATTTTACATACAAATATACCGAGAACAAATCATTTTATACAGAGAGGGAAAAGGCGAGCACCTAGACAGTCTAATTTGAAGGGCACATAACCACTTCCTCTTCCGTCCCATCTCCGGTAAGTGCCGCTGCAGGTCTCTCAATCCCCACCCTCCATCCCCCCCCCCACCCCCGCCGGCCCTTTGGCTTTGGGCACTGAAGACCTTGTGAAAAGGCCACTGTGATCCGGGAGCCTCCTCTGAGTGTGCTGCTTTGCACATCTTGTTACATCACCTGTTAACCTGTCTGTGACCCCAATCAGAACACCAGGCCCTGGAAGCAAGGATGAAGTCTTACTCACCTTTACATTCCAAGGGGACTAAAACTGTATTTTCACAAAATAAGTGTTACATGTTTATACTAATACTACGTATCTATATTTATGTTATATAAACACATGTATATAATTCATCTATTTTAGGGTATGTTTGATACATAGTTTGATCTGGTTTATAAACTAGATTAACTGGAAATATATGTATATACAGAGAGAAAGGTAAAAATTTTCCATTGTGGAAGGTGTGGAAACAACTCAGCTCTTATTCCACCCATAAAAAAAGAAGGGAAATAGTATGTGACATTCTGCCGCACACACCCATTCCCCACCCAAATTAGGAAAGTTCGCCACAAGCTAGGCCCCAAGTGAGCCCACCTGGTCTCATTCTCTCCATCTGTGCTTTTAGCTCGGCCATTGCCTTTGGGAAGATTTTCATAATGATTTAATACTTTTGCTAGTGGAGGCAAAGTAAATTGAAATGGTGAGCTAAAACTGCTGGAGAAGTGGGTTTATTCTGTAGGCTTATTTCACAAAGAACAAACATGAGTGTGCCAATGTCACTGCTGGCCTGGCTAGTTGGATTTCCAAATATTGACTGTTCCTGGTCAACTTGTTACATGGTGTCATCCATCTGCTGTGACACACTATTACCCTGCACTGGATAACCCTAATGTGATTCAGAAAATTAAATGAGATAACAAATACAAATTGTTTAGTACTCAGTGATGGCGGTTAGTGTTAATATCATTAATTACCATATTGCAGGTGTAGATGGTACCTCCCAATTTTGTGGAAAAAGTTTTATCTACTCTTTTACATAGAAGCATTGAAAGTTAATTTAGAGTTGAATTTAGGGAAAAGGATCATTTTCCACATAAAATAAAGTATACTGATTCTATGAAATGGAAATATGAAATCATAAATTCTGGATATTCAATAATGTCTTACCAACCCTGAATACATAAAATCATATAGCTAAAAATAAATATATTATTATCAATGAATACTGGTATATAATAGACAACAAAGCAATATATTTATCGGAAAATGAAGCCACATATACAGGTGATGCTAGTGACTGAAAATAACCCATAATATAAATTAAATTGCATTGCATATGAAGTTTATGTAGACGAAGCAAGAATGATGGAAAGTGCAATACAACAAGCAGCAAACATTCTGATGAATGCATGGCAAGCTGCCACAGCACCTGTAAAATACACCTGTGCTGTGTCATTTGTGTCCCACCTGCCACCAGGAAGAAGTGACTTCTCTATTTGCCCTATCATGGTCTACCTGCATGAAACGATTGGCAGCAAATGGCAGATTGGCAGAATATTTCTAACTTTTCCTGCATCTTTCTATGTGTATTATTCATCTAGATCTTTTCAAGATGTATTATTTACTTTTATCTAAGGTGTTTCTTAGAATTAGCATAGTAATTAAATAATGGAAGAAATGAGTCTGGGGTAGATTAGATATTATGGGGAGGAAGTACACTAAGATGAAGTGAAATTGCTTGTACCATTAAGCTAACCCGCTATTTTAATATCTTTGCTATTTTGTAACTTGTATAATTTAGCCTCTTGTCAATATTTCCGCGTAATTATTAATACTACGCATAACAGTTTTTCAGCTCAGTGAACCACTAGTCATTGAATCCCACTTCTAACTCATTAGCTAACAAATTTCAAATGATCGTTTATTCATAGAGTGCTTTTGAATCAGAGCAGTATATATATATATATATTGTGAGTGGGCTGTGTGTGTGTGTTATATGGCAATAAATATAACTATCATATCAGACTCCAGACAGCTGCCAGCATAGGCTTCAAATACTGCATTCTGGCAGCTGGACCAATCCTTTCCCTTCTGCACCCCTGTGACACCAAAGGGCGGGTCTAATTCTCAAGCTGCCCCTTCTGTTGCAGACGACCAAGAATACCTCTCTATGTCTCAGGATATGACCTCTCTCTAAACTCTCAGGATGGCCTTGTCCAAGGATGTGCTATGATTCAGAATATTTGAAAACTCTTCTCAACATCCAATGCTAAGTGTACATATTGCTTTATAACACATTTGAATGCAATGTCAATATTATTTTTACTTAGACATGTGCCTTTGAATCATAGATTCTAGAGATCTGTAGCACCATGAATTGGTTGGAAATAATATCCTCCTTATTTCTTAAAGTTCTTTCATTTAATTTTCTTCACTATCATGTAAAAATATATTAAAATTCTTAAAAACAACAACAATATATTCTCCTGGGACTATCTGATAAGGGTTGATTGACAAAAGTTTACTGTTAGGTCCAGAAGTAGTAATTGCTGAAAAAAATGGCTTGGTGTTCTCTAGGAGTGCTACATTCGAAATCAGAAAACATCTTTATAAAGGATGATATTTACTAGCCCTCTAGTAATTTAACATCCCCAACTAAAATTGTTTTCTGCAGGAGCTTCAGAATTCAAACACATCTGTGTGCCCAGAGGGTGACACACCTCAACTCCATGGGGACAGAGGCTCCTGTGCTTGGGACCCTTCTACACCTCGCCCTATGTACCTCTTCACCTGGCTGTTCATTTTTAATACCACCAGTAATGGGATAAATAAACATCTGTGCCTCTTGATATGAAGCACAGAGAAAGACACAACCTCACTTCTGTGGTTCTCCTTCCAAAAACGACTAACTTCAATCTAATCACTCGGAAACATCAGGAAAAGGAAAGAATGAGGGTGTGCTACAAATTAACTGGCCTGAAGTCTTCAAAACCATCAAGGTCATGAAGGACAAAGGTGGACTAAGGAACTGAACTGAATCAAAGCAGGAGAAAGGGGCTGGCCCGGTGGCGCAGCGATTAAGTTCACACGTTCTGCTTCTCGGTGGCCTGGGGTTTGCTAGTTCAGATCCGGGTGTGGACATGGCACTGCTTGGCACACCATGCTGTGGTAGGCGTCCCACGTATAAAGTAGAGGAAGACGGACACAGATGTTAGCTCAGGGCCAGGCTTCCTCAGCAAAAAGAGCAGGATTGGCAGTAGTTAGCTCAGGGCTAATCTTCCTAAAAAAGAAAAAAAAAGGCAGGATAAAGAGGCATGGAATTAAACGCAACATGTGATCACTGATTAGGTCCTGCAAAGAAAAAAAGTTTCTCTTTTGTTATAAAGGACATCATTGTGACAGTTGGTGAAATTTGAATGAGACCTATAGATTGAATTATAGTATGGTATCGATGTTTTTCTCCTAATTTTATAATAGTACTGTGCTTATGTAAGAGAATGTCCTTGTTTTTAGGAAATAAACTCAAAATATTTAGAGGTAAAGGGCATTATGTCCGCAATTTATTCTCAAGTGTTTTGTGAAAAAAAATAACAGGGGAGAGAATGAGAATGACAAAAACAAATGTGTTAAAACGCTAACATTTGGATAGCCTGGGTTAGTATATAAGGGAAATATTTGTACTGTTTTTGCAACTTTTTTGTATGCCTAAAATTATTTAAAAACAAAAGGTTTATTAAAAAAACAAAATTGCCTCCTGCACAGCTTCTTTGATTTTTAAACTTTCAAAGGATATTACCATTCTACCTTTCAATTTTTACTATAAGAGAAACGAACACTTATATAGCGCTCACTGTCAGTTAAGAGCCATTATAAGCAGGTAAATGTATTTTAACCCACTTAATCCTCACAGCCACCCTGTAAAGTAGGTGCTATCATTATTCACTTTTCCAGAAAAGGCACCTGAGGCCCAGAGAGGGTAAGAAAACTTGCCCAAGTTCCCAGAGAAAGGGGCGGAGCCTGGTCCCAGGCTCTGCCCATCCCAGAACCTCGCCTCTACTGCATCTATAAGTTTCAGTGTGACTGATTTATTTTTCATTTTCTTGCTTTTACTTTCCTGGAAAAAAATTACAAATAGTTTTAAAAACATGTTAGAGTTTCTTTTTCTCTAATTATTGGAATTTAGTGGGTGGTCTATGCTACATGGCACCCTTGAAATCACTGTGTCTGCTTATAGTACCAGGCCCTGTCTCCTCATGTCTCCAAGTATTAAGGAGGTAAGGAGACCCATGAGATTAACTCTCTAACATATAGCAGGATACCCTTCTTTTTTTGTTGACTTTGACATTTGCTTAGCATTTTGAACCTCAACGCTAAACAATGTTACCAATATAAATATTTGAGACCTGAAAAGGTAGAATATTTTCTTCACAATCCTTTGATGTATGTATCATTTTAGATTACCTTGATATCGCTCTAAAATTAGTTCACAATGGTAATTTTACTGCTACTTTTTCTAAAAGAGATATATTTCACGAAAATCAAAATCAAGTTTGACAGAAAGATTAAGTGATCTTTGAAACACATTTTTTTTTCTTGCCACAGCATCATTTCATTGAAGAATCTGTACAATCATCACTGCGGTATTTGATGCTACGATACAGTGACTTATAAGTTTATTTACCAGTACAAGGTTTTCTTCTTGTGGACAAGACTATTATCAAGGCATCAGTCACTTCCCTTAAACAATCTCCTTGACAACTTTTCCTCTCCCATCTCTGACTTTAAGCCATTTCAGCATCTATTAAGACAATTTTAACCAAGGACAAAAAGGGGAAGTAAAATTCAAACCACTCCATTTGTTACTCATATATGATCCTGAATAGGAAAAGATGGAAGGGGAGGTGAGACAACTAATGGATTTAAAAAGTTACTTGGTGGTGTAAATGATTCATGTCAACTTTATTTCCTACTGCTATTGATGGTTTGTCCTGGAGCCAAGGGAATTTCCAATAAAATAATAGTAGAAGCCCTTTCTTTTAAATAGTACAATCTTAATTGAAACACATTCTAATTAAAATCTCTCTAGTAGATAGATCCTTAAAGTTTCCTTAGCTCTTTCTTAGTTTATCTTACCACACTAATCCCAGAAGCTTGGTTTTGCTGACATCAGCACCCTGATGTTGTCAGATGAACTTCAACATTCAGGCTGGAATGATGCCAGCAGAACACAAACATGCCATCGAACGGGCGAGAGAACCAGGAAAAGGAGTCAGGAGGCTTGTTTGCTGGCACTTCCTGGCCATGTGATTTTGGGCGACTCACCTAAGGTTCATGTTTCCTGTTAGTAAATTGGGGATAAAAATCCTTGCTCTGCCTATCTCAATTGTTATCATGATGATCAAATCAAATAGCGTATGTGACAGTTCTTTGCAAAATTTTATGTAAATTGGAATATGAAGTTTTATGTAAGAAAACCAAATACCCTAAGATGCCATGCCTTGAGGAAGCGCCAGCTAGCCAGGTAGAGAGAAGAAGGGGAGGAAAAACATCTGTTTTCCCCTACTCATCTTAGGTTGATTGGCTGTAAATTAGAATGTCCAAAGACAGGTTAACATGATTAAAAAAATAGAAGGCTAGTAACACATGCATCATGCCTACACATGGGAGCACTCAGAGATGAGTAACTCAAAGAAGTGGTTAGAACTCAGGTTTACATAACATCTAACAAAAGAGCAACACATTTTTAGAGAAGTGACAAGATGAAGGCAAAAGATTTTGAGTTTCTAGGGCAGCAAATTGTGAGAAGACAAATATATGGGGGAACTAATGTAAAATAAGTGCTAGCTGGTAAAGTTGGTTATGTAGATTCCTCTAGTGCCATCTCTGGGCTGACCAGGGTCTAGAGTTGTCTCCAGTGATTAACTTTTGTCCTTCCTGGTAGAGAAGGGAGGGGGAGCACCTTTACAAATTTATGTGCTAGTTTTAGACAAATAGGAGGGAAGAGAGTTTTTCTTGCATTTGCTTCTTCTCAAATACCTACAGCTCAAAATGATTATTTTATACCGAAATGACATGCTTTGGGGTGCCATGTTCTGCTACTTTTTAAAGGCCATAAGGAGAAAGAGAGAGAATTGCCCAGCCAGTCCGTTTCTTCCAGCCATTCCAGATGTGGCATCAGATGTGTGAATGAAAAACCATCTTGGACATCCAGTCCTGACTAGCTGCTGACTGCAACTACAGGAGAGACCCCAAGCACGAACCACCCAGCTCAGCCCAGTCAACTGAAGACCCATGCGAGATAATAAGTTGTCTTACGCCACCAAGTTTTGGGGTGGTCTGTTATGCAGCAATCGATAACTGGAATATAGAATGATTTTATTTTTTCTTTTTCATGGAAGGTTTGTCAAGTCAATTAGTGTAGAATTTCTTGAGATATTTAGGACAAAGTCACCAATATCAGGACCTATTTCGGTTGATTTGCTGCCTCTTGCCAAAGGCACATTGTTCTAGAAAGTGCATTCAAGGGGGCACTGGGAAGAAAATGACTGGTGAATCAAGGGCAGAACAGAAGGAAGAGGGAAAACATGTCCTACTTTCAGGCTACATATTTTTTGCTCTCGTAAATGATTGCTTTGAACAATTGCATAAGTTATGGTTTTTCAAAGGACAGATTTTTGTTTTTCTTAGAATGTATTGAAATTCTCTTGTGCTTTAATTTGAGGCTGATTAGAACTGCTCTGTTAATTATCTTTTTTGTTAAAGTCAGGTTTGTTGAGTTTTTTTTCAATTTATTTATTATTTATTTTATTTTTTATTGCAGTAACAGTGGATTATAACATTATACAGCTTTCAGATGTACATCATAATATATTTCAATTCTGTGTAGATTATATCATGCTCACCACCCGAAAACTAATTAGAGTCCATCCCCTCATTTTCCCACCCCCTTCCCCCTTCCCCTATGGTAACCACCAATCCAATCTCTGTTGCTATGTGTTTGTTTGATGTTGTTTTTATCTTCTACTTATGAGTGAGATCGTATGGTATTTAACTTTCTCCCTCTGACTTATTTCACTTAGCACAATATCCTCAAGGTCCATCCATGTTGTCACAAATGCCCAAATTTCATCATTTCTTATGGTTGAGTAGTAGTCCATCGTGTATATATACCACATCTTCTTTATCCGTTTGTCCCTTGATGGGCACCGAGGTTGCTTCCAAGTCTTGGCTATTGTCAATAATGCTGCAATGAACACAGGGTGCGTGTATCTTTATGCATTTGTGTTTTCAAGTTCTTTGGATAAATACCGAGCAGTGGAATAGCGGGATCATATGGTATTTCTATTCTTAATTTTCTGAGGATACTCCATACTGTTTTCCATAGTGGCTGCACCAGTTTGCACTCCCACCAGCAGTGTACTAGGGTTCCCTTCTCTCCACATCCTCTCCAACACTTGTTGTTTCCTGAGATATCATTTATATACAGTAAAATTCACACTTTTTAGGTGTACAGGTTATGAGTTTGATAAGCATGAAAGGCCATAACCTCCACCAGAGTCAAGATGCAGAGTATCTCAATAACCCCAAAAGTTCCCTTGTGCCCCTTGATGCTCAGTCACTTCCTTCCATCCTCACCTCCTGCTAACCACTGACCTGATTTCTGTCCGTATAGCTTTGTCTTTTTCACACTGTCATATAAGTGGAACCACACAGTACATGGTCTCTTGAGTCTGGCCCCTTTCACTTAACATAATGCCTTGGAGATTCATCCAAAGTAAGAATCCGTTATTTCAGATTATCACTTTTTCTTACGTGTATTCTAAGGGTATGCAAAGTTGTGAATAAATAAGTCACAGGGTTGTCTCAGTGTTTCTCAAAGTTTTGCCTGAGGACCATTTGCATGAGAATCACCTTGGGTGCTTGTTAGACTCTCATATTCAGATCTACTGAGTCAGTGTCTAAGCTACTCAGTAATGTATTATTAACACGTTAGTAATGTATTAGCAAGCCCCCCACTACACTTTTGTGCACAACTAAAGTCAGAAACCCTCAGGTATCCAGAATGAACCAGAATATCAGAGTTAGATGGTTCTGCATTTGACTCTAGCTCTGGCATTTACTAGCTGTATGAAGTTAGGCAAATTATTTAAACTCCCCGCATCTGTTTTTTCTTTTGTACTTGGAAATAATTAATTTATTCACCGAATGTTTTTGAGCATCTATTATATGATAGGCATGATCCTAGGAACTAGGATTGCAGCAGTGAATAAGACATAGTCCCTTCCCAAATGGAGCACGCATTCTGTCAGAACAAGATAACAAGCATTTAAGCACATATATGTACATGAGATAATTTTGGATAGTGACACTCTGTAGAAAGTGAAACAAAGTTTTGACATAGAGGGTACCTTAGTTAAGAAACAGTCTAGCCTACTTGTGACAAAGAAACTCAAAAATACATTCAAACAAAATCAAGGTGGTTTTTTCCCCCTTTGTTTGTAACTGTCTGGAGGAGGTGGTGAGGACAGAGGTGGGATGGCTCTGTCATCCTCATCTCTGCAATCTTTCATCTCTCCATTCTCTAGCTGCTTCCACTCCTATCACCTTGTCTGTTTTCCAAGTAGGAAGAAGGAGAAAAAGTTTGTGGGGAATGCATGCCATTTTTTTAACGGCACATCCCTTGTGTTCAGTCTATTGTTGAGATGCAGACCCACCTGCCTGCAAAGGAGACTGGGAAATGTAGTCTCTACTGCTGTGGCCATGTGTTCAGCTAAAATTCCAGAGGAAGAGGAGAACTGATACTGGTGGACAACAGCAATCTCTGCCAGAGAGTGACTGGATGAGGAAGGAGGCCACTTTAACCTGGCTAGTCAAAGAAGACCTCTTTTAAAAAGTGATAGGTGAAGGGGCCAGATAGTAGAGCAAGGCTGAATTCAATCCTCACTGTGACTCCCACTAGATCACAGTATATGGGCCCTCATGTAGCAGGTAGCTGATTTACAGGGTCTGCACTGCCTTAGAGCTGATTAGGATCAGGACAATTGGGACAAGATCTTCCCCCAGAGAAACTGTGAATCTCAGATGAAAGTTTCATTCTCCTTTGTCAATATATATTTTTTTTTTTTTAAAAAACTCATTTGAGGGATATTTCCAAGAAATTGGAAAAAAACAAAGTAACTTAAATGTGATTTTAATGGACTGTTTATTATATTCAAGGATGGATTTTCCACTGGTTATCAAACGATATCAAAATAAGTATGCCCGGCTGCTAATATTCTATATCTTGATCCTGGTGGTGGTTCACATGGGCAAATTAACTCTGCAATAATTCATTAAGCACGTTTTCATCAATACGTTTATGATTCATGCACTTTTCTGTATTTAAGTTATACTTGAGTTAAAAAAAAAAAAAAAAGACAAAGGAAGGCATCCCAGAGGGTACTGTGTGTGGCATTGTCACAAAGGTTCTGTCAGGGCTAGTGGATCTTAGCAAGATGTGCTCAAGGTAAGTTGTGTTTTCAGCATCACAGAAAATTCACCACCGACCTTGATTCTTTTTTGAAAGGACAGGGAAAATGTTGATGTCACACTGAATCACCAGTAAGGAATTCTAAACTACAGGTTCCCACGTGACCTACCACCCGGCGTCGCCCCAGGTTTATGCCTTGCACTTCCAAATCTAAGAACCGCCCATCTCTTCTGGACCACTGTTCACTGCCTTCATGAGGAGCACGAAGAAGCCAAGTCTTTTTCTTGCATCTTTTTATCTGTAAGGCAAACCATTTTTGAAAAATGAAACATATATGTCTCACATTGGACTACATCGAGAACAGAGACTGGAAAGAGATGCCAATGTATCGGGCAGCATGTCCTACGGTTAATTTTTTTTAACCTCTTTGGTGGCCGTGGATCGTTCGGAGAATATGATGGACCCTGTGGACCCTCTCCCCAAAACACCGCGCAGTAGGGTCAGTTCTCCGCCTCATCTTACTGGCCCCATCAGCAGTATTTGCACCGTGCATCACTCCCTCCGCTCTCTCGGCTCTCCCGTCCGGGTCCCGCCTCAACCACCGCACCCTCCCTGAACTCAGTCATCGACTGCACCTATGGGACTACACTCGCCGGGAGGAGGAGTCGCCTGGAAGCAGGGGGCTCAGCCCTGGGCCGCGGGCGAGCCCGGAACACAGTTACCGGCCCCTGTTGTCCACCGGAACGCGAAGGGAGCGGAACGCGTCAGGCTGGGAACGGAAGAGAGAGCGGGGGCCGTGTTTGGCAGAGGACGAGGTATTCCCGGTGTGTCTGCGGTTGAGTTGTTTCTCCGCGATGTTGCGGAGGATGTCGGCGGTCCTGCCTCTTCGCCCTCTCTCCCGCCTCCCTTTGTGCTCCGGGGGCCCGGAGGCCTTGGCGGCTGCGGTTGTGCTGCTTGGTGCTTCGCCCGGAGCCGTCAGGTATCGCATTTCAGCGTGGCCGGCCCCGCGGGGCTCAGGCGACCCCGTCCGCCTCCGGTGCATTGAGTAATCGTCCCCCGGCTTCCTGGGGTCGCCGGTGTAACCGCGGGAGCTCAGAAGTCTTTGCTCTCAAGCTGAGGAAAGGGGAATCCCAGAGAGATGAAATTACTTGCCCAAGGTTACAGTGTGCGTGGGGCACGGCTGCGGGACCCGCCTGGCTTGACGTCCTGTGCTCCTGCCGCTGCCCGCCGCGCCTCGCCCCCCTTGCGCCCTCTCCCCTCATTTTATCCAGGCCCTTGAGGCGACGTGGGTCTGTTTCATTTTTGCTTCCGCCTCCCAAGACTGTGATGGCCTCATCCCTGCCTCCATTTATTCTTTGGTTCATTTTTTAAAGCGTTTACAGTGTGCCAACACTGGGGTTAAGTCCCAAGTAAGCCCGTCCTGCCGTCACGGAGCTCCTAGTTCCACCAAATAGGCGCCTAAGTATAATGGAGGTAGCACAGATAGTGGAGATAGTCCAGGATGCTCTGTTAATTCAACAGGTAATTGCTGGGTGAGCAACTAGGGACACCTAACCATTGTAGAAGAGGCTCAGAGTGGCCTTTCTGGAAAAGAAGTCTGACAAAATCTGAGGGCGGACCAGGGGTTGGAGTTAGCCAGGCAAGAAAAGGAGTTGTGGCATACTTGGTGTTGGTATTTATCCTCTGAGACCTCTCATCATTATGAAAAGTTAATTCTACTGCATATATTCCACACAAAACGATTTGGGGCCTGTTTTGTTAAGTACAGCTCTGAAGCAGGTCAGTAGCAGTGGGGATGGGAAGGAGGAGCTGGATGGAGGCGAAAAATCGCACAGGTGGAGTTGATAGGATGTGACGTATGATGAGATAAGGGTGAGGTGGAGCAAAGATTTCAGCTGCCTGCCTTGGAGGATTAGGCTACCGTTAATGTCAACAGAAGAATGAGGAGCAGCTTTCAGAAGGCTTTTAAAAATGTGTCATAGGTTTTAGAATAAAAACATAATTATTTATAGTAAGAGGCCTGTTCAATACAGAAGGATGAAGACGAGCAAGTCAGTCTGGTAGGGGAGCTCTTGAATGTGGTTTTGGATGTGTTGCATTTGAAGTGCTAATGAGATGCCCTCCGTGGAAACAAGCTCAGGTGGGAAGTGAGGGCCTGAGTTTTACTATTTTAGTGTTAGGGAGTTACTTCCTATACATGCGTGATTTTCCTGTATAAATATAGATGGGTTTCTGTGGTACCATAGCAGTCTTGGAAGGAAACATTGAAGTCCGGGTTCTATGTGAGATTTGTTCTCCTGATTGGCACCTTTCTGTTGTAATGCCTTTAACATTAATATGACTTTCACATGTGAAATAATTGGGGCATTTTCCTAAATTGAGTTGTACCATATGTTGAATATTATGAGGGTCCTGTTTACTGTCAGGGTACTAGTTATACAATTGGTTTTTCATTCTAATTTTTAAGTGCGAGATGTGTTAATCTCTGACATTTTCATAAGCAGAACAAATAGTTTGTTTCAGGATTTTTGGAAATAGCCATTTTCTCTTTCATTAAATGTCCCCAGCCTGGCGTTACATTTGCTAGCTTTGAGAACTTGAGATAGTATTTACCCCAGGATCTGATGCAGGTTCTTAAGATGAATTGCATCAGAATTACCTGAGGTCTTGGTTAAGTGTAGATCTTTGAGCCCCATTACGAACTTACCAACTAAGAATCTTAGAAACCTCTTTTAAATAAGCTCCGTAGGTGACTCATGACCTCTAAAGGTTAAGAACCACAAATTTAACCTCTTTGAGCAGCAGTTTCTTCTTCTATAAAACAGGAATAATAAAACCTGTGCTCTAAGATTGTAAGGGTTAAATGACTACATAATATAAGCTACTCAGCTCGTCCTCTGATGGGCAGCATCAGTGTTACCTGGGAACTTGTTAGAAATGCAGACTCTGAGTCCCTCCAGAAAGCTACTGAATCAGAATTTCTTAGTGGGACCAAAGAATCTGTGTTTTAATAAGCCCTCTAGGTAATTCCTATGCACATTAAAGTTTAAGAACAGTGCTCTAGCCTGTTAGCTTCGTAAAGAGAGGGGACAAGAAATTCATATTTTGTAGTGTATTGTCAATGCCTAGTGTAGTGCCCAGCACAGAGTACATATTCACTATACTTAGTGAATGACTTTTTAAACATTATACCCTCTTACTGAAACTAACACATTCATTAGTTTTTAAAGTTCTTCAATATCAAATATCAAAAAGTTTTTAACACCACAAAATATTTGGATTACTTAGAATTGAGAAATCTTTTGCATGAGTTTGAAATAGATATAATCATTTGTGTTCTTTTTCACAAATGTAGCAAAGAAAGCAGAATGACAGTTCTAGCCACTGAATCTTCTTTTTTCTGTTTCATTTTAGCTTAGCTTACAAATGGTGATTGGTTACATGACACATAGCTCAATAAGAAAATTGATCAGATTAGAATAACACCTAGAAATTTTTTTTAAAGAAAGTAACCTTTTTTTATTGATAGAAATGTATTTTTATGCTGTTTAATTATGACTTTTTTTTTAAGATTTTATTTTTTTTCCCTTTTCTCCCCCAAACCCCCTGGTACATAGTTGTATATTCTTAGCTGTGGGTCCTTCTAGTTGTGGCATGTGGGATGCTGCCTCAGCATGGCTTGATGAGTGGTGCCACGTCCACGCCCAGGATTCCAACTGGCGAAACCCTGGGCTGCTGCATCAGAGCACACGAACTTAACCACTCGGCCACGGGGCCAGCCCCTAATTATGACTTTTTAAAGAGATATTGTTATATCATGTTAAGAGCAAGGACTTGGCAGGTAATTTTGAGTTTGAGAATAATAAATTGAAACTTATTAACCATGTCAGTGTTTTGCCTTTTTTTTTTTAATGTTGTGGAACAAATAGAAAATGATATTTGTATAAAACCCCGAGGTAAAAGGAGGGAAGCAACAGGGGCACCAGTAGCCCCGGACCTCACTCAGCCACCCTAAGGGCTAGGTGATCAGTATCTCAGCACATCTGTAACTTATTTTTGGTTCATCAGTGTGTCTTAGGCCTTAGTGAGCTCTGAGCTATGTGACCTTGGGTAAATTACATCATATCTTTGATTTCCAGTTTCCTTATCTGCAGAAATACCTACCTTATGGAGTTGATGTGGGTATCAGAAAATGTACATAAAACATGTTACGCAAGAATAGGCACTTAGTCCGTGTTCAATAAATGTTAAATTGCTGTCGTTACGGTTGCTAACAATAATAAAAAGCAAAAGGAAACTGTTTGAATTGAAAAATTTTAAAAACACATAGAAACAGTGTTCTGAGATCTTGCTTTATTATTTTGCGTTGTATTTTTCAGGTTTTTTTCTTTAATGCATCTTTCTAGGACACAAAATAATATCCAAAGATATTTTGGCACTAACAGCGTGATCTATAACAAGAAGGATGAACAGTCTGTTCCAACCCATGAGATTTCCAAGGAGACGGAGAGCCAAGACAGTGTAAAGGAGAATACGAAAAAAGACTTGTTAAACATTATTAAGGGCATGAAAGTTGAATTAAGCACAGTAAATGTACAAACAACAAAGCCACCCAACAGAAGACAACTTAGAAGTTTGGAGGCCACAGTTGGCAGGCTTCAAAGAGCTCCTGAAGATGCCCCAAAGAAGAGGTAAAGTGAACTGCAATTTGAATGTTCTTTGAAAATCATTTTTGAAACTCCAGCCAGCTTTTTCTTTTAGAAAAACTTTTTTTTTTAAATTAGAGTACATGGGCGGTACTGAATTAGTGAAGACTACTGTTATTGTTCTATATTTAAATAAGGGGACATCTGTATACCCTCTAGAGAGAGGAAAAGAGCAGTCATCTAACTGAGAATTTCAAGCATTCTCTTACGTATTCATCAGTGTTATTAACTGCCAATTAATTGCCTCTTTAAGGTGTAAATTAACAAATCATTTACATCCAAATTTGAAAGTAGCTTTGCATCTCTGAAGGACTTGTTTATTGAAAATTTCCCTTTAAAAAATTCCACTGACAGGGGCCACCTGGTAGCTCAGAGGTTAAGTGCGAACATTCCACTTCGTGGGCCCGGGGTTTGGATCCCGGGTTCGGACATGGCACCGCTCAGCAAGCCATGCTGTGGTAGGCATCCCACATATAAAGTAGAGGAAGATGGGCACGGATGTTAGTTCAGGGCCAGTCTTCCTCAAAAAAAAGAGGAGGATTGGCAGCAGATGTTAGCTCAGGGCAGATGTTAGCTCAGGGCTAATTCCACTGAGGATAGAATTTTAACATGTTATTACAACTATTTTATATGACTTCCTTTGACCAGTAATTCTCAGTCCACTCAGCTTTTGTGGTTTCCTCAAAATATTGTGTTTATTTGTGCTTGCCAAAAGAGTATTATGTTTCACTGATTCTAAGTGCAATCAGTGATATTTTAGCATATTAAATGGCAGTGTTTTGTTTTAGTGATACATAAATGATGTGTCTTAACTTGATGATATCGTAGATTGGAATAGTAAGGTATGTGGCTTTAAGATGCTGGTCTCTGACTTCTCTTAGCAGAACAAACAGTGTAGATTTCTGTTTCCCAGAATGACTTAACATTTTTCTGGGACTTCTTAGTTTCTACAATGTATCAAAACTACCGCTGGAAAACAATTGGGTGGTAGAAAGTAAGGTAGTTCAAACAGTGATATGCCCATAATAGGTACTTCCTGCTCCTTTTTATAAACAAAATAAAACAAAAAAAGTATATAGAATGAGATGATACACACATATATAAATACTTATCAAGAGTGAGATTTTTTTTAGCTCTCAGACCTGTTTATGACTCATTGTGCTTTTTATTATAATTATACAATTTAACCATGATAGAAATGGTTAAAATGAGTTGAATACTTCACAAAGATTCAATAATGGTAATTTTAAAAATTGTTTTCCAGTTAGGTATGAATGAGACAAGCATAAAAATCTAGGAATATTCTGCACTCAGATTGCTTTGTAAGCATTTTTAAGTTCTTACTCCATGTTTCTACTTTAAAGAAACCAAAATTTGAAATATTGGAGGATATACTATGGGTATGTTGTATATTATAAATGTTATATCTTGGAACTTCTCACAGTGGTCCTATGTTCAAAGAGGCTTTGGTCCTACATTAAGAGGTTGGTAAATGAGGTACATTTGTTTCAAGTTTTAAAAGATATATCTTTTAATGATTTTTGTCCTCTCTCCCTGTTTTTTAAGGGATTCCAGATGCACAGATTTGGGTTAATCATCATCTTTGATTCATGATACACTGTCATCATTGTTCCATGCATGGCTTGCTTTTAGTTTCTTTATTTGTATTATGTATTGGACCCCATGGATAAAGTTACCATGATTGCATGATACTTGCCCCAACATATAGCAGCATAAAACGACCATTTTTTTTTCAGTCTTTTAGGGAAGGGGGATGGATGAGGACCCAACAACAAAGTAGTGGTAGGAGAAGGGGAAGGGAGGTGAGAAAGGCAGAGAAGGAAGGAGAAAAGAGAATGTAGGAAACGGGGAGTGCAGGAGGAAAAATACTCAACAGTGGTAAGGAAAAGGGGGAGTGAGGAGAGGGAGATCACGGAGGGAGGGGGGAGGACAAGGCAAGAGGGGAGAGTGGAGAGGGCAGAGGAGGAGAGGTAACAGGAGAAAGGGGAGGGTAAGGAAGGAGACAGGAGGGAAGAAAAGGGCTGGAAGGGAGGGAGAGAAGGGGAGGGAGAAAACAGCCATTTTTTATGCTCATAGAGTCTGTGAGTCAGCAGTTTGGACAGAGTGTGATGGAGAAGGCTGATCTGTCCTCCGTGATGCCTGGGGCCTCAGCTGGGAGACTTAGAAGTCCAGGGGCTGGAATCATCTAAAGGTTTGCTCACTCCTAGGTTTGGCAGTTGATGCTGGCTATTAGCTGAAACCTTATCTAGGACTGTTAGCAGAAACACCTAAATGTGGCCTCTCTTTGTGGCCTGGGCTTCCTCGCTGCATGGGGACTGGGTTCCAGGAGCCAGTGTCCCAAGAGAAAGTGAGCCAGGAGGAATTTGTATTGTTTTTATGACCTGGCCTTAGAATCACATTGGACACCATGTACCACTCTCATTTCCCCTTCCACATTGATTTTTGAAGAGTACTTGCTTTTTATCACAACTGCCAGAAAATCATCTTCACAAAGATATGATGTCATTGAAAGGAATGCAGTAGTCTAATGGTAAAACTGTGAACTACCTTGAGTTGGTAATTCACACGTCAGTGACAGATACGGTTGTTCCCCGTGGTGCTCCACTGTGCCCTGGGGCACAGTTTGGCAACCAAGGTCCTGGTCTACATTAAGCTCCTGTGAGAGGCTGTGGGATCATACCCTTGTTCCTCTTAGAAGTCCTGTTGTCTGTTTGAAAGATTCTCTGAGCCACCATCTTAAATCTTTCCAAGATCTTCACAGAGTTTTACAGTCATGCCCATCTTTACAGCTGGTTTCCTGATACTGCCCTGGATTTAATCTCTGGTCAGAAGCCGCTTCTAAATGTTAGCATTGTTTGCTGTTTGGAAGGGCTAAAGAATGAGAAACAATTTTGGCTGTGATCCCAGCCAGTCCTAACTCCTTTATGTGGAACAGTTCTTATCTCTCACCTGCCACATTTTACCATCAGCAACTAAGAATCCAGGAGACACCTTCAACACGTGGTCTGGAAGTCTCCTTAATAGATCGTCTAATTCATTGAGTATATTTCCTATTTTGCGCATCAGTATAAGCAACAAAGTTGCTAAACAAAAGTGTCTCCTTTTCTTCAGCTTCCAGTACCGTTGATTTTCCTAAAGCCCTGACTGTCAGCTTCTTCGAGGGCTGTCAAACTCGAACAGTCTCTTTGAGGCCCTGGCTTTCACTAACACTTACCTCAAGGTGGTTCCACTTCCAACCAAAGCCCAACACCCAAACCTCTCCCATAACATTTTAGTTATAGCAACATCCAGCTTCCAGGCACCAAAAATCTGTTCCAGTTATCTGTTGCTGCATAACAAACCACCCCAAAGCTTAGTGGCTTAACAGGGACAGCATCTTTCTGTACTTTGGACGGAGAGTGGCAGGGATAGCTGTGTCTGCTCCACTGATAGTCAGCAGAGGCAGGTTCAAGGCTGGTATCTGGAATCATCTGAAGGCTTGCTCTCATATGTTTCAGTGGTTGATGCTGGCTGTTGGTTGAGACTATTTGGGGTTCTTGGCTAGAACTCTTGCCCACAGCCTCTCCATGTGGCCTGGGCTTCTTCACAACATGATAGCTGAGTTTCAGGAACAGATGTCTCGAGAGATCCAAGCAAAAGCATGGTACCTTATCTGATAGCCTCACAAGTCACGGTGCGTCACTTCTATCTCATTCTGTTCATCGAAGCAGTCACAAAGTCTCCCCTAGTTACAAGAGGAGCGGAAGTGGATTTCCCCTTTTTTTTTTCAATTTTTTTTTAATTGAGTTAATGATAGGTTACAATCTTGTGAAATTTCAGTTGTACATTAGTGTTTGTCATTCGTGTTGTAGGTGCACCACTTCACCCTTTGTGCCCACCCCCCACCCCACCTTTCCCCTGGTAGCCACTAAACTGTTCTTAGTCCACATTTTTAAATTCTTCATATGAGTGGAGTCATACACAAATTGTCCTTCTCCAGCTGGCTTATTTCACTTAACATAATTCCCTCAAGGTCCATCCATGTTATTGCAAATGGAATGATTTTGTTCTGTTTTGCTGCTGAGTAGTATTCCATTGTATATATGTATGTACCACATCTTCTTTATCCATTCGTCTGTTGATGGGCACTTAGGTTGCTTCCATGTCTTGGCTATTGTAAATAATGCTGCAATGAACATTGGGGTGCATAGGACTTTTGGGATTGCTGACTTCAAGCTCTTTGGATAAATACCCAGTCGTGGGATGGCTGGACCATATGGTAGTTCTATTTTTAATTTTTTGAGGAATCTCCATACTGTTTTCCATAGTGGCTGCACAAGTTTGCATTCGCACAAGCAGTGCATGAGGGTTCCTTTTTCTCCACAACCTCTCCAACATTTGTTACTATTAGTTTTAGATATTTTTGTCATTCTAATGGGTGTAAGGTGAGATCTTGGTGCAGTTTTCATTTGCATTTCCCTGATGATCAGCGATGATGAGCATCTTTTCATGTGCCTATTGGCCATCCGTATATCTTCTTTGGAGAAAGGTCTGTTCATGTCTCCAGCCCATTTTTTGATTGGGTTGTTTGATTTTTTGTTGTTGAGTTGTGAGAGTTGTTTATATATTATGGATATTAAGCCTTTGTCAGAAATATGACTTGCAAATATTTTTTCCCAATTAGTGGGTTGTTTTTTGTTTCAATCCTGTTTTCATTTGCCTTGAAGAAGCTCTTTAGTCTGATGAAGTCCCATTTGTTTATTCTTTCTGTTGTTTCCCTTCTCTGAGAAGGCATGGTGTCCGAAAAGATCCTTTTAATACTGATGTCAAAGAGTGTACTGCCTACATTTTCTTCTAGAAGCCTTATGGTTTCAGATCTCACCTTTAGGTCTTTAATCCATTTTGAGTTTATTTTGGTGAATGGTGAAAAAGAATGGTCAATTTTCATTCTTTTACATGTGGCTTTCCAGTTTTTCCAGCACCATTTGTTGAAAAGACTTTCTTTTCTCCATTGTATGCCCTCAGCTCCTTTGTCAAAGATAAGCTGTCCGTAGATGTGTGGTTTTATTTCTGGGCTTTCAATTCTGTTCCATTGATCTGTGCACCTGTTTTTGTACCAGTACCATGCTTTTTTGATTACTGTAGCTTTGTAGTATGTTTTGAAGTCAGGGATTGTGATGCCTCCCGTTTTGTTCTTTTTTCTCAGGATTGCTTTAGAAATTCAGGGTCTTTTGTTGCCCCATATGAATTTTAGGATTCTTTGTTGTAATTCTGTAAAGAATGTCATTGGGATTCTGATTGGGATGGCGTTGAATCTGTAGATTGCTTTAGGTAGAACGGACATTTTAACTATGTTTATTCTTCCAATCCATGTACATGGAATGTCTTTCCATCTCCTTATGTCGTCATCCAATTCTCTCAGAAAGGCCTTGTAATTTTCATTATATAGGTCCTTCACTTCCTTAGTTAAATTTACCCCAAGGTATTTTATTCTTTTTGTTGCGATTGTGAATGGTATTGTGTTCTTGAGTTCTTTTTCTGTTAGTTGATTATTAGAATATAGAAATGCTACTGATTTATGCAATTGATTTTATACCCTGCAACTTTGCTGTAGTTGTTGATTACTTCTAAGAGTTTTCCAATGGATTCTTTGGGGTTTTCTATATATAAGATCATGTCATCTGCAAACAGCGAGAGTTTCACTTCTTCCCTCCCTATTTGGATTCCTTTTATTCCTTTTTCTTGCCTGATTGCTCTGGCCAGGACCTCCAGTACTATGTTGAATAAGAGTGGTGATAGAGGGCATCCTTGTCTCATTCCTGTTTTCAGGGGGATGGAGTTCAGTTTTTGCCCATTGAGTATGATGTTGGCTATGGGTTTGTCGTATATGGCCTTTATTATGTTGAGGTAGTTTCCTTCTATGCCCATTTTGTTCAGAGTTTTTATCATAAATGGCTGTTGGATCTTGTCAAATGCCTTCTCTGCATCTATTGAGATGATCATGTGGTTTTTATTCCTCAGTTTGTTGATGTGGTGTATCACGTTGATTGATTTGTGGATGTTGAACCATCCCTGTGTCCCTGGTATGAATCCCACCTGATCCTGATGTATGATTCTTTTGATGAATTGCTGAATTCTGGTTGCCAAAATTTTGTTTAGAATTTTTGCATCTACGTTCATCAGTGATATTGGCCTGTAGTTCTCTTTTTTCGTGGTGTCCTTGTCAGGTTTTGGTATCAGCGTGATGTTAGCCTCATAGAATGTGTTAGGAAGTGTTCCATCTTCCCTAATTTTTTGGAATAGCTTGAAAAGGATACATATTAAATCCTCTCTGAAAGTTTGATAGAATTCCCCAGGAAAGCCATCTGGTCCTGGGGTTTTATTCTTTGGGATGTTTTTGATTGCTGTTTCAATCTCTTTCCTTGTGATTGGTCTTGAAATTGTCTGCCTCTTCTTGAGTGAGCTTTGAGAGATTGTAGGAGTCCAAGAGTTTATCCATTTCCTCTAGGTTATCCATTCTGTTGGCATATAGTTTTTCGTAATATTCTCTTATAATCCGTTGTATTTCTGTAGAGTCTGTTGTTATTTCTCCTCTTTCATTACTGATTTTGTTTATTTGAGCTTTCTCCCTTTTTTTCTTTTTAAGTCTGGCTTGGGGTTTGTCAATTTTATTTATCTTCTGAAAAAACCAGCTCTTTGTTTCATTGATCCTTTCTACTGCCTTTTTCGTTTCAATAGTATTTATTTCTGCTCTGATTTTTATTATTTCTCTCCTTCTGCTGACTTTGGGCTTTATTTGTTCTTTTTTCTCTAGTTCAGTTAGGTGTAGTTTAAGATTGCTGCTTTGGGATTTTTCTTGTTTGTTAAGATGTGCCTGTATTGCCATGAATTTTCCTCTTAATACAGCTTTTGCTGTATCCCATATGAGTTGGTATGGCATGCTATCATTTTCATTTGTTTCCAGGCATTTTTTTATTTCTTCTTTAATTTCTTCAATGATCCATTGCTTGTTCAATAGTGTGTTGTTTAGTCTCCACATCTTTGTGCCTTTCTCAGCTTTTTTCTTGTAATTAATTTCTAGCCTTATAGCATTACGATTGGAGAAGATGCTTGTTATTATTTCAATTTTTTTAAATTTGTAGAGGCTTGCCTTGTTTCCCAACATATGGTCTATCCTTGAGAATGTTCCATGTGCAGTTGAGGAGAATGTGTATTCAGCTCTTTTAGGGTGAAGTGATCTATATATGTCTATTAAGTCCAATTGTTTTAGTTTTTCATTTAGCTCCACTATTTCCTTGTTGATTTTCTGTCTGGATGATCTGTCAATTAATGTTAGTGGGGTGTTGAGGTCCCCTACTCTTATTGTGTTGTTTTCAACATCTTCCTTTAGGTCTATTAATAGTTGCTTTATGAATCTTGGTGCTCCTGTGTTGGGTGCATAGATATTTATAAGCGTTATTTCTTCTTGATGAAGTGTCCCTTTGATCATTATATATTGTCCCTCTGTGTCTCTCTTTACCTGTCTTATTTTGAAATCCACTTTGTCTGATATAGGAATTGCAATACCTGCCTTTTTTTTCTTGCTATTAGCTTAAAGTATTGTCCTCCACCCCTTCACCCTGAGCCTGTGTTTGTCCTTGGGGCTGAGGTGTGTTTCCTGGAGGCAACAAATTGTTGGATCTTGTTCTTTAACCCATTTTGCCACTCTGTGTCTTTTTGTTGGAGAGTTCAATCCGTTTACATTGAGAGTGATTATTGATGCATGTGGACTTAATGCTGTCAATCTGTCGCTCATTATCTTGTTTTCCTGTGTGCTTTAGCCTACCCTTTTAATACTGCAATTTCTTATGCTGGGTTTCTTAGATTTTTCCTTATTTATGATTTGTGACTCTGTTCTGTATTTTATTTTAGTGTCTACCCTGAAGTTTGTATTTAGAATCTCGTGTGTAATATAGTCTATTCTCTGGTGGTCTCTTACTTACTTGGCCAATACTGATTTAGACCCTTTGCTCTTCCCCTCCTAAATAATTATTTTCATTTCTTATTCCAACTCGTGTTATGAATTTGTAGTTAGAGTGGTAAGATCATGCTTGCTTTGGTAGTTTCCTTACCTTTACCGTAATGCTATAGTTGCATATTTTCTATCCTGTTCTGGTTCTATCCATCGGTCTCCCTAGTCTGTGGATTGTGACCCCTTTCTCCCTTTTTTCTTTTTTCATGTATGAGAGCCTTCTTGAGGATTTCTTGTAGTGGAGGGCTTTTAGTTACAAATTCCCTTAACTTTTGTTTGTCTGGAAAAGATTTAATTTCTCCCTCATATCTGAAGGAAATTCTTGCTGGATAGAGTATTCTTGGCTGAAGATTTTTATCTTTTAAAGCTTTGAACGTGTCACTCCATTCTCTCCTAGTTTGTAAGGTTTCTGTAGAGAAATCCACTGAAAGTCTGATAGGGGCTCCTTTGTAGGTTATTCTCTGCTTTTTTCTTACTTCCCTGAGTATTCTCTCTTTATCTTTCCTTCTTGCCAATTGTACAACTATGTGCCTTTCAGTAGGTCTTTTTACATTGACAAATCTAGGAGATCTCAAAGCTTCCTCTACACACATTTCTCCGTCAATCCCTAGATTTGGGAAGTTCTCTTCAATAATTTCGTTAAGCACACTTTCTGCTCCATTTTCCTTTTCCATGTTCTCGGGAATTCCTATGATCCTTAAGTTCTTACTCCTCATTGAATCCACTATCTCTCGCAGATTTTCCTCATTTTTTAAAATTCTTAGTTCTCTTTCTTCCTCTGTCTGGTGCCATTCAGCCTGTCTCTCCTCGATTATGCTAATTTGCTCCTCTATGTTGTCTACACGGGCATTCAGGGAATCCGTATTGTGTTTTATCTGGTCCATTGTGTTTTTCATCTCTAGTAATTCTGTTTGATTCTTCTTTATGATTTCAATCTCTTTTGTGAAGTAACGCCGGAACTCATTGGCTTGTTTCTCTATCTTTCTCTCTACCTCATTGAGTTTTTTGATTATAGCTGCTCTGAACTCATTATTACTTAGTTTACCTAATTCCAAGTCCTAAGGACTTAATTCTGTGTTTTTATTGTTTTCCTTCTGGTCTGGGGCTTTTATAAATTGCTGGATGGTAGAGGAGCGGTTTTTCCACATGGTGGTGGAATTCGTTTGCAGTTACAGCCTGTTGCCACTAGATGGGGGTGGAGAGCCGCGTGTTCTGAGCTCTCCACCTTCGGGCGAGATGGCGGCGCCCAGTGGCTTTGCCGGGAGGGAGGGGCTGCTATTCTCACGTGCCGATCTGGATTCAGATCGGTTCTGTTCTCTGGTCTCCCAAGGCACTGGGTTTATGGGGTCCCCGCCCATGGAAGCTTTCGGCCGTTGGTGGGTTTCCACTGAACCAGCAACAGGAGTCCTGGATGATCCCCCGGTCACGTGGCCCCTCCCCTGCTCCTTCCCGGAGGCGCAGCAGCCATCGGCGGACTCTAGGGGAGGGAGCGACATTCTCTCCTATCCATTCCAGGGCCTCTGAGGCTGTGAGCAAGGTTTATGATCTCCGCCTTCTTGGTATTGTAGGTCTCTAATGTGTTGACGTTAGATTTATTCTCTGAAATTCAGTTTTTCCAATCCTTTGTTGTATTTTGGAGGGGAGAGAATCCCGGGTCAGCTCACCCTGCCATTTTGCTCTGCCCCTTCTCTCTCGATTTCCCCTTTCAATGGGGATGTTGCAAGATTTTGGAAGAGCATATGCAACCAGAAATATTTCTGTCTCTATTTTCTGAAAATACAATCTGCTGCACCTGGTAAGCTGATAACTGTAGGTGTCAGGTGTATTATAGAAAACACTGTTATGGTATAATTGACCCCTGATTGATTGATTGCGTCTGGATTGGGAGAACTATAAGATGCCTTATGGGGATCCCATGCTTAGGGCTTCCTTGAGTGCAGTTGTACTGCATGTCCCTTGTAGGGACCCTGGAAACTGCCTGTGGCGTGTGATACCGGTTCTTGTGTGGCACTATGCCAGGAAGCTGCTGCACCTCCGTAATGGCTCTTGGATGGCTGTGTGAAGTTTCACCAACATAAGTGCCGTAAGGACTCTTGCAGGGAGCGACACCTGAGGCTGCCCTGCTATCCTGCTATGGTTCTGTCTTTCATCTTTGTGAATAGTTGGGGCCAGGCGTGTCTGGTAGTTTTGTCAATCTGAGTGTATCTGGAATCTAACAAGCCCTAGTGGGTGCAGCAGTAACCAAAATTTCTAGCTGCTACTTTAACTTTCTTTTAACCAAGCAACTACCTGCTCTGATCATCCAGTAAGAAAGCTTTAGCTATTACTCAGTTAATTGCTCTCCTACTTGAAATTTAGATTATTTCTAGCTTTTTGTAAGTATAAAATGATGATACACATCATTTGTCCATTCATTCAGCAACTTTCCGTTGCCGTTATATCTCAGGCTCTGTTCAAAGTGATGGAAATAGAACATTGAACAAAACAAAGTCTCTACACCCTACATTATGGTGGGGGGAGGTGGTGGTGGCGGGAGAGGGGGTGTACTTACACTACACACACAGTATGTCAGATGAAGAAACATGAAAAATAAGAGTGGTGGGGCTGGAGAGGTGCTATTTTTTAAAAAGTGATCAGGGAAGAACCCTGGTAACGTAACATTTGAACAAAGACCTGAAATACAGTTAGGGATAAAGACGTGCAGACACCTTTCAAGCACGAGATGGAACTGCTTAGGCCTCGAGTTTGGAGCGTGCTGTATCCCTCAGATTCCACAAAGCTGTTTTACTTTCTTTAGACAAATACTCCTGGAAGTGGAATTGCTAGGTTAAAGGATTTGCTTCTTTTTTAGGCTCTTGATATTTATTGCCAATTTGCCTGCCAAAAGTTACGCCGTTTGTGTGTCCACCCAATAGTATCTTTCCCCTTATCAGGATTCCCTTTCTGAAATTGTATATGTTGTATAATTCACTTTAAAGAAATTCAGAAAGTACAGAAGGGTATAAAGTAAAAAAGTATGTATTCATGAAATAGCCTGATTATAGGGTAGAATGGATTGTTAAAAGATATTTCAACAAGTTCCCATCAGCTTGTTTAAATCAATGTAGAAAGATCCCTGTATGTAAAAATTATTTTCTCAATGAGAGAGGCTCCTCCACAATTTTTGTTAATTAGAACATTTCAAATTATAAAGCCAGAAGCTATGACTATAAAGAGCACCATTATCATAAAATGTGTGCTTCTAGAAAATGAATACCCATCTATAGTCTTTGCATACTCTGATCAAATATACACATTAAAATTTGAAAGTAAACTTCACAAGTAGTTATAAAAGAAATTGGGATAAGGTTTAATCCTTATTCACAGATAATAGTTTTGAAAGTAGCACATTTCATTTTAACTAATTATTATATTTCCTCTTTTTATACTCCTATTTTTCTTCTAATCAGATTGTAGATCTCCCATATCTTAGTAAGTAAAGTCCTTAAAATCTTTATCCAACAACTTCAGGGATTTGGGAACTTTGATTTGCTTATTACACAACAGATCATAATATAGAAAGACAGGTATAGTAAAATATTAATTTGGATCCTGCTTACTGAGATGGCAGTTCTCAGTGAATTAAAAAATGTGGAGCCAGCCCTGATGGCCTAGCAGTTAAAGTCTGTTGGACTCCGCTTTGGCATCATGGGTTCGGTTCCTGAGTGTGGTGGAACCACGCCACTCATCTGTCAGTAGCCATGCTGTGGCAGCAGCTCACATAGAAGAACTAGAAGGAGTCACAACTAAAATATACAACTATATACTTGGGCTTTGTGGGGGGCGGGGGGGCATTGGCAACAGATCTTAACTTAGAGTGAATCTTTCCCAGCCAAAAAAAAAAAAAGCCAGTCCTAGTGGCCTAATGATTAAGTTTGGTGCTCTCCACTTTGGGGGTCTGTGTTCATTTCCTGGGCATGGACCTACACTACTCATCTTGTCAGTGGCCATGCTCTGATGGTGGCTCACGTACAAAAAGAGGAAGATTGGCAGCAGATGTTAGCTCAGGGTGAATCTTCCTCAGGAAAAAAAAAAAATGTAAATAATTTCTTTTTATGTCTGGCGTATTTTTCTATGAACTTACCCTAATTTACTAAAGAGTAGGTTTTTGATAGTTTTTGTGTTTTTTTTAGTTTTTTCTTTATGGAAAATTTAAAACATAAACAAAGTAAGCAAAATCATATAACAAACCCTCTATACCTGTCACCCAGCTTCAATAATTATCAACATTTTGCTATTCTTTTTGTGTGTGTCAGGAAGATTGGCCCTGATCTAACATCTGTGCCAGTCTTCCTCTATTTTGTATGTGGGGTGCCGCCACAGCATGGCTAACAAGCGATGTGTACATCTGCTCCCAGAATCTGAACCTGTGAACCCCAGGCCACTGAAGTGGAGTGCATGAACCCAACCACTATGCCACTGGGCCAGACCCCAACATTTTGCTATTCTTGTATCATCTATGCCTTTACTTGCTTTTCACCTTCTACCTGATGGTATTAATGATTTATGAGGTTTTTTTTTAGGTAAAATTTACATGCATTAAAGTGTGCAAATCTTAGCTGTAGGATTTTGCTTAGTGAATATGCCCGTGTAACCCACACACTTAGTAAGATGCAGAGCATTTCCCATTTTCGTCTTACCTGTCAGTAGCCTTCTGTCCTGAGGAAAGCACTATTCTGATTTTTTTACACTTTAGATTAGTTTTGCCTCTTCTAGAATTTATATAAATGGAATCATACAGTATATACTCTTTTTTATTTAAACAGCTTCTTTCAGTTTCCTTCATTTTGTGGTGTGAACTGAGCACTATTCCATTGTATAGATATATCACGATTTATCTGTTCTCCTGGAATAGACTTTTGGGTTGTTTCCAGTTTTCGGGTTACAGCTTGTATGAACAGGGTTAGCCACTCTTATATTTGCTTACAATATATATTGTTTTTGAAATAAAATGACATCTAATTTAAACAATCTACCAATTTATAATTTTTAAGGCTGATCCCTCACCTTTCCACCTTAATGTATTGTTCTGACTTAGTGTTGTGCTTCAGCAAGTGTCCATGAACTTTAACCTTTAACATTTCAAAATTTATATAAAACCAATACCTAATATTTAAGAATTCTTGATTTCGTCAGAAATTGAGTACCTTTTTGAACAGCAAAAGTTTCCTCTGAAAAAATTCATTTTACATTCCACTATACTAATGGCATAATAAGTAATCCCTCTTTTTTCTTTCTCATTTGTTTTTCATTTTCTTTTTCAGAAGTGAGTCCCTGAGTCCTGAGTTGGTGGCTGCTGCATCTGCTGTTGCAGATTCTCTCCCTTTTGACAAGCAGACAACCAAGTCAGAGCTGCTCAGGCAGCTCCGGCAGCACGAGGAAGACTCAAGGGCACAGAAAGAAGGAGAAAGACCTAAAATTAGGTTAGTGAATCAAATAGTTATGCCAGGAAGGCTGATATCTCAAAGTAGGCTATTTTTTATGTGACTGGTGAGTAATATATATAATAGATTCATTTATATATAAAATATGCTTCATAGATGGAATATTAGCAATTTGGCTTTTTTTTAAACTCATGTCTTAAGTAAGATTGCAGGGGGTTTTTTTGGTGAGGAAGATTGGCCCTGAGCTAACATCTGTTGCCCGTCTTTCTCTTTTTGCTTGAGGAAGATTGTCCCTGAGCAAACATCTGTCCCAGTATTCCTCTGTTTTGCATGTGGGATACCGCCCTAGTGTGGCTTGATGAGTGGTGTGTAGGTCCACGCCTGGGATCCAAACCTGTGAACCTTGGGCTGCCGAAGCAGAGTGCACAAACTTAACCACTACGCCATGAGGCTGGCCCCAAGATTGCAGTTTTTAAAAGACTAATTGAATGGTTAAGCTTTTCTTTTGAGAAATTATGCATTTTTTTTTTTGGTCCCTGAAAAAGAAATGATAAATTTAGTAATGTTCTTAAAAATAAGTAAATAACAGAATAAGACAGTTTCTCTGAGAAGATTAATTTTTTTCAGTTAAATAATTTGCTGGTCTTACGCACAGTATGATAATCTTCAGGCCTCTTTCCTTCTCTTTTTCCTCTTATTCTTATGTTTTAGCTGACATCTTTCCACTCATCTCATCTCCATTACTTTAGGCCAAGTTATCCCGCCTGCTGCTGCAATGTAGTCAGTGGTGGCTCTGCTTTGTTTTTAAGGGTGATCTAAATCAGTCGTCCTCAGTGAGCATGTGTACCAGATTTACCTTGGGAAATTAACAAATACAGGTGACTGGACTGTCAGTCAGATCACTCATTGTATTTATATTTTCAGAAATGCAAGGCAACAAAAAATGTGGCTAAATTTCAACTTTAATTTAGTTTTTTAATCCAGGTGATAATTATACAGACGTTGATTATATATCACCTTATCTGGATGTTAATTTTTCGTGACACTTTTAATTTAATGTTTAAAATGAACATTTCTGAAGAACATCTTTAAAAGAGGGAAGCATAAATCTTAGTGGTCTGTGAAATGTGAATGTTAATGTGTGACGTATAATCTTGTATGTAAACATAAGTTTTTATGTTGTATTAGTGCATAGAAGTAAAGTATGAATTAAGTGATGTGAATCTCATGTTTGAGTAAGTTTGTTACTACTCTGTAGCTAATGTTTGCAATACACTTGACCTTTTTCTTATTTCAGTTTCAGTAACATAATATCAGATATGAAAGTTGCCAAGTCTGCCACAGCTCGAGTTAGCACGAGACCAGTGCATCAGATTCAGTTTGATGAAGGATCTGACGATTATGGTGGCCAGGAGAAGACCGCTGATCTTAGGAAAAGGTATTGAAGCTTTGCAGTCTGTTTGGTTTCGTTTGTTGAACTGTAGGTTTACTTTATTGCCAATCGATATCTGAGCATTATGGATGCATTTATATCTGTCTTCTTACTGTCCATGTACCATTTCCTAGAGAGGGAAAGATGTTCTGGGTTTAGCAGTCCTAGAATTTTCTATACCATAAATCAAAATGGGCCCTGCTTCACATTTACCTACAATGAATAAAGGTCTCCTCGTTTAGAATAAGTGGAGCTGACTGAATTCTGAACAAATGAATGTTTTGCAAGAGGCATTATTTTTCATTCTGATTATGTACCTAACAATGTATATTCATATACCCTTTATATCTGTTGATATAATCATCTTTCTTCATATGTTAGAGAAATAACCCACCATCAAAAAAAGAAGTTCATTATAATACCCTAAAGTAGTAGGTGATTTGTGGCAATTTGAATTTGGTAATTTGCAGTTCTTGAAGATGCTAAGTCATGCCTTACATAGTTGTTTTATAATAGAAAGCTGTCTGTATTTACATAAAATTTCTGTTCTTTTTCTCTCCTTCAAGCCCATGAAGTGATAGTTCTGGAGGAGGAACCAGATATTTAGCATGGTCTGAGAAAAACTAACCCAGGATGTGCTCACAATTAGTGTTTTCAATGCATTGTGTATGCCATGGATTTTGTTTTAAGTATAATCTTAGCAACTTGAGTTAAATTATTAATTTGTACAGGAAGATTGGAAAAGATGGTCAGTAGTTAACAAAGGAAGTTCAGGAGGATACAATGACTTTGGAAGATTATTTGAATTACTAATTTAAAGTGCTTTTATATCTCTGACATATTACTGAATACAACAGAATGTGTACTTGGCGTTTTAGTTAAGATTTCTCAAATATATTTAACTTCAGTCCTCTGAGATGGTTCCATGCAACTATATCAGAATGCTATGTCGTAATTTGACTTTTAATGATATTAACTGTCATTAAAAATTAAAAAGTGACAAGCTAAAAAAGTAGGAAAGGGGTTTATGTGCATGTAATGACTGTGTTAAAAAGCTGACTAAGGGACTCTAGAATAAGGGGAAGCAATAATGAGATACCAAGTTGTCCACCCTGCTCTGACTTGGGACAGCCTGAGACAATCCAGGTCTGGACTGGTCACCAAAAACGTACTCTAGACTGATTCCTTCGGTTAGAGATGAGAGGTGTGAGTCACTCACAAAGATGAGTGTGAGCACTGGCTTTGGAGTCATGCTGGCCTGCCTTCCAATCCTGGCACTGTGCCACTGACGAATGCTGTGCCTGGGGCAACTTGCACAGACCCATCAGTCTGTTTCCCCATCTATAAAATGCTGAAATGAAGCCTAGCTTAAATGCCTTTCTTGAGGAATAGGAGGGAAACGTGTAAACTATATACAGAAGATACACAGCAAATGTCTGTTCCCTTCCCTTCCTCTTTTAAAATTCTGGACTTTAGCGAATCATTCCCTTCTTACTGTGAGTTACTGTAGTCCATCATCCTGTTGACCTGACGTGAAGGTGAGGGAGAGTGCAGGGGTTGAGGATGGTTCTGGGCATAAATGCCTTTGTTGACAAGTATTTGGGGACTTGCTAGAGGGAAACTTCACATGACTTGAGATCACTTTATCTTTTTAATATGATATTTGCATTTTTCAGTTAATTTAGTAGAAAAAAGTAATTTGATCCGGAATTCAAAATTATTTAGAAAACTAACCTTTTAGTTTATAAACTGGATTTTAATCTGCCAGTAAATTTATTCAATAGGAATGTGAATTGATGCATAAAGCAGTTGATTAAAATTGTACAAGGAAGAGTTACCTATTAAACTCTGACATTAATTTCAACAGTTAATTAAAAATAGTTATGTGAAGAAAGTTAATTGTTATTTTAAAATTACAAAACGATTGCTTTATAAGTGGGAATGTTTTTATTTATCTGTGTAATCTTTTATAGTTATAATTTGTAGTTAAACATGCAGTGTTTTCTGCCCTTTAAGGACACAGAAATGTGGACTTTAACAACTTCTAATTTAGCATATTCTGATAGCTTTCTACAACATTGAGTTTTCTAAAACCTTAATATGAAATGGATCAAGTAAAAATTATGGCAAATTGAGTTAGTCTTTTCAGTTAGGTATTTTGGAAATTAAACTGCTTTAACTGCTTGTTGTATTATGATTCAAAAATTCAACAGCATTGGTTCTATTTTTAGTTATCAGTCCTAAAGATGTGGCAATTTAGTTAAAATGTCTGCTGTGGGTCTTAGAATTATTTTTAATTTCTACGTTGAATATTTTTATAAAAATTTCTTCTCATAAACAATTTTTTTGTTGATCATGTATAAAAATATTCATTAAAATAAATTGTTTTTTCTTTTTCAGTCTTAGGAAAAATATATTCAAGGGAAAGAGACTTAATATCTTTGATCTTAAGGCAGTTACTGAAGAGGCACCTGAAGCAGGTTTGTTAAGAAAAGAGCAACACTATTTCTCAGGTGTAGAAACATTCCATGTTTCAAAAACATCCTTAATGTTTTGACTGCATACAAGTTAGGTGTTTTCATGTTCCACCCTGCCGTCGGCCTGGATCTTGCTTATGAGTGTAGTTGTTGACATTGCTGGTCTTGGTCAGATTTCTCCCTGGAAATGTTGCATTCTGTGAGACAATGGGAGGTAAGTACTACCAGCTGCCTGAATCCAGACCTACAGGTTGGCTACTAACCTGGGTTAGAACATTAATGATCACCTACTTCCTCTGTGCTATTACGTAAAGATAAACTGTGTTTCTGTCCTAAGGCAACTCACTGTCTAGGTGAGAAGATAGCGTTTATGGAAGTAACTTACTGAAGTGATTTACTGACTATTTAAGACATGGGAAGAAGAGCATTCAGGGAATGTATTTAGCAGACCTATAGTGTTTTTTCTTAAAACATGGTTAGTCTTTGCTCTCTATTCTTCCCCCTTTCTTCTTTGGGTAAGAAGTCAAATCCTTCAAGTTTGCCATTTTAGGTCTAACTAAAAGAGAAATACAAGCATCCTCTTGCCTGACATTAACTTTGGTTTACTGATAATTTAAAATAAACGAAGAAACTCAGTACAGATGGTCTCCAGCTTACAAGTGACTTCCATTTATAAAGATTGTAAGTTAGGTTTTTGGACCTTGGTAGAAATAATTGCAAGTTTTATATTTGAGTTCCTGGGCAAGCCTCCAGTGGCTCATTTAATCTTCCTATCAGCTTATATAAATATCTGATTTTCCCACTATTTGATAAACTCCTTGATATCAGGAGCTAGGTCTCATTGATTATATACCCAGCAGCACCTAGCCAGTTGACTTACAAATAAGAGGAATTAGTTATTGTAAATCTTAAATCTTTTTTTTGAACAAATTGAGCTGTAAGTATATATCCATAGAGGAAAGGAGTTAATCAGTGTTTGTTCATTTAAACTGAAGGTGAAGCTAAGACAACAACCCCCCTTCTTGTATTAGGAAAACTGCATTCTGTCCTGTCTGATGAAAAGGGAATACAAAATACAAGCATGGAGAATGGATCACCTCTCCTGTGTTGAAGTGGCAGCTGTTAAGCTTGCCTCAAAAAGGGAATTTGTCGTCAGGGCAGCTACTATTGTCCACCTAATGAAAGCCAGAAGAGGCACTTAGTTCTTGAAGGAACTAGCTTGCTTTTTTTAATCAGAAATCTTATTCCTAAAACTGAAATTAGCTGGCAAGGAAGTACTGCAGTTATATGTATTTTATAAAACAGTATAAAATTATTATACTCTAATAAGGAAAATAATGTCCAAATTTATGTAAATTTACTCTAACGAAGGTACTGTTTTAATAAGCTATAGTTGCATGAGTCTAAAGAATGTCTTGTTCCCAATTAAATACAAGAATAACAAGAATGTGCAAACTTAATTTTAGTGATTATTCGCTGCTATTTCCCTCCCACCTAAAATAATACCTGACATATAGTTGGTATTTAATAATTATTTGACTGAATGAATGAGTTCTTCTGTCCCATAATTCCGACATTTTGCTCCCCACTAAGTTCTGACCACTGCTGCAAAGGATAGGGTCATAGACCCTATTGCTTATCCTGGAGTAATATAGAGCTGAGAGGCAGTATAGCTTAATAGAAAGAATTTTGGTGTTGGGTAGATCTGGTTATTCAAATTCAGATTCTGCTGTACGAACCTCTCTGAGTCTCCCTTTCCCCATGTATAAAATGAGGTAAATACATACATCTCAAATATTAAATGAAGTAATATAATTAGTGTCAGGCACAGTGCCTGGAACACCGTGGACATTCACTAATTGGCAGCTGTTAATGATGATCAGGATCAGGATGATGATCATGGAAAAGACATAAGTTGATCAGTGGCCACTGAATAAATCAAAAAAGTGACCATGATAAGTTATTTCACTGTATGATTACTCTGTAAATGTGGCTAACTGAGCCTAACTGCTGTGATCTTTTCTGTGTATCAAATGTTCTAGGCCAGCATACTCAATATCCAGCAGTCAGTGTGTGGTGAGGCATGATCATGCATGAACTTTCATGTACAAGTCTTTGTATAGACATATGTTTTCTTTTGGGTAAATATCTAGGAGTAAAATTGTTGTATGATAAGTGTATTCTCAACTTTCTCAGAATCTGCCAAATTGTTTTCCAAAGTGGTTTTACCACTTTGCATTCCCACCATCGATGACTAGAGGGAATATGACTTATTCTTGAAAGATATCTTAAATTTCCAAAGCAAATAAATGATTGAAACATATGATATGAAGATGGTTATAAGCTAACACTGTATTACCTTACTCATAGAGTTGGCTGTGAGGATTAAATGAACTAATGCGTAAAAAGCATTTAGTACAGAGTAAGAGCTCAATATCCGTTAGTAGTAGTGTTATTATCATTGTTATTAAAATTATGATAATTTAACTATTTTGGTCTTTATTAGTAGTACATTAGTGACTTACCTTGACAGACTAAAAATAGAGATAAACCGGCTGGAATCAAAGTCACGTGTTGTGTAAAAAATATTCACATTCATTAAAACATCCTTAAACAAAATATACATTTCCTTTTTTCCTTTCCAGTAGAGGGGGCAGTGAGACTTTAGGAATTGATTACCTGATATTGTAGTGAAACAAAAGTTAAGACTTGCAATTTTTGTAGTTGTAGTCTTTATACATCATTTTTTTTCAGTTTTAGCTTTCAGAGAGTGACCTTTCATTATATACTGTTTAATTATGAGCTTCAAGGTCTGAAAATGTATTACCAATTCAGAGTTGATCATAACATTTTTAGAAATAAAGATATTTACATTGACTTGTACTTATTGGAATGCTTTTATTAAACAGAGACAGCGCCTTCACTGTGGGATGTGGAATTTGCTAAGCAGTTAGCCGCAGTAAATGAACAGCCCTTTCAGAATGGTTTTGAAGAGATGATCCAGTGGACGAAAGAGGGGAAACTGTGGGAGTTCCCAATTAACAATGAAGCAGGTAAGTCTTAACTTCAGACGTTTGTAAAATTCTGTGATGGAGAGTAAATCAGGCAGATACTCAGTTATAGAATTGAGATATTTACGTGAATCTTGAAACTTTGTGTTAACATCTTTATGGTGTCCTAAAAGAAATCTGACAGTGTTCTTAAAAAGAATGTTATGATTTCACTTAATTCTACACATTCATGAGGAAAATGAAGAAGTAAAATTATATGACAAAAATGCATCATGAATTTCTGTGATATAAAAGTGCTGAGAACTGCAAATGATGACAGTTTCCTCACTGCTAAGCAGGAGATTACCTGGTAAATCTTCTAATACATTGAATACTAGGTATGAGATGATACTTCAATTTTGGAGAACATTACAACTCTTAAAGTCTTATACCGGTATCTTTCATTCATAAAACAATTGCATTAATGAGGTGTAAATTTCTTATACTCAAAGCCTCTCAAAGCAAAAATTTTAGGAGGCTTTGAAATTCTTTGGCTGCAAACCTGGATGCCTTCAACTGGTAATAAAATATTGTCTACTTTCCTGGAGATTTTTCTGGAAATGTTACCTCTTTCTCAATCAAGGAAATGACGACAGTATTACTGTGCTATTAATTTTTTTATGGCACCCATGTTGTCATCAGCTAAACATTTTCATTGATTTTTTTAGGTGTATTTTCAAGTAGAAGAATTTGTTTACTTTTATGGTAAGATTGGCTAGAAATTGCAAACACCTCAATAAGTCTTAGGAAAATGTATTCCATATTTTAACCTTTGTAGTAGTATGCTGTCACTGTAACATTTTAATTTTTGATAACTTTTTGTTTGGATTAATAGAAGTGGAATGGAAGCTTTAATATCAGAAATATTTAGTCTTTTATCTTCATATAATATTACTTTGTATAGGAAAACTTTAGAGACTTACAAATCCTTTAATGAATTCTTAATGTTTTGTATATTTGTATGGTACGTGCAGTAATGTAGTATGCTGTGTTTCGTCTGTTATATAACATGTGTATTTCTTAAAGTACTATGGTTTCTGCACTCTGGAAGGTATCAGGGTAAGGTTAAAAAGAAACCCAAGGACTTTGCGTTGTGCAAACCTGAGTACAGAGCCCAGCTCTGTAAGTTATTAGCCATTTGCTTTTGAGGAAATTATTTAACCTCCTGAGGCTTAGTTCCTCACCTGTAAAATTAAAGATACCTCATTGGAAGACTATAAGAATTAAATAAGGTGAAGTTATTGAGTTGCTCAGCACAGTTCTTGGCATTATAATACATATGAATAAATGTTAGTTCCTTTCCCCTCCTGTCTGATCATAGAATTTAAAAGGAGCAGAAAACTAACAAAATACAATGTGTGATATTAAGGGAAGATTTCATTTTGATGAAACTTGGGTGTTCCAAGTCCTCATGGTTAAAAACATGGTTCTAAAAGCCGGTATTGAAATAGAATAACTGACTTTATTTAGGAAAGACAATGAAGTGTATAGTGGTTAGGAGTTCAGATTTCTGAGTTATGAACTTAATCTCTCAAGCCTCACTTCCCCATCTGTAAAATGATGAGAATAATAATAGGATTTATCTTATGGGATTCTTCTGAGGAAAAAGGGAGACTATGCAAGTAAATATCACCATCAGAATCCGTTTCTACAACAACATTGTGAGAGGATTTGCTACTGTAACTATTTTCTGCTCTATACTGTAACACTTTTAAAATATTAGTAAGGATATTATGTATTTTCTAGGAACCAGCAAATATAGGGTAAATAGGAAAGCGTAAATTGGTGGTACATTGTCATCAAGAGGAAAACACTTAAAGTTCATCAAAATCTTGAGTGTCCAAACTCCAAAGGAATTCATCTTAAATATTACCTGGTTTTTGAGAAAATTTAATTTCTAAAAAAGGAAAAAAATGTGTCTTTTTGTTCAGGTTGGGAAGATAAATGTGACAAGTATCCATATACACTGTACATATTATTGATGCTTCAGGGTCAGAAAGGGACCTGTCTCATTTCCAGCCCCTTAAGGCAGTTGATATCTGAATGAAAACAGGAAAGGAACAGTGGATACTTTCTCACTCTGATCACTCCCCTCAGCATGCACTTAGGAAGTTCTGAATCCTTAAAGACTGGTCAGAACCTGAGCTGCAACACTCAGTGACTTACTTTTATATTTCTTTTCTTTTTTTTTTTTTTTTGAGGAAGATTAGCTGTGAGCTAACTACTGCCAATCCTCCTCTTTTTGCTGAGGAAGACCGGCCCTGAGCTAACATCCATGCCCATCTTCCCCTACTTTATATGTGGGACGCCTACCACAGCACGGCTTTGTGCCAAGCAGTCCCATGTCTGCACCCGTGATCTGAACCAGCGAACCCTGGGCCACCGAGAAGTGGAACGTGCGCAGTTAACCACTGCGCCACCAGGCTGGCCCCTATATTTCTTATACTTAAATTTTAAGATTAATAAAGTGTCATGCTCTCTCTACTAATAATTAGCTTCATGAAGATTTACTTTGATGCTTTTGGGGAAAGATGTTTTGTTTGATTTTTAGCGCTCATGTCAGTTTTAGAACATAACAGTGAAAATGACAAAGTGACATGTCCCATGTTTACAGTTTACTTCCCTCTGTTGAATATATGAATTATATGAATATATAAAAAATTACAGTTTGTTGTTTTGCCACTTAAAACGTATAAAGTATTTTTCCAATTCAAAGTAGCTTTTTTCCAGTTTTGTTTTGAGAACTGGTTTGCCCCTTCTTTGTGCTTTGCCAGCATGGAGATTTACAAGAGCTGTTAGATCGATCTGTTCTCATTTAGATTTTATAGTATTTGTTATATGTTGGATTGATGATAAAATCGTTTTTATTTTAGCTTTGGCTTTCATTAAATTTAATCACATTTTACCACTACCCAGTTAACAGAGTCTTGCTCTTGAATATCCATTAGCCATATGGATGCCACCAAATAAAGGGTGTTTTGGAAATGTTCTCCAAGAGTAAGTCTCAATTTAGAGGCTTCAGTGGGCAAAAAAACTCATTCAGGGATGTGAATCACACTTTTGCTTTTATTTTTCAGTTGGTTTAAACTTTTTCACTTCTAATTGCCATCCTCTGCTAGGGTATCTGGAGTATGAGCTAGCAAGAATAGTTAGGAAAGTTCAAAATTACCATAAAACTCTGAAGAAGGGTCTGTTGTTTTGTGGGAGGGTATAGTGTGGAGAAAATTAGGGCTAGGATAAAGATGATTAGATATCTGTTGGCTGTTTTAGATGAGATGATGGCCTATGAGCAAGAGCCTCAAAGTACTGACAGGAAAAGAAATAGTAGTTTTGACAATAAATAGAAGTAGAAACAATTCAAAGTGAAGGTGACTCGATTTGCTTCTATGCTATAATATACTCTTGTCAAAAGTAATTGGTCATTGCTGTTAACTAGCTTTTGCCCTTTGTTTATTGGACCATATTTTTAGCTGTATTTAGTAATATTAAATTGCATGCAATGATATTTAAAGCAGAATTAGACACAGAATTAACCTGTGTCACCTTAGCTGATTGTATACCATATGGAATTTCCCTTTTTTGGGGGGAAGATTAACCCTGAGCTACTATCTGCCGCCAATCTTCCTCTTTTTGCTGAGGAAGAGTGGCCCTGAGCTAACATCTGTGCCCATCTTCCTCTATTTTATATGTGGGACACCTGCCACAGCATGGCTTGATAAGCAGTGCGCAGATCTGTGCCCGGGATTTGAGCCAGTGAACTCCGGGCCACCAGAGTGGAGCATATGAACTTAACTGCTACAACACTGGGCCGGCCCCGACCATGTGGAATTTCCTTTTTATATTTAATTTTCCACTCTTATTTTCTCTTTGCTATATTACGTTTCTTTTGTTTATTAAAAAATATTTTGTTACATAAATATGTGAAAGTTTACTTGCAAAAAGTCAAATAATATGAAAGAATAGAGAGTCTACTTTATCCCTCAGTTCTCTTCTGTTTTCCTGAAACAACCGTTGTCTATAGTTTGATATATGTCCTCTCAGTCCACTTGAAATGGCAGTTACACAGTTTTTTTGACCTAGATGGGCCCATACCACACATATATTGTCCTGCAGCAGTTTTTTTTATTTAGCACTATGTCTTGAAAACTTTCCTTATCAGTACATAGAGATCAACTTTGTTCTGTTTGTTTTTATAGTTCTCTAAAATAGAACTATTTTATATTTATTTAGTAGTTGTATAGTATGCCGTTGCGTGAATGCATGTAGTTTATTTTATCGTTTTTCTGTTGATCCCTGGAGCTGTAGAGAATCTTTTATAGCTGTCCTTCCGTACATGTTTGAGTACTTTTAACTCCGAGAAGGGTCAACCAATAGGTATATTTTAAGGTGCAGTAAGTATTGACACATTCTCTTCTAAAAAGATAGCCAGTTGACCCTCCAACCAGCTATATGAAAATCCTGTTTCTTTACACCTTGCCTAATGCTGAAGATTTAATTATCTTTCAAATAGGGCAAAAAGTGGTATGATTGGTGTTTTTATTTGCATTTCCTGTCTTGCTAACCAGCTTGTGCATCTTTTCGTATGTTTATTGGCTGTTTTGTATTTGTTCTGTGACTTATGTCTTCATACCCTTTGCCTTTTTCTGTTGGGTGGTTTTATCAGTTTGCAGGAACTTGATATATTATGGACTTTACTACTTCAGCTATTATATAGTTGGAAATATTCTCTCCCAATCTGTCTCTTTTCTTTTTTTTTAAATTAATTTGATTTTTTAAATCATAGTAAGGTTATAGTTTATAGTTATAAAGCAGTTCCTTTTGCCACATAGTCAGGTCTGTTCTAAGAGCTAACCTCTTTCAATCTTTTGGCTCTCTGTTTTGTTTTTTTTTTAAAGATTGGCACCTGAGCTAACAACTGTTGCCAATCTTTTTTTTTTCTGCTTTTTCTCCCCGAATCCTCCCAGTATGCAGTCGTATATTTTAGTTGTGGGTCCTTGTGGTTGTGGCATGTGGGATGCTACCTCAGCATGGCCTGATGAGCGGTGCCATGTCCTTGCCCAGGATCCAAACCAGCGAAACCCCAGGGCGCTGAAGAGGAATGCACAAACGTAACCACTTGGCCATGGAGCCGGGCCCTGGCTCTATTTTATTTTTTACATTTCTAAATTATCTGTTTAATTCTGTTATCCATTTTAGATATGATCTAGTGTGTGTGTCTTCTGCTCATCCTCTCAAAATAGATATATCACAGTTTTTGTTTGGTCTGTATCCATGTTTACATTAGTATGACTGTAATATTCCTAAGTCTCAGAATAATGATCCTTGGTAAGGGATTTTATTTGTTTAAAATCGTTGTTCTAGGAACCATGGGGGCCTTTAATCTGGGAACTTACTTCTTCCCTTCTGGAGAAATTTTCTTTTATTATTTATTTGGTAATTTAGGCCTCCTAATCTCTCTTCTCTATCTTTTTGTTCTCTGCTCTGGGAACATTCCTCAACTTTATCTTACTACTTTCTCTTGGGTTTTTGTTTCTATTATCACATTTTTAACTTCTACCCCTCCATCTTTTAAAAATTGTTGTTATTCTTAGTATTAGATTGATTTTCTTCTGTTACCCACATTCTTTTGGCTTCCTCAGAGTTCCTTTTTGTTTTGGAGTTTGTATTAGGTTAACACTAGCTGCTGTTTCATTGAGACCCCATAAATGTAGTTGTTTAAAAGGATAGAAATTTATTTGATTACTAGTTCAAGTCCCAGATCAGTGAGCAGCCGTGATGCACACAGTTAGCCAGGGATCCAGGTTTCTTCCCTTTTGTTTATCTTCCCTCCCATGGGGTCTTTTCCTCATGTGCGTGATTAAAGATGAATCACAGGAACATTGTGCTCAGGCTCACAAGAAGGGGCAAAGAGGGTATAGTGTAAGCAACCCCACTATCTTAAAGGCCGTGGCTTGAAAATGTCACACGTCACTTCTGTTCATATTACACTGGTGAAAATGTAGCCATATGGCCACACCTAACCCAAAGGGGGCTGGAAAATGTAACGTTGCTGAACAGCCAGGTACAGGTTTTTAATTCTTCTACTTTGATAAAAATGGAAAGTGGATTTTGACAGGTGGGTATGAGTTTCTGCTAATATGTTTCTCATTCATATTAGAGGCTCTCCTAAAACATCTGCTGTTCTTTGGATGTTTGTTCATACTTTAGAGTTGAAGACCATCAAAAGCTATTTATTGGATGTGTGTGCATGGTGAGACTTGTCAGCTGATGGGCTTCCTGTCAGAGGAGTTGGGAAGGAGCCAATTTGGAGACATCGCAACTCCATGTTTATAGTTCTTTTCATCTTCTCACCACTGGCTTGAGGCTGTAGGCCTTGGCTGTGCTCTGAGAACTGCAGGGGAAGGGATGGGGGGTGTCTCATCATTCAGCATACAGACTTTCACTTAATTCCCCTCTTATCACTTCAATGACTTATTCCTTTTTCCCATTTTAATTTCTCCCACAAGTAAACTGCCCATCTTCTTTGGGAATGAGTAGTGTAGTCATCTGGAGGTGCGGGTGGAAGATGGGATGTGGGCGATCTAACTATTCCCTAAACTAGTTTTAATTAATCCCGTTTTTTGTCCCTCATCCCCACTCCTAATTTCAGTGGTATGTGGGGCCTGTAATTCCTGAAGCCCTTGAAGCCTGTTTGCTTCTTTTTTTCTTTCCTGTCTCCAGGTATTTGGTTTTAGCAGCCTTGCCTCTGCTAAGTCAGTTACTACTCATATGTCCACTTTCCTCCTTCTAAAGTTTTCTGATATCTTCTGTCTGTTGTTCTCTTTGTCTTTGTGCATTTATGCTTTTATTCCTTTTACTGCCCTTTGGTAGATATTAGAAGGGAATGGAGATTTTAAAAGCATGGGTTCGATCTGCTGCATTTTAACTAGAAGTCCTTGCTGTTTAATCTTTGATCTGTTTAGAATGTCTTTAACCAACAGAGATTTTAGTTTTTATATAGTTAGATCTGTTAGCGTTTTCCTCTTTAATCTATCTGGAACTTACTTTGTATAGAGTATCCCCTCTTTAGCTCTCTCTCTTTCCCTTTGTTTTATACTTACCAATGCCACTTAGCTCTTGTTCATTCATTGACTCATTCAGGAAGGTCTATTCATTATGTCCTCCTAGAGCATTCTAAATTAAAAAGATTGTTGATCTCTCATCTAGAGCAAGGGTAATAAGAAATAAGATTAGCTACGCCCTTTTTAGATGCTCTATTCCCTTGATATAGCATAGTCATAATTACTATGTCCATCTACCCCATTAGAACTTCCTGTATGTCGGGGATAGTCAGTCTTCAGACCAATGTCTATTAATGATTTAATAAATTAACTGTTGAGCTTGTGTTAATATGACTATTTTTTTCAACAGTTTCTCTTGCAAAATTTTCTGTCTTAAGTGTTATATCTTAGTACACCTAAGGATACTAAGAACTAACAAACAAGAAAAAAGTCTCAATCCGGTGGTCACCCTTGGGTTTTTGAGAGCAGTTATCACCTTGATTTATTATGTTCCCGATGCTGCAGACCTTATTTTTCAGCTCTGACATACTCTCTTTCAAATATATTGGAAATTTAAACCTGTCCTGACCTGTTTTTCATTTTACAACATTAGCCATATTGGATGTTTTAATAGAATAGTTGTCACATGAAACTGTTAATAGTGTTTGAGCGTATGGGAAAGACCTTTAGCGAAGTGAGGCTGGATTTTTCATTTTAACTTCTCTATATTGCATTCCTCCCATTGCCACTCCCAGGTGCATGTTGCCTTTAAAAAAAAGTAAAGGAGTAACAGACTTGTTTGGTGGTATAAACTGTTGAGAGCCATAGGGAATTCTGAATGGGATTCAAAACAATTTTTTAAAACAATAATTTGTGTTGTTAAAAAAAATCCAGGGGCCAGCCCAATGGTGTAGTGGTTAAGTTCGTGCTCTGCTTCAGCGGCACGGGGTTTGCAGGTTCAGATCCTAGGCGTGGACTTAGCACCACTTGTTAAGCCATGCTGTGGCAGCATCCTAGAGAAAATAGAGGAAGATTGGTACAGATGTTAGCTCAGTGACGATCTTCCTCAAGCAGAAAAAGAGGAAGATTGGCAACACATATTAGATCAGGGCAAATCTTCCTCACAAAAAAAGAAAAAGGAAAAAAATACATATGCATATAGAAAAAGGACTAGAAGGATATACACCAAAATGTTAGCAGTGATTAGCCTTGGGAGATGTGAGTAGAAGTTGTTGAGGGGTGTGGGTTAGAGAACAACTTCCATTTTTTTTACTTCATACACATCTGTTTTACTGTATTTCACTGAATATGACATACTCTTGTTTTTCAACATTTTAATATCTCTGAAATCATGATGCATCTTATCATGATAGCCTGGCATCAGTGAAGAAGTCGTTCTCATTGCCTGTTGTGTATGTGCCTCTGCACTTGCAGAAGGGGTGTCAGAAGGGGCCATAGGGAGCACTCTTAAGAAATGCTGCATCCTGAACGTTCTTAATAGCATGTACAAAACCATGACCACTGACAACTCAGAGTTGAAAAGCCAGTTCAGGAGAGCTGGATTCTGAATGTGAAGAAGGATTAGGAATACCTTAACCAATTGTATCAGTTTTTGCTGCATAACAAGCCACACCAAAATTTAGTAAAACAACAGCTGAGTTGTAACTGCTCGTGAGTTTGTGGGTTTTCTGTTTGGTTTTGGTGGGTTGGCTGGGAGTGGGTTGTTCTAGAGCACCTTCTCACATGTCTGGTTGCTGGTGCAGGCCCTTGTCAGGGGAGATGGAGATAACTGGTTTATGTGTCACTCCTCATCTCACAGACTAGCCTGGGCTTGTTTGCATGGCTGTAGAAGAGTTCCTAATAGCAGGGGAGAGCAAGGATTGATGTGCAGTACTGTTCACGCCTTTGTTTGCATCGCGTTCGATAATATCCCGTGGACCGAAGCAGATCGCCTGGCCCACCCAAATTCAAGGGTGGGAAACAGGCTCTGTGGGAAGAATGGTAAAGTCACATTGCAGAGGGGCACGTATACAATCGTAGGAGTGATATGTGGCCATTTGGCAGTCTAATGTCTTGATGTATTTTTTATGTATTTTAGTTTTTATAAAAGTGATGTGTAGATCTTTAAGTATCCAAAATTTTGAAAGTATCTCAGTAAGTATAAAATAATTCTAAGTGATTAGAAAGCATTTTTTAAAGCTTTTATTTTGAGGTAATTGTGAATTCACATGCAGTTGTAAGAAATAATAAATATCCTGTACATCCTTTACCCATTTTCCCCTAGTAGTTGTGTCCTGCATAACCATAGTACAACATCACAGCCAGGCAATTGGCATTGCTAGAGTCTTCAGCCATGTTGATGTGTCACCACTTCCACATGTACTCCTTTGTGTGAGTGTGTGTGTGTTTAGTTCTGTGCAATTTTATCACATATGTAGATTCATGTGACCGCCACCACAGTCAAGATTCAGAACAGGTCCATCACCTCCAGGATCCTTCTTTACAGCCCTTTTATAACCACATCTCCTTGCCTCCTGCTGCCCTCCCTTCTCCGTCCTGATCCCTGGCAATCACTAAATCCATTCTCCATCTCTATAATTTTGTTATTTCAAGAAATATATACAAATGGAATCATACAATATGTAACCTTTGGGGATTGGCTTTTTTTATTTAGCATGATTAATTCTCTGGAGATTTATTCAAGTTGTTGCCTAGAGTTTTTCATTGTTTTTGTTTTGTTAAAAAATCCATAGGGTTTTTTATTGTTTTGTTTTATTTCTGAGCAGTGTTCCATGGTTTGAATGTACCAGTTTGTTTAACCATTCACCTGATAAAAGACATCTGGGTTGTTACCAGTTTTTGGCTATTATGAATAAAGGTGCCATAAATATTCATGTGTAGGTTTCTGTATGAATGTAAATTCCCATCTCCCTGGGACAGATATCTAGGAGAGCAATTGGGTCATATGGTAGTTGCGTGTTTAGTTTTTTAGTTCTTTATTCTTTTATTTTTCCCTTTTCTCCCCAAAGCCCCCCAGTACATAGTTGTATATTTTTAGTTGTGGGTCCTTCTAGTTGTGGCGTGTGGGATGCCACCTCAGCATGGCTTGATGAGTGGTGCCATGTCTGCACCCAGGATCCAAACTAGTGAAACCCTGGGCCGCTGAATCGGAGTGTATGAACTTAACCCCTGGGCCACGGGGCCGGCCCCGCATGTTTAGTTCTTCAAGAAACTTCCAAACTATTTTCCAGAGTGACTCTGCTGTTTTATGTTCCCACCAGCAATGTCATAATGATCTAATATCTCTTCATTCTCACCAGCATTTGATGTTGTCATTGTCTTTTCTTTTAGATGTGTTCACATTCTGAGAGGTGTGCATTGATAGCTCATCGTGGTTTTAATCTGCGTTTTTCTAATGGCTAATGAGGTTGAACATCTTTTTCATATGTGTGTTTGCCATATGTCTATTTTCTTCAGTGAAATGTCTCTTCTCTTTTTTTGCGTCTTTTGCCCATTTTCTAATTGGATTGTCTGGTTTTTTCACTGTTGCGTTTTGAGAGTTTTTTATATATTCCAGATACTAGTCCTTTGTTGCATATATGGTTTGCAAACATTTTTCTCCCAGTCCGTAGTTTGTCTTTTCATCCTTTTAACAGAGTTTTTCGTACACCAAAAGTTCTTAATTTTGATGGGGTCCAATTTTTCCTTTTATGGATCATGCTGTTGGTGTCAAGTTCTTTGCCAGTCCCAGAACCAGAAGCTTTTCCCCTCTGTTTTTTTCTTTAAGATTTATAGTTTTTTTAAATTGATAAATATCCAATTGCTCCGGCTCCATTTGTTGAAAAGGCTATCCTTTCTCCATTGAATTGTCTTTGCAGCTTTGTGAAATGTTGGGCGTATTTGTCAAATCACTATGTTGTATACCTGAAACTAATACAATATTATATGTTAACTATACTTCAATAAAAATAAACAAATTTTAAAAAGTCTGCTAGGACTACCATAACAAAATACTACAGATGAGGTGGCTTAAAAAAACAGAAATCAATTTTCTCACAATTCTGGAGGCTAGAAGTCCAAGATCAAGGTGTCAGCAGGGTGGGTTTCTCCTGAGGCCTGTCCTTGGCTTGCAGAGGGCTGCCTTTTCATTTTGTCTTCACGTAGTCTTTTCTCTGTGTGCACTCCTAGTGTGTCTTCCCATTCTTGTAACGATGCCACTCCTTTTGGATCAGGGCTCTAGTCTTATGACCTCGTTTAACCTTATTTACCTCCTTAAAGGCCCTCTCTTTAAATAAGGTCACCTTGGGGGTCAGGACTTCAACCTATCAGTTGTCCATATTAACTGTGGATATAGCTCAGTCCATAACAGGGTCTATTTCTGGGTTCTTGATTTTGTTCTATCGATCTATGTGTCCCTCTGCCAATACCATGCTCTTGATTACTCTAGCAGTATAGTAAGTCTTAGCATTATTCCTCCCACTTTATTCTCTTTCAAGATTGTTTTAACTATTCCAGGACTTCCACCTTTCCATATAAATTTTAGAATAAGCTCGACTGTGGCAAAACTTTGCTGCGATTTTGATAGGAAGTGCATATAGATTAATTTGGAGAGAATCGACTTCTTTAATATGTTGAGTCTTCCACTTTAAATTTAATTAGAAATGTGATTGATTTTTATGTGTTTATCTTGTGTCCTATAACCTTACTGACTCACTAATTAGTTCTGGGAGCTTTTTTTTTTGTGGATTCCTTGCGATTTTCTAATGTGGACAATCATGTCGTCTGCAAATAGAGTTTTATTTCTTCCTTTCCTATCTATATGCCTTTCTTCCTCCCTCCCTCATTGCAGTGGCTAGAACTTTAAGTGCTGTGTTGAGTAAGACTGGTGAGAGCTGACCTCCTTGCCTTGTGCATGACCTTAGGGGGGAAGCTTTCAGTCTTTCACCACTAGGTGTGATATTAGCTTTAGATTTTGTGTAGATGCTCTTTATCAAATTGAAGTAGTTTCTCTCTTTTCCTAATTTGCTGAGAGTTTTTATCAAAATGAGTGTTGGATCATATGATTTTTCTTCTTTAACCTGCTGATATGGTGGATTACATTGATTTTCAAGTATTTAACCAGCTTTGCATACCTGGAATAAATTCCGCTTGATCTTGGTATGTAAGTCTTTTTATACATTGTTAGATTTGTTTGCTAATTTTGTTTAAAGTTTTTGCCTCTAAGTTCATGAGCGATACTGGTTGATAGTTCTCTCTCTCTCTGTCTTTTTTGTTGTTGCTGATGTATCTTTGGTTTTGGTAACAAAGTAATACAGGCCTCATAAAATGAGTTAGAAAGTATCCTTTCTTCTTGTGGTTTCTGGAAGAAATTGTGTGAAATTGGTGTTAATTCTTCTTTAAATGTTTGATCAAATCTCCAGTGAAGTGATCTGAGTTTGGGGATTTCTTTTTTGAGAGCTTTTAGATTATACATTCCTTTTCTTTAATAGTTAAAAGACTGTTCAGGTTGTCTATTTTATTTTCGTTGAGTTTTGGTAGTTTAATGGATTTTAAGTTGTTCATTTTTTTCAAGTTGTAGAATTCGCGAGTGCAAAGTAGTTTGTAGTATTCTTTTATTGTCCTTTTAATGATTTTAGGATTTATAATGGTAAATTTCATTCCTGATATTGGTCGTGTGTGCTTTCTGTCCCTTATCAGACATGCTAGAGATTTGTCAGTTTTACTGATTTTTTTTTTAAGAACCAGATATCAGTTTCATTGATTTTCTCTTTTAATTTTTTTATTTCTGATGTTATCTTTATTACTTCTTCCTTTTGCTTGCTTTAGGATTATTTTGCTCTTCTTTTACTAGGGTCTTGAGGTGGCAGCTTAGATTATTGATTTTCCTCTTATGTATACATTTAGTGCTATATATTTCCCTCTCAGCACTGTTCTAGCTGTATCCCACAAAATTTTGATTTGTAGTGCTCATTCTCATTCAATTCTGTGTTTTTTTAATTTCCTGTGAGATTTCCTCTATGACCCATGAGTTGTTTATAAGTGTATTAATTTCCAACAGTTTGAAGATTTTTGTCTTTCTTTCTTTCTTCTTCTTCTCCCGAAAGCCCCCCAGTACATAGTTGTATATTCTAGTTCTACTATGTGGGATGCCACCTCAGCATGGCCTGATGAGAATCCGAACCAGCCAAACCCTGAGCCACCAAACTGGAATGCTCGGCCACGGAGCCAGTCCCAGATTTTTGTCTTTCTGTTATCGATTTCTGGTTTGATTCCATTATGATCAGAAAACATACTATGTGTTATTTCACTTATTTTAAATGTGTTGAAGTTTGTTTTGTGGCTCAGGATATGGTTTAGCTGGGTGAATGTTCCATGGATGCTTGAGGAGAATTTTGTGTGCTACAGTAGTTTGGTATTCTGTCGACGTCAGTTTGATCCTGTTGGTTGATGTTGTTCAGTTCTTCTATATCTTTGCTAATTTGTTACCTGGTAGTTCTCTCAAGTGCTGACAGTGGTATATTGAAATCTCCAGCTGTAATTGTGGATTTTTCTAGTTCCCCTTTATTTCTATCAGTTTTTCTTTCAGGTATTTAGAAATTCTGTTGTTTGGTGCATACATAATTCAGATAACTATGTCTTCTTGGTGGATTGATCCTTTTATCATGTAATGTTCCTCTTTCTCCCTAGTAGTTTTCTTGGCTGTGAAGTCTACTTTATCTGATATTCATATAGCCACTCATGCTTTCTTTTATTTAAAATTAATGTTAGCAAGATATATCTTTCTGCATCCCTTTACTTCAGCCTACCTCTGTTATGTTTGAAGTGAGTTTCTTGTAGACAGCATATAGTTGAATCATGTTTTTACATCTACTCTGCCAGTCTCTGTCTTGATTGGTGTATTTAGACCATCTGCATGTGAAGTAATTATTGATTTGTTAGGACTTAAGTCTGTTTGAAGATTTTCCTGTTGTCTTTCTGGTGCTGATTTCTGGTTTGATTCCATTGTGATTAGAAAACATTCTATATATTGTTTCACTTATTTTAAATGTGTTGAAGTTTGTTTTGTACGGGCATTTTGTGGCAAAAAAACCATTTTATTATTTGTTTTCTGTTCATTCTCTCTGTTTTTGATTCCTCTGTCTTTTCTTGGCTTCCTATGGGCTGCTTGAACGCATTTTAGGATTCCATCTTGTTTTATTTATGTTCTTTTAATGTAATTTGTAGTTTGTAGTGGTTGCTTTAGATATTAGAATATTCATTAGCAGTAATTGCTGCTGCGCTTTAAACGTTTACAGTATGCTAAGCATTGTAAAAGAGCTGGATAAGCTGGGTGTCTATTTAATCTTTACAGAAACCTCATGAAAAAGGTGCTGTTTTAATCCACATTCTTATGCCTGAGGAAACTAACATTCAGAGAAGTTAGTTTGCCCAGTCACACCGTTGTTAAATTGGTGGGCAAACCTATTTCTAACCCCAAAGTTCATGCCTTTTACTGTAATACTATATTACCTCATTAATGTTAATTTTATGATGTAGCTTTTACATTCACAATTATAGTGTAATAAATTGTCTTATTTCCTAGGTTTTGATGATGATGGTTCAGAATTTTATGAACATGTATTTCTGGATAAATACCTGGAGGATTTTCCAAAACAAGGACCAATTCGCCACTTCATGGAGCTGGTGACCTGCGGCCTTTCCAAAAACCCATATCTGAGTGTTAAACAGAAGGTCGAACACATAGAGTGGTTTAAAAATTATTTTAATGAAAAACGGGACATTCTAAAAGACAGTAACATACATTTCAATTAAAGACCTTGGAAACTTTTATTTCGAGCTGTTGAAGATTGATATTATAAATAAATAATTTTACTAGAAGTTTTCCTGTATTGTGTTAATTATTGCATCTGATTTGAATGGTATAAACGTTAAATTATTTAAAAGTATATACTGGTAACTGAAAAATATTCTTACATGGAAAAGAATTATCAGCATTCCTAGATTCAACTAGCAATTCTTAAAAAGAATATCTAGAGCTGGCCCCATGGCCTGGTGGTTAAGTTCAGCATGCTCTGTTTCAGCGGCCCAGGTTTAGTTCCCGGGCACAGGCCTGTACACCACTCATTGGCAGCAACGCTGTGGCAACAACCCGCATACAAAGTACAGGAAGACTGGCACAGATGTTAACCAGGGCAAATCTTCCTCAAGAACAACAACAAAAGAATATCTAGAATTAATAATAGTACAACTCCTCCACACTTTTTCTTTTCATTCAGTAACCATACTTCTTTGAAATACAGTTATTAGCCATATATCTGATGACATCAGAGGGCTATAACAGTTGAGATGATTTACAGACAGTTTTATATGCATAGACTATATATATTTACATTTTTTTTCTATATTTGGATATACACATATTTATATTTTTTATAAATTTCACACCAAATTAACAACCCTTGCCTAAGTCTGGGTCACTACAGAGAAGTAACCTTGTTGAAATAAAGGGCTTATTCTAATTCCCACTAGTACTTGAGGTATTTATGCCAAAGTTAGAACTATTTATTTTCCATTAGGGTGCTTAGCAGTGTGATTCAAATTCATACAACTTAGAAGACTGAAGATTCTAAAGAAACTCAAAACAAGAACTTAGTTTACAGTGTCCTCAAGCTAGTAGTGTTTCAGGCCCCTGGCACAAGCAAACAAAAATCACGTCAAGGAACCCACCATAAACCCAGACTTCGAATTAGAAAACACACCAGCAGAAACAGCAGACGACACAATCAGACTCACAAGGCCTTTAAATACTGGGCTTACCATATTCAGAATATAAAATATATGTGACTTAAAATGTAGAGCAGGAAACTAAAAATGATCAAACAGAATTGAAAAAAAAAATTTAGTGAAGGAGTTTAACAGATTAGACACTGGCAAATAGATCTAAAGAAATTATCCATGTGCAGCAGAGAGAAACAAAGAGAAAAGATACGAAAGAGAGGTAAAGATTAATGTAGAAAAGTAACATTTGTGCAGTCAGATTTCCAGAAGGAGAGAATTGAAGGAAAAGGTCAAAGGCTATCTGTGGGTAATCAGAATTTTTTCAATTTATGAAAGACATCAATTCACAGTTAAAACAGTGCTCTTTCAGTCATATATGGACTCTGTGCCCAACAATAGCAGAATACATTCTTTTCAGGTACACTGGAACACTTAAAATTTTCTATTTTAATGTGGGTATTTAGTTCATGTATATTCATTGTAGTTAGTGATATGACTGGGTTACTGGATTTATTTCTGGTACCTTTTTTTGTGTTCCCTTCCTATTCTTGCCTTCATTTTGGCTATTTTTTCTCATGCCATACTAATGGGAAAGGGGGACAGAATACAAAAAATCTTTCAAAAATCAGGGCTAAATACACTTGTCAGATAAACAAAAGCAATTGGCTACCAGCAAGTCATTAAGAAACTCCTAAAGATATACTTCAGGCAAAAGAGAAATGATCCCAAATTTAAGGTCTGAAATACAAGAAGAAATAGCAAAGAAAGTGGTAAATATGTAAGTTAATTCTAAACAATAATAATAATGTCTTATGGGCTTGATTAAAATATATGACAATCATAGGCTATGTTAGGATGGATTTTTTTTAAATGTCAGGTGATACACTTTATCAGAGGCACAACTAAAACAATACCAAGAGGTTGAAAGCAAAAGGGAAAAAATATATCAGACAAATGTTAAATCTGGTGTAGCTATATTCATATCAGAAAAAAAAAAACCTGAAAGGCATTATTAGAGATAAATCTATCAAGAATATAGAACAATTCTAAACTGGTCTGCACCTGATAATGTACTCAAAATACACAAGGCAAAAATTGACAGAAGTACACAGAAATAGCAAATCTGCCATTATGCTGAGATATTTTAACAATAATTGATGAGCAGACAAATCAGAAGCTTAACAATTTGACCTATTAGACATTTTTAGATCATTGCACCTTAATAGCTTTAAATACTTTTCAAGCACTTGTGTTTATAAAAATTGATCACAAACCTGACCATAAAGCACAAATCTGAACAAATTTCAGCAGGACACAGAACGTGTTCACTGATCACACTGCAGTGAAGTTAGAGACTAGTAACTGAAAGCTAATTAGAAAGACCCCATATGTTCAGAAATTAAAGCACAGCTCATACTCCTGGGTCAAAGGAAAAAAATTGAAAGTGGGCACTATGAATCAAAACTTGTGGGATGCAGCTAAAGTAGTAATTAGAGAAAAATAACATGTTGAAAAAGAAGAAAGGCTGAAATTTAGTGAAGTAAGCTTACTACGTGACGATATTAGAAAAATAATGAGAATAAGTCTTAGGAAATAGAATGAAAGAGCTAAGATAAAAGCTGAAAGTAATAGAAATGATACAGTAGAGAGGATCCACAAAGTCAAACACTGGTTCTTTAAATGACGAATAAATCTCTGTCAAGAATTTTCTTTATAAGTGGAAGAAAAAACCTTAGTAATAAAAATGAGGATAACTATAGATGCTGCAAATGTTAAAGTTTTTTTCCAAGAGGCTATTAGGAACGACTTCATGCCAAGAAATTTGAAAACTTATGAAATGAGCAAATTCCTCAAAACAATATTATTAAAATCATGGAAAGAGAAAAAGAAAAACAATAATAATCGTTAAAGAAACTGGATCCCTGTTTCAAAAATCTTCTCAGAAAGAAAGCAACAAGCCCAGAACATTTCTCAGGAGAGTTCTAAACCTTCAGAAAGCAAATAATTCTAATCTTATACAAATTATTCCAAAGCATAGAAAAGAACAAACTCCAACTCAGTTTCAAGAGATTAGAATAACAAAGGTTAATCTCAATCATGAAGACACATTTAAAAAACCCAAAACTAAATAGCAAACAAATCCAGCAATGAATAGGGAAGAAAAGATACCACCATCGAGTTGAGTTTATTCCAGGAATGCAAGGGTGGTTTAACAATGGAGTAAAAAAAATATATCACCACAAAGGATGCAGAAAAAAAGGTTTGATAAAATTCCACAGTCATTTATAGTTAAAAGAAAGATACTAGAAAACTTGGAGAACCTCCCTTAACCTGATAAATGGCATTTACAAAAAAACTCTACAGCAAATGAATTATTTAACCATTTCCTTTATGATGGCAAGACCACAGTTTTTTTTCCAAGTAATTTTATTAGGATTATAATGATTTATAACATGTGATTTCAGTTGTGCATTATTGTTTATCAATTCCTGTATACACTTCATCATGCTCACCCCATAGTCTAGTTTTTATCCATCACCATACATATGTGCCCCTTTATCCCTTTTGCCCACCCTCTCAACGCCCTTCCCCTCTGGTAACCACTAATCTTTTCTCTTTATGCATATATTCGTTATCTTCTACATATGAGTGAAATCATGCAGTATTTGTTTTTCTCTGTCTGGTTTATTTCTCTTAACATCGTATTCTCAAGGTCCATCCATACTGTCGCAAATGGGATGATTTTGTCTTTTTTATGGCTGAGTAGTATTCCATTGTGTATATATACACCACATCTTCTTTATCCATTCATCTATAGGTGGACACTTGGGTTGCTTCCCCATCTTGGCTATTGTGAATAATGCTGCAGTAAACATAGGAGTACATAAAACTCTTTGGATCATTGATTTCAAGTTCTTTGGATAAATACCCAGTAGTGGGATAGCTGGATCATATGGTATTTCTATTTTCAGTTTTTTGAGAAATCTCCATACTGTTTTCCATAGTGGCTGCACCAGTTTGCATTCCCACCAGCAGTGTATTAGCGTTCCCTTTTCTCCACATCCTCTCCATGAATATACAATGGAGAAAGGAAAGTCTCTTCTATAAATGGTGTTGGGAAAACTGGACAGCTACATGCAAAGAATGAAAGTAGACCATTAGCTTGTACGATACACAAAAATTAACTCAAAATGGATTAAAGATTTAAATGTAAGACCTGAAACCATAAAACACCTAGAAGAAAATATAGGCAGTACACTCTGACATTGGTCTTAGCCACATCTCCAAATATATATATTTGTCAAAGATTAATTGTCCATAGATGTGTGGTTTTATTTCTGGACTTTCAATTCTGATCCATTGATCTGTTTGTCTGTTTTTGTGCCAGTATCGTGCTGTTTTGATTACTCTAGCTTTGTAGTATGCCTTGAAGTCAGGGATTGTGATGTCCCCAGCTTTGTTCTTTTTTCACAGGATTGCTTTATCTATTCAGGATCTTTTCTTGTTCCATACAAATTTTTGGATTCTTTGTTTTATTTCTGTGAGAATGTCATTGGGATTCTGATTGGGATTGCGTTGACTCTATAGATTGCTTTAGGTAGTATGGGCATTTTAACTATGTTTATTCTTCCAACCCATGAATGTGGAATATCTTTCCATTTCTTTATGTCTTCTTTCAATAATGTCTTATAGTTTTCAGTGTACAGAAATAAGATCACAATTTATTTTCATCATTATACTGGGGGCCCAGTCTGTGTAGTGTAGCAAGAAAAAGAAACATAAAAGCTATTAGGATTGGAAATTCTCAAGGATTGGAAATATCCTAAAATAATCTCCGTTGAATTACGTCCTCTCTTTGAATGTGAGCAGAACCTGAGACTTGCTTCTAGCAAATAGAATATGGCAAAGATGATGTTGTAGTCACTCTCTCGATTGGATTATGTTCTGTGGCAAAAGTGCTGGAATTAGTCAGTCTTGTGATTACATTACGTTATGTAAGGCTCCTCGTTAGCCAACTGGGTGAGTCTTCTACTGGCTTTGAGGAAGTAAACTGCCATGCTGTGAGAAGGCATGTGAATGGGCCACATGGCAAGGAACTAGAGCCACTAGGAGCTGAGAGCAAGCCCCGGTTGACAGCCAGCAACAAAATGGGTTCCTCAGTTCTACAGCCTCAAATAACTGAATTCCACTGATAGCCAGGTGACCTTGGAAGGAGACCCTACACTCTAAAAAGGCCCACAGCCTGGCTGACACCTTGAGCTCAGTCCTGTGAGACCCTGAGGAGGAGACCCAGCTAAGCGACCCGCAGAAACTGGGAGATAGTAAATGCACATTGTTTTAAGCCACTAAGTTTAAGGTAATTTGTTATGCACCAATAGATAACTAATACAGAAAGGAAGAAACAAAACTGTCATTATCAGAGAATCTATGATTACATAGAAAATAAAATAATTTATAAATTATAAGAATTAATAGGAGAATTTAGCAAGTTTGTAGTTGTATTTCTACATATTAGAAACAAACAGATAAAATGTAATGTATAAGATACCATTTATAGTGGCATCAAAAAATATAAATGAATAAAATCTTAATGATAAATATGTAAGATATTTATAAAAAATGTTTTAAAGCTTTAATGAAACATAGTAAGTGATAAAAAATATTTAAATAAGATGGATAAGTTCATTGGTAAGAAGACTCACTATCATAAAGATATTAATTTCTTCCAAATTTGTCTATTGCTTTAATGCAATTTCATTTAAAATCCCAAGAGGATTCTTCATGGAACTTCACAAATTTATGATAAAATTATAGAGGAAAGCAAAGAACCAAGAAGAGCCAAAATACTCTTGAAATATAAGACAAGGTGAGGCAAGGAAGTTGTCTTAACTTGTAAGCTATCAAGACATTATAAAGCTATAATAATCAAACAGCAGGATATTGCACACAGAGATAATTAAATTGACTGATGGAACAGAATAGGGAACACAGAAATACACCCATTAGTATATAGAAACCTGATACATGACAAAGTTGGCATGCAGATCAATGGGAAAAGAGTGGATATTCAATAAATGGTGTTAGGACAATTGGTTATCCATATGAAGGAAAAAAGTGGATTCTCTGCTTCACACTATACAAAAAATCCACTTCAACTGGATTTCAAACTTAGATCAGAAAGATGAAGTTTAAAACAAAAATATAGGGGAATATCTTCATGGCTCTGATGTAGACAAGGACTTACGATGTCCAAAGCACAACCTCTAAGGAAAAGATTAATAAATCTGATGACGTTAAAATTTAGAACTTTCACAGGCCAGCCCCATGGCCAGGTCGTTAAGTTGCTGCTAGCTGCTTTGGCGGCCCCGGGTTCGTCAGTTCAGATCCTGGGTGCAGAGCTACACACCACTCATCAAGCCACGCTGTGGCGACACCCCACATAGAAGAACTAGAAGGACTTACAACTAAGATATACAACTACGCACTGGGGCTTTGGGGAGGAAAAAAAAAAAAGAGGAATATTGGCAACAGATCTTAACTCAGGGTCAATCTTCCTCACCAGAAAAACAAGTTTAAAAAAAGAAAAATTTTGACACCAGCCCCATGGCTGAGTGGTTAAGTTTGTGCACTCTGCTTCAGTGGCCTAGGGTTTTGCTGGTTCAAATCCTGGGCACGGACATGGCACTGTTCATCAAGCCACGCTGAGGAGGCATCCCACATGCCACAACTAGAAGGACCCACAACTAAAAAAAATATACAACTATGTACCGGGACACTTTGGGGAGAAAAAGGAAAAATAAAATCTTTTAAAAAAAAAGGTGAAGGGGAGTAGAATTTAAAAAAAAAAGAAGGAAAAATTTAGAACTTTCAATCAAAAAAGAAAGCACTAAGAGTGAAAAGACAAGTGTCAAACATGGAGAAGATAAATGCTTCACTTATAATCACCAAATTATTTGTACTTAGACTAAAGAACTCCTAAAAATCAAATAGGAGAAAACAAACAACCCTAAAGAATATGGGCAAAAGACATAAACAGGCGTTTCATAGAAGAAGGAATATAAATGACTAATAAATATATGAAAGAATGTGAGGAAATGCAAACTAAAACCATATTGAGATAACATTTGTATACTCTTTACATGGGTGAAAAATTAAAAGTTGGGCAATATCACTTATACATTGATGTTGTCAGGAGTGAAATTAAATTGGCAACCAGTTTTGGAATTACATAATATATAGTATTTACATATATTATATAACATATAATTATAAAGAAACATTTACTTACATTTTTATGTTTATATACAAATATATAATATAAACATACATAATTGTTTATATATATATAATTATGTAAGCTTGTGAACAATCAATTCTTCTCCTAGAGTATGTATCCAGAGAAACTTTTGCAGATAGGTGCTGGGAGACATGTACAAAAATGTTCAAAGTGGTGAAAATCAGAGGAGAAAGTGCCCATCACCTGGAGAACTGAAATAAATTGTAGTTTATTCACACAGTGGAACACCATACAGAAGTGAAAATGATTAAAATAGAGCTATACACATCAACATAAACGGATTTCATAGACAATATTGAGTGAAAAATAAGTTGTAGAAGAATGCATGCAATATACTACCATTTATATAAAGTTCAAAAACCAAATTTTGACTATTTTGCTTAGAGCAATAAACGTGCTTGCAAAGAAAAGCATGCGAATGATGAAGACAGCACTGTATTTCAGGGCGGCGAGGAGACAGCCTGATGGTTGAGGGACGCACAGAGCTTCAACTGTACTGACACTGAATTTCTCAAGTTGGATGGGAGGTTCACAGATGGTCATTTTATTATCATGCTTTAGAAATTATATTACAGACATTCCTTTGTATGTAACAACATTTCATAATGTTTTAAGGAATGGGTATATAACTGGAAGATACGCAGAGCTTAGCCATAGTTTTGAAAGATGATGATACCTCCACAGTTGAGACCATGATGTCAAAAACATCCTTTATTTGGCCATTTACTCGCTTGATTCTAAAGAATGTATTATCCTTAGGTTCTTGCCTTGTTGCTATTCTTAAAATGGCTCTAAAACTTGCTTGAGTAATCAGCTTTAAATTATGCAAATAAAGACAACAAAATCCTCTTAATCCTAAAGTTGCTTTTAAAATCCATGCATTTATACATGTATGCAAAGTGACTATTAAGTTAGAAAGATTTCATTTTAAATAACCAAGTCTTAAGGGGCTGAAGCAAACCTGCTTTCTGAAATATATTAATTCAAGGACTCAGCAATTTCTGAAAACACAATGATTTACTGTGCCTCTTAGTATCTCCTTGAACGTGAATATTAGTGATGGTGGCAGAGGGGAAAGTAGCTCATGCGAGGAAAAGCAAACAGCTGCTGGAATACGCTTGGGATTTAGAGCCTCTTTAAAAAGACCTGTTTAGCTGCAAAAGAAAGGAAGGACTAACGTTTTCCAAGACTTTGGTAGCATCTTTATGAAGAATGAAATATGGGTTCTCCCTTTGAATGTAGTACAGAATGTTAGACAACGCACAGACATGGTACCTGGCATTGCACGCCTAAGAGGGAGCATTTCCTATATCTGATAGTGGTTTGTCTTTACCAATTTTAACTGTGACAAATGTAATGTTTCTGTCTTGCTTTTAAAATGGAGATCAACAGCTGGTCTGAAATCGTTAGCTTTGTCTTCCCTACTGTTTACTGAACAGTTCAGAGGGCAAGGAAGCAAAGAGAAATGCTCTGAGAGCTTTTTTTTGCTTGCCAGCTCCTGAACTCTTGACAGGTCTAGAGTGCTCTTCCTGTATTTTTCTCTCCTTTCTTCTGGTTTCTTGGCTTTGGAGTCAGAAACCGGTTCAAATCCGCGCTGTGGCAATGAGCTGTGATGGAGAGAACACAGGGTAATCACTCAGCGTCTGTTTCCCCCTTTGTAAATGACGGTTATAATCCCCATCTCATGGGATGTGAAGGCGTTAGAATTGAATGAGGCAGTGTAGGTTACTGTGACTGGCACACACTAGGTGCTTCAAAAATACTGTCAGTTTTCTTTCTCTGTACTCTTCCCCAGGACCCCACTGTCAGGAAGGACATACAACGGGTCATTTTTTTCACTACCCAATATTTATTTGGATGGCAGCTTGCTCCTTTTACAGTTTCACATCTAGTTACTATGACCTTCTATCAGTGAAACAGAATACTTAATTTTTATGCTGTATTTTCCTTATCCTCCAATATCCATAAACAGTCATTTCATCACTATTATCATCACTATTTAGTGGACTCTTGCTTTTGCAGGTGGAAATAGCCACGGGCAGATGTTAGTTTAGGAGCGTTTGCCCTCTGATGGTTCTGCTTCAGGCTCACTCCTATGGAGAAGGGGCCGTGTCTGTCCCAGTGAGCAGATGCCCATAATGAATGTTTTTCTCTGTGGTCTGCCTTAATATCTCTGAGTGTCCCAAAGAAGCAGGATAAAAGTAAATCTTCCTGGATCAACAAAATGATAATGACCATCTATCACTCATTCGCTAATTTAAGCATTCACTGAGCTCTGCCATGTGCCTGGCCTGTACTAGACGCCAGGGTGTAAATGCACTGGTGAGGCACTCCCTGGCCTTGAGGCGTCAAATTGAATGTCACTTCCCCAGAAAAGCCTTCTCTTCCTGTTTGTTAAGTAGTTCCTCCCTTCTAACATGGAACTCTGTTTCCTTCCCAGTGTTTCCTATCATGATCTCCTTAAAGGTGGGAGTTGTGTCAGCGTCTGTCACCTCTGTGAGGTCCTGTGTTTAACCGAGGCCCAAATGGGCATTCAATAAAACTGGTCGAGTGAGTAGAAGAATGGACGAATGAAACAGGCTTATGGGAAAGAGAAAGGTAAAGATTCCATTGCTATACGGTGTGACAAGAGCCAAGGCAGAGAAATGGGTTGGGCATATAAAAGACAAGCATTTAATCAGACTACGTGTCAGCTGACATTTTTACCTTCCTGCAGGAGACCTGTCTCAGGCCAGCACTGTGGGAATGGCTGGCTAGAATGAATTCTGTGGGGCAGAATTAGGAGGGCCATCTGCCTGCAAATAGAGAGAAGCTGCATTCTCCAAAATCAGCTATGTTCACGATAAAATATTCTGGTCTCCATATGCCATACTCTCTCTCTCTTTTTTTTTTTTTGCTGAGGAAGTTATGCCCTGAGCCAACATCTGTTGCCAATCTTCCTCTTTTTGCATGTGAGCTGCTTCCACAACGTGGCCACTGACGAGCGGTGTAGTTCCGCACCCGGGAACCAAACCTGGGCTGCAGAAGCAGAGTGCGCTGAACTTAAACACTAGACCACCAGGGCTGGCCCTCCATATGCCAGACTCTTTATCGTTTATCACCTAAATGGTTCAGAACTTGGGATGGGAAGAGGCAAACTACTCATTGGCCCCTCCCATACTTTTTAAACTAAGTATCCAATTCTTATGTTATCCTTTTGTCTGTTCTCCTTATCATTTAAAAAAATAGATCAGATTGACAGGATCATATTTTAGGAAAATACTGCTTTTCTCTTTTGGAAAAGGAACCAGAAAAAAGGTAAATGGCTTACACTGTCTACTTATCACAGCCCAGAATTAGAAATTCCAGTCTTTGTGGCTGCCAAAAAGTGAGTAAATGACCAAAAAGAAAATAAAAATTCCTTCATAATTATCTTCCTGGGATTCATGATATTAGTATGATGAGACTTAATAGGTTTGAAAATAAAGATATAAATTGAAACAAAATGTAAAATAAGATAAAGTCACAGTAAAGTCCAGCCAAAAGGTGGAAGCAACCCAATGTCCATCAACAGATGAATGGATAAACAAAACGTGGTATATATGTACAATAGAGTATCATTCAGCCTTAAGAAGGAATGAAATTCTGACACATGCTACAGCATGAATGAACCTCAAGGATATTATGTGAAGTGAAGTAAGACAGACTCAAAAGGACATATATTGTATGATTCCATTTAGACGATGTACCTGGAATATTGAAATCCATAGAGATAGAAAGTAGCATGGTGGTTGCCAGGGGCTGGGGAGAGGAGAGAATGAGGAATTATCATTTAACGGGTACAGAGTTTCTCTTTGGAGAGATGAAAAAGCTCTGGGGATGGATAGTGGTGAGAGTTGTACAACAATGTGACTGTTCTTAATGCCACTGAACTGGTCACTTAAAATGATTAAGTGGTAAATCTTATGTTTATTATATTCTACTACAGTAAAAAAATTTTAAATATGATAAAGTGTAGACCATGTGTATAACAAAGATACTCCAACCATTTGAAAGAGGAATGTTCTGTTTTCAAGCCAAACAGAGAGGACCACACACCATCCCAGGAAAGACCACATGTTAGCCAAGGTGCAGGAAAGCCAGAAGGGGTATCCTTTGGTGACTGAGGTCAGTAGAGGTGATTTCTCCGTACATGCTAGTGTACGAGTAATTACCATCATCATCATCATGGTTGACGTCATCACAGCCGCCACTGCCTGGGTCCTCCTCGGCTGACTTGTTTGCTGTTGTGTGCTTCATGTATATTATCTCACTGACGTTTTGGAACATTCTCTAAGGTAGGTATTATTCCCATTTACTGGAATTTAATAAATTTTCCAAGATTGCAAATAAGTGGTGTAGCCAGAATTTAAACCCCAGATCAGCAACTCCAAAAACCAAGTATTTTTTCCAGTATCCCTCAAGAATGGATTTTAGGAACAATTATACGGATGGTGTGGAGTAAAGGGAATAGGAAATTCTTCATTTGCAGTCAGTGAGATGTACTGACGGGATGATCACAAACAGAGGAACCTTGGAGCCGTAGTTAATGTTTAGATGAAAAATCATTAAAAAGCTTAAAGAGTGTGGGGACAGCCCCGTGGCCGAGTGGTTAAGTTCACACTCTCCGCTTCGGCGGCCCAGGTTTTGCTGGTTCGGATCCTGTGCGTGGACATGACACCTCTCATTAGGCCATGTTGAGGCGGCATCCCACATGCCACAACTAGAAGGACCCGCAACTAAATAATACAAAACTATGTACTGGGAGGACTTGGAGAGAAAAAAAAAAAAAGAAGATCAGTAACAGCTGTTAGCTCAGGTGCCAATCTTTTTAAAAAAAAAAAGTTTAAAGAGTGGAATAACAATACAATCAAAGAGTTTCTGAGGGCTAATTCAGTTGGGTTATTGGGACTGACTGAGTCCCAAATAAAAAAGCCAGAAAGCTCAGCGGAGGTAACATCCCAGTGGCCACAGAGAAAAAAGGATTTTTAAAATGAGATGGTAGGTGAGAAACAGCAACTGAGAAGAGAAGGCATTTTTCCCGTGTCATTATGGACAAAGGAGAATTGTTCTTTTAGACTGTAGGTCAGCTTGTAAGAATTCAGGGATTGGTGATTTAGGCCACAGATGTCTGACTTTGAGTATAGTTTACCTCTATTCCTATACCGTCACCAAGAGGGGTCAGGAAAAGAAAAGGAAGGAAAGGAGGTGGCTGTGCCCTATTTCCGGTTGCTGAAAAGCGCTTACGTGGGAGAGGAGCTCGAATGCGGCCTTAAAGTGAAGTTCTGACTTAGACGGATTCGCTTTCACTGTGTGAAAACAGCCCACTACTGTTCACCACTAGGTAAAATCAAGAGATTGAAATGAGATTAAGGTCTTCATTTCACTTTCTGAGATATTAAAAATTAAGAATCCAATTACCTCTGCCACGTACATTGACTTTGTTAATACTTTGACATACTGAGCAACAAACTGGCATTGACCGTGTTTGGTCACTTCTACAGCGAAGCTGTGAGCCTAACTCGAGGTGAAGTCCGGCCCACAGGACTCACGAATTATGAAGTATGAGGCACGGAATCCCCAAACAGAGAGACACAAGTACTTGAGTCTCTCGCTTTATAGATGAGGAAAGTTGAGGCCCAGAGGGAGTAACTTGCCAGTGATTTTATAGTTCATTTACGGCACAGCTGAGACAAGAACCTCAGATCTCAGATCAGGGACCCTTCCACGGTATATTTCTCTTTTACATGAATCAGTAGCTTAAGCAGGTGAGAATTATTTTCTGAATGAACAACAGTGAATTCAGTATAGAAATAGAATGCAAATTGTTTTTAAAACATTTCAGGGGCTGGCCTGGTGGCGTAGTGGTTAAGTTCACGTGCTCTGCTTCAGCAGCCCACGTTCACAGGTTCAGATCCTGGGCACAGGCCTAACACTGCTCATCAAGCCATGCTGTGGCAGCATCCCACATAAAATAGAGGAAGATTGGCCCAGATGTTACTTCAGCAACAATCTTCCTCAAGCAAAAAAAGAGGAAGATCAACAACAGATGTTAGCTTGGGGTCAATCTTCCTCACCAAAAAAAAAAAAAAAATTCAGCCTTTTTTGAAAGCACATGGTTTAGATGAAGAGCAGTCCAGTATTAGGGGAAATTATGAGTAATATTCAAATTCACATCATCATAGTGAGGAGGATGTGGTTTTTAATGTGTACTATGAAAATCACTCTTCAGACGAAACTAATTTTTAATTAATATTTTTATTTTATTTTTGAAATAATTTTAGACTCATGAAAAAGTTGCAAAAATAATACAGAGTTTATGTATACCCTTCACCCACCTTCCACCAATGTTAACAATTTATGTAATCATAGTTCAATGATCAAAATCAGGAAATTGCCATTGATACAATACTATCAATTAACTATGGACCTTATTTGCATTTCACTATTTTCCCCTCAATGTTCTTTTTGCGTTCCAGGGTATAACCCAAGATCCCACATCGTGTTGAGTTTCTGTGTCTCCCTGGTCCTCTCCAACCTGCGCCTGTTCCACGGTCTTCCCTTGCCCTTCATGTACTCTTTCGCGGAGTGCTGGTCAGCTGTTTTGTAGAATGTCCCTCAATCTGAGGTTTGCCCAATGTTTTTCTCATGATGAGACTAAGGTTACGGGTTTGGGGGAAGAACACCACAGAGGGGAAGTGCTCTTCTCTTCATTTCATGGCAGGAGCGCACGGGGTACTGCGACTTATCACTGGTGATGTTGACCTCGATCGCTTGGTTAGGGAGGTATCTGCCGGGTTTCTCAACTGTAAAGTTACCAGTTTTCCGTTTGTAATGAGAAATATCTTGGAGAAATACTTTGAGACTATGCTAACATCATTTTCGTCCTCAAACTTTTGCCCACTGATTGTAGCGTCCATCGGTGGATCCTGCCTGATCAATTATTACTGTGGTGTTCTAATGAAGATTTTGTATTTTCCTCATTCCTCCTACATTTACTACTTGGAATTCTTCTGGAAGCAAGATTTGTTCCTTCTCCTCCACATTTATTTATTCAATTATTTATTTATATCAATATGGACTTACAGATACTTCTTTTTTCTACGGGTTATAATCTAATACTATCATTATTTGATTGCTCAAGTTGCTCCAGCTTTCGCCTTCGGGAGCTTTTTCAGGTTGGCTCTCGTGTCCCGACATGCCGCCGTCTTTTTAGAGCACTTCCTTGTTGTCTGGTACCACCAGATGCTCCAGGCTCTTCTTGTCCCCGCCTCACCTCTGGAATCAATCACTTCTCCAAGGAGTCCTGGTTTTTCTTACTAAAGAATAAGGTTTAGAAACCAAGATGTGTGCACATCTTCACCGTAAGCTCCTTGCAGCTTATTTATCTTTGTATCTCCACGTCTGGCAAAGACGACGTTCAACAAGAGCTGCAGAATTAATGAAGTAATTCCGTTGATTCTAGGGTCCAGGCTCTCCCTGGGGGAGGAAGCGTGTCTGTGGACAGAGTTCTGGGTGGGGGACTGTCTGTGAATCCATATAGGAAAAAAATTACTTCTTTATTTTCACTCACCTCTAACTGAAAATTAGCATTCCCTCTACTTACGAATGTCCACAACAAAACACAATAGCATTAGCAGTACTATGACTTTGCCACCCGTAGAAGTCACAGCTTTTTTTATATCACGTTAGAGTTGTTGCAGATATCTCAAAATATAATTTATGCTCATTACTACTTCAAAATTACAGTAATTATTAGACCTGCCACTAGATCTTGTTATTTCATGTGTCAATATAAGAATAACTCTTATTACTATATCACATTTTAAAAATATTTTGATAACTCTGTGTCAACATAATTGGCTTCCTTTATAATCCTATACATTTTATTTTATGCATTTAAAAACATTATTCTGAGAGGGAGTCCACAGGTTTTTCCAGACTGCTGAAGGAGCCCATGACACAGGGTAAGAGCCTGCCCCTGGAGTTCAGCATATCCATTTAGAGTACACTCTGTGTGGTGAAGGATTGTCATGTCAATTCCAAGTGGCACAGCCCACCTCCCTTTCTGTCAAATAGGTGTCACTTTTTCCTCTTCCCATCCCATTTCTTGGGCCACTCTGTCTCTTTCCACTCTCTCAGTTGGACAAGCCACTTGTGCTCATGCTTTCGATTTGTATTTCCATAAGAACGACTATTAAATATGAACACCCAGCCTGACCTCTCTCTCAGCCCTAATCCTATAGTAACAATCATCTGTGTTTCTTTTTGGGTATCCAACATTTTCACAAGTTCTCCATCTTCCTCCACAAATTACCTCTTTTTCCTAATAACTCTCTTCTTCTCTTCTCCCCAGAGCAAAGATGAAAATACCAGTTCTGAGTGCTCTCTTAGCTTCTGCTAGTCAGACAACAAAACCCACTCATTCTCCCAGACCTTTGGGTTTCACAGTGTTAGACTGTCTGCGTGGTGACATACTTTAAAATACTTTAGTACTAATGTGTGATGTGTGTGCGTATAAATTAACTTTAATCTACACCCTAGAGGCTGTTCACATTTGAAGTACCCTAATTAAGAACCCACACTCTAGCGGGGGATTAGTTAGCGTTTGAAGTGCCCTAATCAGAAATTCATTCTCCAGAGGTAGTTACACAAGCTCTTCAAATCCATTATTGATTTGCAGATGTGATGATATGATGTCCGGGATTTAGTTCAAAATAATCCAGGAGGAGGGGCAAATAGGTAGGATATGGATGAGACAAGATTGACCAGGAGTTGGTAATTGTTGAAATTGGATGATGGGTAATATGGGGAGAAGAGCGTTCACTAACATTCTCTGTATTTTGTATTTATTTGAAACTTTCCATAATATACAGATTTGAAATATGTTATAATTGCAGTCTACACCAGAGTTTCTATCTAAAGATAATGAACACATGCCATCTAACTTCCTCCCTCACACATCACTAAAGTGAGAGTAAAGGAATTTTTTTTAAGGCATATGCATAGAAAGTTGAAGAGAATGAGAGAAAAGATGAAAAAAAAATGGAGGCTAGATAGATAACGGGTGAATGATAAGGGATTAGCAGACCAAGAAAACGGGATGAATCTGTTTTATACTATAGAATCCCGCCCCCACCACCACCGTCATTAATTGGTTACACCAGATTCCTCTGGAAGCGAGGGTGGAAGGGAATAGGTAAGATGAGGAGGATTGGTTGGAAATCCGTTTAAGGAGCAGATAGTTGCCTATATCACAAGACCTTGGAGACTGGAGATTTGTTCCAGAGGCAACAAAACAGAAGTTTTGGACCAGAAGATGCCAGGCGCTGTTAAGAGGCACTGCACTGCCAACAGAGGGAGTAAATGAAAACTCCCTAAAGGTCTAAATCTCTCAAGATGTTGAGCTGCATCCAGTGCTATCAATTTCACCTTCCTGAAGAAGTCTCACCCGGGAGCTTTGCACCTGCTCTGGGCTGTTCTTCATGCGGCAAACAGCTGTCATCCTGGGATCATTCTCAAAGCCTTCTTAAGGAGACCTCTCTCCTATGTTGGTTAGATCTCTTCCTGTAGCTCGTGGATTCCTCCTTCCTGGTTTACTTCATCTTCTGGTGAAGCACATCCTCCAAGAGCTCTCTGAGAAAGGGGGTATTGGTTAGCTCTTGCTATAAGGTGCTGCATAACAACCAACCACAAAACCTTACATGGGCAGCCAGCCTTCAGTATGGGGACCAGATTCACCTGGACTTCTTTTAGACAAACATTCCTGACGGGTTATAAGAATCACCTAGGTGCTCGTTAAAAACACAGATTCCTGGGACCCACCCCAGACTTGCTGATTAAACGCTCCAAGGCAGGGACCTGGAAGGTTTTTTTTTTTTTTTTAACAAATTCTGTCATCTGGCAATTATGAGAAACACTGCTGTAGATGTTGGTCCATAAACCCAGGTCTTCAAAATCTGCCCCAGGCAAGCACACTGGAGCCACTTGGGGAGTTTGATAAAAATACAAATGCTGCTGATTCAGCCCCAGAGGTTCTGATTTCAGAGAGTCAGAGGTGAGTCTTGGGAACCAGAAGTTTTAACAATCCTGTCTCCCAAGGGGATTCTGAAATACAGCCAGGAACCAGGGACCAATGCTTTAGCGGACAGTGCTACCAGTTAATTCAATTGCTTATATCTTTCATCACTTTCCACTGACTTTGACCTTTGCTTTATTCAAGAGACTCCCTGCTATTTACAAATCCACTGTGGGAGGGAAAGGTGAATAAGTCATGATTCCTGGTAATAGCAGCTTCAGTCTGGAGTGAAAGACAGGCATACAAACAATTAGCTACAAGACAATGTCAATCAGAGGTCAGTATATTTGAACCCAATCAGAGTAGGGTATCTGTTGGTTTGCAACCTCAGGAATTCCCCTGGTGAAATCTGAAACTGGCCCCTGGAAACAGAGGGCAAGGAGAGACCAAAAAAAGAGACAGACCGCTCCAGATTGGTAGGTGGCAGGTTTAATAAGCAAGGGACCTTCATTGTGAGACTTGTCTTGGGTGGCCGCAAGAAAACTGGATCTCCACACCTGCTCGCCAGAATCTGAAGAGTTTATACAGGGACCTTAACGGGGTTCAGTCATGAAGGCAACCCAGATGGTCTCAACAACATATTACTCTTTCAAGGTTGCATCTTTGAAGTGGCTCCTAGTACCGGAACAGTGGGCAGAACATACATTCCAAGGATAGGGGAGGAGGTGGGGAGCCTCTGAGGGCCTGGGTCCAGCTCTCGGGTCAACTGGTGGTCATGTCCTCTGGATGACCTCCTCCAAAAGCATCCTTTCAATCCTGCTATGTACTGTGTAGGTTGAACACTTGACACTCCTCCAAATCCATATATGAATTTTGGGGACATGGGCTGATTTTTTGGTGGTGTAATTGCAAAGCAATCTGAATCATGATTTCTGGTTCTGATATTCTGTCCTGTGCTTTTGGAAAATCACTTAACCATCTATCATCAATCAATTTCTCTCTCTCTCTCTCACTCTCTCTGTTTTCCTGCTGGTGATACATGGAAATCTCAGGACACTTGCTTTAAGTTCTATCTAAACTCCTTATGGAAGGTTACTGCCCCACTCAGAGCATATTTGGAAATGTGTGTGTTGGGAGGATAGTGTTTGATTTTTGGTTGCCACCATGACTCCTAGGGGAGGGCCGTGTTCTTGGTATTTGATGACTGGAGGCCAGGAATGCGAAACATCTTGTAATACACAGGACAGTCCTACATGATGAATAAATGTCTTGCCCCAAATGCCAATATTGCCCCCGCTGAGAAACACTGGTAGTATGTTTCTGTCTGCAAGTATTGGGTTGTACCATATGGAACTGCTGTTTATGTGGGTCAGAAATGGTCAAATAGTGACAACTTTATATGGCCTGTCCTATTTCTTGTCCAACTATTCAGAGCAGTGCTAGGGATCTAACCTGATCTGAGCAAAGATGACCAACAGGGCAATCCGGTTACAGGACCAAATGTGGCACTGATGTTCACCGAGTTGAGGATCTGTCAGGGTCTGATGCCTAGAACAGCTCCCGGGACCTGCCCTGGGGATGGAAATTGGTGTCGGCTGCTCCAGCATCCTTGAAGTCTCCACTTGGTCTAATCTTAGACCTCTGGGGCTAGGCCTGTTAGGATTGCCCTCTTAGTCCTGGTTGTTTGGCTGACTTCCCATCCATGCACTGCCTTCTCCCTGTTTCTTTGCTGACTCACAGCCACGGAGTAGCAGTTGTGAGAAAAGAGGAGTAAATCCTGGGAGTGAGACATTTCTGAGCTGGAATTCTGGTTTCATCCCTTGCTCACTTTCTCTATTATTTGCAAAATGAGATCGATAGTGGGTTTTTTTTTTTTTCTTTTAGGAAAACGAGGCAAGTTCTTTAAAGCATTTATCAGAGTACCAGGACATAGGAAACACTCGTGGTGGGAAAATTTATGGAGATATTATTTTACATTTTGTTCTGTGTGTTTTTCCCCCTCACTCCCCTCCCCTTCAGTCCCAAGAGGGTGACTGGGCCCTCTGGGACTCCCAGCTTCAGTGGACAGTTTGCAGGACTCAAAGCAGAAGCTTCCTAACAGCAGCATCTCTTCTGCCCGTAGGTAGAAGTCTAACCCCCTTGATGAGACTGTCATGCTAGTTGTCCCAGGGGCAGATTGTGGGTTGGAGGGAGGGGGTGGGCTTCAGAAGGAAGGAAAAGAGGGAGAAAGAGGACTGGGGAAAGGACTGCTTTTTGGCCTGGGTGGGCGGCAAAGATTCCATGCCCAGCAAGAAGCAGATTCTGCAGACTTCAAGCGCCCTGAGGGGTTTGCACTAGGGCATCTCAGCAGCAGCCAGAACGGAGCAGCGGCCTTGCTGATGCTCTGCACAGCTCTTGCTGTGTAAGTCTGGTTGCATCATGAGGGAAGGGAGTCCTAATTAAAGCTAGAACTTCCTGTCTCCCCTGTGTGATGCAGGATCAAAGTCAGATCCTCAGAGTTTCATCTAAAGAAAAGAAGGAAATGGGACATTATTCACACCTGAGTTGTGGAGTGAGCTTCACGCCCATTACTCACTTAATCAATAATGTCGACTATCCTGAGGTCACAGGAGAGGTAAAATGCAGAGAAACGTTTGAAAGGCCTGTCTTGAGATTCACTTTTTAGTAAAATAAATGTATTATAAATGTCTTACAGATCATCTGGGAATTAGAGAAAAGACTCGCTGGGGGCTGCTCGGGGGCCAGTGCAGGGTGAAAAGTTGACCTTGTCCCCCTGTATTTTAACTTAGAATGTAAACGCCCTCTCACCAACAGCCCTTTGGATGTCTAGACGATTGTGTGTCAGGGTTTCTAACTCTCGTCCAACTAGTAGCAAGTCCATTGTCTTGTACAATGTATCATCTACAACACAGCATCTATTATGGACTGAATGTTGGTGTCCCCTCAAATTCGCATGTTGAAACCCTACCCGTGTGGGAGGGTATTAAGAGGTGGGGCCTCTGGGAGTGATTAGGATTAGGAGATGTCTTGAAGGTGGAGCCCTGTGAATGGGATCAGTGCACCTCAAAGGATCGCCAGAGAGCTTGTTTCCTCTCTGCTCTTCACCATGTGAGGACACAGCAAGAAGCTAGCAGTCTGCAACCAGGAAGAAGCACCCTGATCTCAGACTTCCAGTCTCCTGAACTGTGAGCAATAAATTTCTGTTGTTTATAAGCTATCCAGTCTATGGTATTTGTGTCAGAGCAGCCTGAACATACTAAGACAGCATCTAACGATTTACAAAGGGGGGAGGGGGAGGGAATGTTGGCTCTTGCTTCAAATGAGTAAGATTTGAAGTATTTTTTTTCCCTTCTTCTCGCCAAAGCCCCTCAGTACATAGTTGTGTATTTTAGTTGTGGGTCCTTCTAGTTGTGGCATGTGGGGTGCTGCCTCAGCATGGCTTGATGAGTGGTGCTAGTCTGCACCCCGGATCCCAACAGGCGAAACCCTGGGCTACCGAAGTGGAGCACATGAACTTACCCACTCGGCTATGGGGCTGACCCCAGATTTGAAAATTAATTGTGCACAGCACAAGTTTGGAAGGCCTCCAGCATCATAAATGTCCTGCTGTAAAAGTGGATGCATTTTGCTTCAAGGCAGCATAATGTCAGAGTCTTGGACTTGTCTAAAAAGGTTTCTGGTCTGTTCTACTTTCCTCTTACTTTGTTCTCACTATCTATCTACATTTATCTATCTGTCTATCTATCTATCTATCTATCTATCTATCTACCTACCTACCTACCTACATATCTACCTATCTACCTATCTACCTATCTATCATATTTACTGCATATAGAGCCATAGATAGCTATACAGTCATGAGTCACTTAATGACGGGGATACATTCTGAGAAATGTGTCGTTAGGCAATTTCATCACTGTGCAAATGTCATAGAGGGTACTTACACAAAGATGGTATAGCCTACTACACACCTAGGCTATATGGTACCAATTTTATGGGGTCACCATAGTATATGTGATCTGTCACTGACCAAAATGTCATTATGTTGTGCATGACTATCTGTATCTACTCATTATATAGATATAGGGAGAGTAATGTGAGTGTGTGTGTGTTTAAGGATACAATAAATATTCTTTTTCTGGACTTCAGAGCCAGGAAGTTAAATCCACTTTGGCTCAGAGGGACCAGACTGGGAAAGTCTAACTACTTTCATCATTGCTTCTCTCTTTGCTCATATTGCATTTACTGTGGCTTCTCAATTCTACATCACAACCTCTTAGCTCAAAGGTCCGACACTGGCTCACAATAATGTCTTTGTCTCTTAGTTTACATTCTTGAGAAGGACAAAATCTAATTGACATATCTCATCTAAGTTTGGGCAGAGTCAATCTTAATCCACATCATGAGCCCCTGGTTGCACTATGGATTGGTCCCTGTGGGTTAAGTGCCCTCTCCCAGTCTAATTAGCTATTGTGGGGGATGGGAGGAGTAAAGGCTAATTAGCATGCTAGGCTGCCCCTTTGAAAGCTGTGGATGGGACAGTTTAAATTAGAAGTCGAGGGCAGGCCCCATGGCTGAGTGGTTAAGTTTCTGCGCTTTGTTTTGGCAGCCCAGAGTTTAGCCAGTTCGGATCCTGGGTGTGGACATGGCACCACTCATCAGGCCATGCTGAGGTGGTGTCCCACATAGCACAACCGGAAGGTCTTACAACTAGAACACACAACTATGTACTGGGGGGTTTTGGGGAGAAGAAGAAAAAAAAGAAGAAGATTGGCAACAGATGTTATCTCAGGAGACAATCTTTAAAAAAAATTAAAAATAAAAAAAATAAATTAGAAGTCGAGTGTAACAAAAATCACCGGATATATTCAATTCACAGCCCTAACTTCCCCACATCCTATTTGAGAGACTTTAGGCAAGTCACTCAGTGTTGCTGGGTTTCAGTTCCCTCATATGTAAAATGGGTATGATCATACTTGCTGCACAAGTTTGCTGTGAGGAGTGAAGAGTAAATGAGATAAAAGGAGTGAGCAGAGCACTGAGCTTGGTATGTGGCAGACACTCAAGAAAGGACTACAACTAACATTCAGACACAACCCTAAGTGTTTACATACATTTTACCATCTTAATTCTCCAAAGAAGAGCTCACTATGTTTACTAAATCTGAATTTCCTGTTGGTCAAAAAGCTTATGAGGAGTAGAGCTTTGTCTTTAAGCATACCATACTTGCTAAATTTAACATTTATAGAGGATTCATTAGATGCAAAGCTTAAGGAACACAACGTCGGCCATTGCAGAATGCAAAGAGAAGAGAAAGTGCCTGAGGAAGATGAGCCTAAAGGAGAAGTGACACCATCTAATGCAAATCAATTGGACTAATAATTTGAAAAGAGTTCAATAAAATATTTAATCAAATGCAGAGTTTCCAAAAATCTGTCTTTCTGCCAATCCATCTTCCACGCTATTCCTAGAATGGTTTCTAGGTGCTGTTACTTCAGAAGCAAAGACTCACTCTCTCAAAGCCCCCGAAAAGAAGAGGGTTTGTGGTCAATCCACATGGACCCCACCTGGATCAGATGCCCCTCCAGGAGCCAGCTCCTCTGCCCGGTTCTTGCGGTCTGCAGGCTCTGACTACAGCTGTCCTGGCCTCCTCTCCCTACCAACTAACCAACTTCGTCTCAACCTTGTATACCCAAACTTGAAAGGAGCTCGTCTGGCTGGCTTAGTAATGACTGTAGTCCCTATTGGCCAGAACCATCCTTTTAGGTCACCTCATGGGCCTGTCTGTGGAAAAGCTGTCCTTGGATCAGGTCATCTGATCCCCCTTGTCCAATCAAGGTCAATCCTGCCCCAACTAGTACAGGGTGGCTTCCCTGAGCAGGGGCTGGGGGCAGGTCAGTTTCATCTAGGAGAAGTTGGGTGTGGAAAGCACCTGACAAGCATGTCCGGGATACATTTTTTTAAGACGGAAATTGTCACGGTATCCCTTTCTCATCATCCTTTGTTTTTCCTTCTTAAATTCTTTGGGGTTCCCACACATCATCTATGGTAGTGGTTTCCAATAAACAATAGTTGGGATGCTTCTTGGCCCCACCTGTAACAACTGAATCCCAGGCTCTCCCTGCATAAGTGGCATGATGAGTGGATGTAAGATGTTGCTTTTTTTTTTTCCAGCAAATTTCCCAAATGTGTCTTGTTTGTTTTCAGTAGCTAGCATGCTATCTGGCAGAGCTGAAATTCAATAAATGTTTGATGAAACTATAACAGAATGATAACAGTTATTTAAACTATCGCAATATATGAAAACCTCTGCCTACTTTCTTGACCTGAAAGATCTCCTCATTTCAGGTCAGTTTTCTTGATTCCCCTCCGTGGGGGACACTGACAGCTCAGCCCCATATATGCTGGGCTGTGCAGCCCCCTTTCCCAGTCTCGCATCCAGCACAGGGGGATACCAGGTCAGAGGCCCAGATCTCTCTCTCTCGGTCCTCACCATCCTTGCAAACACCTGATCAGCACAGTCGAGTCTGCAAGATCATCCCACAGCCTGTAAGCACAGAGCAGGCTACATCCAGATTTGGGGAGGAGGGGCTCTCCTAATGGAAACGTAACTTCCTGGAGCTTAGTCCTACAAGAAGAAATAGCAGAACACTTTGCATCTCCTTTTGAAACATCACATTTCTGTCTTCCCCGAGAACCATGAGGATGAGTTTGCTTTGCTTATATGTGCATAATTAAAAGAGCCCCAAATAGATCAAAATAGATCAATTTCTCCAGAGCGATCTTTTTTAAAAACATAGTATTGATAATCTTCCCTTTAAAAAAAAAAGCCCCCACTTTCCCCCAAAAAAGCCTTCCATAGCTCTGCATTGATTAAATGGCAAGTTTACGCCTTTGTACCTTTCCACGTGCCATTCCCCCTGTTGGGAGCACCACCCTCTTCTCTAATTGAGAAAACTCCTTACTCCCTGAAGGACACAGCTGAGCAGCTGGCTGCTCCGGGCCTCCCTCCTAGGCTCTCCCTGCAGAGCTGGCCCTGGTCTCCCCCTCGCTCCCATGGGGCGGGGTGACCCAGCATCAGTGCACCAACCACACTTAGATTGTCAACACAGGAAGCCCAGCTCCGCGATGAGCTGTGTCACTGTGCCAACACTATTTACTGCCTCTGTGCCTTCATTTTCTCCTTTGATAGCAATTGTAAAACTTCCTCCTCCCTGTAGGGTTGCTTTGATACGTTGTATAATATGAATAAAGTGCTGAGGACAGTGCCTGGCACATGAGAAGCATGAACTGAACATGACTCTTACGCATGCCTCTCTGCGGTAGCCTTTCGCATTGGGTAAGCAAGCTTCGACGCATTTCCTGTTGAACAGCTGCGTAATCCCAGGCTGGCTCTAAATTAGTGGGAGGACTCAGCGTAAAGAAATCAGGACAACCGCTTTTTACAAGAGGATTTCCAAACTATCCTACCTGTAGGGGCTCTGCTTTTAAAACAAGAAGCCCCTATTTTCCCATTCGAGGCTACACAAGCCATAATGTGTTTTTGGTGATGGTCTATTTTTATTCTTTCTTTGAGCAAAGTATTTTTGTCAAACTATGGACTGCAGATGAATATGAGTCCCTTCATAAGAATGATTTGCATTTTAATAGGCTTGCTTATAAAAAACTGAGTTCGTCCTGTCCCTTCCCTTCCCCTAGAGCGTGTGCTGAGATGTAAAGTTGAGTCAAATTTATAAAGCGCTTCTGACCTTAGGAGAAGCAAACCCTGGAGACAAGCACGGGTTTTCAAGTTGTCTAGTTCCTGCGAAATTATAATGGGTAGGTTTGGTTTTAGAAGAACTGTCAGTTAAGGCAGCTTTTTTTCCCTACAGTATGACTAATAATGGCAGTTATTAAAATTGAAGCTGAAATACCTAGAATTAAGATTTTGGCAGAACACACTGAGACATTCCACAGTTTTGGACATTTTAAGTATATGCCTTGATGAAATGTTCACTTCTCACTTAACAGATTTTAAAAGCAAGAGGTGGAAATAAATGACAGAAATAAAAGTTATATGACAAATGTACTTCAAATGCTTCTCCTCCAATGAATTTTAAAATTAAAATTAGGATAAGGAAAAAAAGCATGAGTAGAAGATCAAGTCTAAAGGATTGAAAACAGCTTAGAAAATCCTTGAGGAACCAACAGACGAGTATTTCAGGCAATTTGAATTTCCTGAGAAGCTTTGCTCTTGTGAGGATGTAATACTTTGAGAGCATTTTTCACTGTTGGGGCTAATGTTTCAAATCTGGCACAAGATTATAAGTGAAATGGTTTCACTTGGCCCATTTCTGACATGAGTTGATCTTGAGTTTCCCTCTGGCTTCGCACAAACAGGCCCGCCCGTCAGTGACTGAAGTGGAGGCCCCTGAGTCAGCGAGCTTAGTGTGTCTTCCCCCACGGGCCCCTGGGACCCGGCCCGCACACAAAGCTCCAGCCAGCTCTGGAGCGTTCCTTGCATGCTCGCTGACACTTCCTCCCCTTAGTTCTGGCTACGGGTGGACAGAAAGCTCTGGGACATACGGGGTCCCTTTGCCCTGGTTGGCTGTACATCCTACCAAAACACAATGGGAAAAAAATGATGTCCGTGTGCAAATCGATGTTGCAAAATGATTCTACTATCGAAAGCAGGGCTTGCTTTAATCAGGACAAAAACCCTTCTCCACACTTAATAATTATTCTAGTTCCAACTCTTACCCCCCACCCCACCCCTTTACCTCAGTTCCTGTCAATGGTTAGTGGTCCTTTCATCCACTCATCTCTCAGGTGGCATGGGACTGTTTGTCTATTATCCTTACAGGGATTTTGGTTTTTATCATGATGGCTATTTATCAATCTACTTCCATAATTATTATCATTGTTCATGAAAATCCAAGGCATAAGTTGCCTTTAAAGTATGATCCATTCTCAAAGCCCGCTTCCTCCCCTCCCCTCAAGGGAAACAAAGATTCTATTTTTAGATTAATAAAAAAGACACTTCAGAGGGTGTAAAGATCTAAGGAAAATTCTCTTGATGCGTATATTTACTTATTAAGTAAAAATGAAGCAGTTTCCCAAAATGCAACCAAGAAGGTTTTTTACCTACCAAAACTAAACATTAGATAGAATAAAATACGTAGAGAAGTCATTTAATGTTAAAATATACCTATATGATGAACAATAATGAAAATAGTGGTGCATTTATGTTACTCTTAAGATATTATAAAAATTAAACAATTTTTAAAAGGCTCATAAAAAGACTGTCTTTAAAAACTTTTTAATGAGTTTATTATCTTTTTAAGTGAACCCTTTTTGCAAATAGACTAGTAATATCACATACCAGTAGGGGGCACTAAAACATTGCTTTTAAACGTTATTTAAGAATACTTTTATCATAGTGAAGAAGAACTTTTTGGCAACTTTTCTTTTGCCCCTTCGCATTCATTGGAAAATGATGGAGGACACCGGCAAGGGAGAGAAACAGGGTTCAATCAGAAGATCAAAGCTAACAAATTACTGTGACTAAGTTTGCTGAGAGAGAATCATTTTCTGTGTAAAATCAGTGTGACAGCTCTATTTAATATGTTTAGTATTAGAGAACGTCTCATGGACAAAATACTCATGCCAGCTCTCTGACACCCCATAACGACTGTGGACAATTATACATGGGGATCCTCTAAACTGAAACACATGGGAAAACTCAACCACACATGGTCTGCTACACATTTTTGATGGTCTAAAATATGTAACTTTAAAATCCTAGATTGTAACAGCTTTCAGAGAGAGGGAAGTTTGGGCGTGGAACATTTACCAGTCCACTTGTGGTGTGACAAGAGTGTATGGTGAGGAATGGCCAGATGACATTCTCGGCTGTCGGGTGCCATATTTACCTGGGCAGGCGGGACTACTGGGGGCCCCGTCTTCACTGTTAGGGACAACCCACACCATGAGGTAAGTGAACATCTGGCCCTGAGAAAGAGAATGCTGTTTCTTGGATTGCTTATTTCCATGAGAACGAGAGGGAAAAGCAAGCCCATGCATTTCCTTTTGGTCATGCCCCATAGCTAGAGAATGTGCACTGAATTTAGCCTGGCCTCTAGGATTTTTGTCATTTGTTTTTCAAATGTTAGTAGGATGGAAAGAAACTATCAGCAGAGGAAAAAAAAAATTTCTATGGCTCTGAATATGTTAAGATTTATATCGACCACAGGGCCCAGCCTGGCTAGTCTCCGGTGCGGTGGGCCTGGTGCTCCTTCCTGCCAAAGTGTTGAAAACTCTTTCCGCAAGGTAATTCAGCTGTGCCGGACACAAGACGAGGCAGGTGTAGATCCAGACGAGGGAGCAGCTACAGTAATGTGAGCTGAAAGGAATCCAAGTGTATGTGGGGAGCGCTGATTTCAAAAGCAGGTTCTCGAAAGAGTTTGTCTCTCCCCATTGAGAGGCTTGTGCTGATATCAAGACCAGGAAGGGAATTAATGAAATGTTGTCATCAGCACAAACAGGTGTACGGCAAATGTATGGACAACAAGGCTGCTGAGACCAAGTCTCAGAGATGAGGGTGACTGACTGACAAGTCACACTATCAGTTGTGATTCCAAAAGGCCCCAGCCTTGGGGGGCCCTGGAGGAAGCGGCAGAGGTTACCTGGAGGGCCAGGGTTTACTATCTGGGGAGACCGGATCCAACACCAACACATCTGAGGCCAGCTCCAGGGAAGGCTGGTCTGGCGTTAGGATGCTTTACAGCCACATGGACCGCGGTGGGTGGGGAGCTTGAGTGCGCTTTGGGTAGCTGGGTGTGGGAGGGGGGATCTTTGAAGCGGTTCTGCAGGTTCCCGCATGAGACTGCCATAACATTTGGTCTGTGCCTTATTCGATAGGCCGGCCTTTCTGTCTTTCAACGAGCCCTCTTCACAAATGCTTTTCATCCAAAGATTGCTTTTCCTAAATGGGATGCTTCTAAGCGCTCTCCAGAAAGCTAGGGAAGGTAAGAGAGAAGAGCTCCAGGACTGGGGAAGGGTGGGTGGGGCCCTCCTTTTCCTGCCATTCTTGCTTGTCAACAGGATGGTTTACTAAGGGCAAGCGATGGACCCGTTTGGATGGGCGTGGTTGAGCCCTCCTGGACTACAGATGCAAGACCAACTGGAAGGAGCTATAAGCCCTTGATGGAAATAAGGTCAAGGTGGATTCCCACTCAGCAGAGAGCTCCTCTGAATAGTTTTTAAAAAAGAATCTCAGACCCTGTAAACAGGCCTGCAATGCCTGGGGCTAATCCCACCGGCCAGCACCTTTCTGTAATTATCTCAGTCACCCCCCAGCAGGTAGGGGTTATCATCGCTGTTGTTCAGATAAGGAAACTGCCTGGAGGGATAAGGAGCAGCACTTGAGTTTGAATTTAGGTCTTTTAACTTCTACTCTAGTGTTGTTCTCACCACTTAGCACTGACGTGTGTTGGGTTGGTGAGGGAGGGGTAGTAAGTATTGGATGTAGTAATTAAGGAAGCCGCATGGATCACCGGTTTAGAGCAAAGACTCTGGACCAGACTGCCTTGGTTGTTATCCATCGTAGCTTCCACACTAGCTGGCTAGATGACCTTGTGCGAGTTACCCAGTCTCCCAGTGCCCCCATCTCCTCATCTGTAAAAGAGTACCCGCCCCAGAGGGAGGGCTTTGTGGCGATGAAATGGGTTTATACGTCCAGTGCTTAGGCACATAGTCTGTACTAGATACATTTCCTTCTAGGTGGACCACGCTGCTTGTTGACAAACCATGGATTAGCAGATGGGTTTGCTTGAGACTCTGGCTCTCAAATTAGTGCTTTATTTACTTAACTGTCTTTCTGGGTTAGGGCCCTTTAGCTCCTCAGTGGAATCTGAAAAATCTAACCTAAGCTTTGGAAAAACATAACTGATCGTTCAGTCCATGTGTTAGTTTGCCAGAGCTGCCATCACAAAATCCCACAGACTGGATGGCTTAAACCACAGAAATTAATTTTCTCACAGCTCTGGAGTCTAGGCGTCCAAGATCAAGGTGTCAGCAGGACTGGTTTCTTCTGAGGCCTCTGCCCTCAGCTGGCAGGTGGCCTCCTTCTCCCAGCATCCTCACTTCATCTGTCCTCTGTGTGTGTGCGTGTGCCCCGGTGTCTGTGTGTCCAAATGTCCTCTTCTTGGAAGGACTCCAGTCAGATTGGACTAGGGCCCACTCCATCGGTCTCATTTTAACATAATCACTTCTTTAAAGGCCCCGTCTCCTAGTGCAGTCACATTCTGAGGGTCTGGGGGCTTCGATATATGAATTTGGGGGTGGAATTCATCCCATAAGAGTCAGGTTCCTCAAGCAAAAATAAATCTAGATGTGCTAACACCAATCGAGGAATGCAACAGGTATCACTGAAGGGAGTAATGGGAGCTCCCAGAGAGCCTGGGAGCAGTCTGACGGCTGGTGGCTAATAGTGGGAGTGCCATCACGTGACCTCGAGTAAGTATGGGTGCCAAAGTACACTCAGGATTTTAAATTGAGTAGAATGTCATAATTGAAACTTTCCCCTATCTTCTCTCTTCTGCTCTTTCTCAACTGGCTAAGATAAGAGGGAAAGCGGTCCTGGGGCATAGAGGGAAGTGTGTGGACTGAGTTCAGGAACTCATAGTTCAGGAACACTGATGTCTTCGTTGGGTCCCACTCGAGAAAACCCTGTGAGGTTCCCTAGGAAACAAGAGAGACTATTTTAAAGGTAGCCAAGAAGGTCCTTGCTAATAATGAACTTTTGCATCTTTAAAAGTTTTGGGGTAACAGTCACATTACAAATTCTTGCCTTGACTGTGTAATTTTAGCAACTTCTTCTGTTTATTTCAGGTCCTCCTGGTTTCTAATTTAAGAGGTTTCCATGGTTCTCATCAAGTTGTGTGTATTAGTGACTAAATTTGTTGTATGTTTTAATTGGGCTGTGAAAATAATGTGGCATTTACGATCTTTTAATAGAACCCTGGCATGTACACATAGGAATGTGAGCATGTATGCACACACACACACACGCACACACAAGCTGACACGTGGTTTTACAGTACAATTGCCAAGAATAACTAATCTAGGAATAAGGGCAGAATCTGATAATACGGGTGGTGTTTCTTGTTAGAAATAATTTGTCTACATGAACAGACATGAATCCTTTCTAATCTTAAAAGTGAACGTTAAAATTAAGCTACAGCCTCTTTCCTAAATGAGTATTTAAATAGTCTTTAAAAACAAAATCAAACCTAGAAAAAACGATCCAGGGCTTAGAAGTCATTTTATTCCAATTCTCTCTAAGTAGAATATTTATTGTTGTTATCCTTGTTTTCTATGTTTCTCTTTTCTTTTTGTTTCTTTTGTGTGTGTGTGAGAGCTAATTTTGTAGGGCTTTTTTGTTTTCTCTTCATGAGAAAGTCACTTGTCTCCAGTTTCTATGTTTCTTAGAGGCAACACCTGACCCTTGCAAAATATATTGGGGCATCTGAGTTGGTTTAGTTTTTAAGAATTTTACCCAAAAAAAGAACCACAGAAAAGCAAAGAATACACTGCAGCAATTCTCTTTTGCAATTATTTTAGAGAAATTTGCTCTATTGTTACAAGTTGTTGTGCTGCTTTCTATGATAACATTATCTGTTAAGTTCAACCTGCCAGTACCATCATCAGCTAACCTCCCCAAATGAGTCAGCCAACTTTATTTTTAACTGCTTTTTAATTGTCTTCTGAGACTATCAAGAATAATATGAGGATCTTTTTCTTTCTTTCTTTCTTTCTTTCTTTCTTTCTTTCTTTCTTTCTCTTTCTTTCTTTCTCTCTCTCTCTCTCTCTCTCTCCCTCTCTCTCTCTCTCTCTCTCTCTCTCTCTCTCTCTCTCTCTCTCTTTCTTTCTCTCTTTCTTTCTTTCTTTCTTTCTTTCTTTCTTTCTTTCTTTTTCTTTCTCTTTCTTTCTTCCTTCCTTCCTTCCTTCCTTCCTTCCTTCTTTCCTTCCTTCCTTCCTTTCTTTCTTTCTTTCTTTCTTTCTTTCTTTCTTTCTTTTTCTTTCCCTTCCTTCCTTCCTTCCTTCCTTCCTTCCTTCCTTCCTTCCTTCTTTCTTTCTTTCTTTCTTTTTCTTTCTCTTCCTTCCTTCCTTCCTTCCTTCCTTCCTTCCTTCCTTCCTTCCTTCCTTCCTTCCTTCCTCTTTCTCTCTTTCTCTCTCTCTCTCTCCCTCCCTCCCTCCCTCTCTCTCTCTCTCTCTTTCTTTCTTTCTTTCTTTTTGTGAGGAAGATTGCCCCTAAGCTAACATCTGTTGCCAATCTTCCTCTTTTGGCTTGAGGAAGATCATTGCTGAGCTAACATCTGTGCCAGTCTTCCTCTATTTTGCATGTGGGATGCCGCCACAGCATGGCTTGATGAGCAGTGTGCAGTTCCACACCTGGCATCCAAATCAGCAAGCCATGGGCCGCCAAAGCAGAGCGCAGGAACTTAATCACTATGCCACTGGGCCGGACCCCAGAGAGGATTTTTAAAGCCTTTATAGCAAAGTTGTGGTATATCAGACCATATAAAAAGGTGGATCAAAGGTTCAGAATTCTCAAGTCATTTCCATGTAGTTTTTCTTTTAAAACTCAGCTGTAGGGCATGGATAGGTAGTAAAAGTCCCTGAGATTTGAGACTTTTCCTAAATTCTTCCTATGACATTCCATGAATATTATACACTTTATCTCTGAATTCACAAAGAATCAGTTGGTTTTGGGCAACCGATGTTCATAACACTCCACCATGAAGGAGCCATAGTATGGTTTAGAACAAGGACCAGTGATTCAGAAATCACGTATTTATCTAAGTTAAAGTAATTCGTACAATAACAAAAACCTACCCACGAGGTTGTACCAATGTCAGAGAACAAACATTTCATCCCTGTTTCAAAGCACTTTCAGACATTATCTTAATCCTTACAGTACCTCTCTGAGGTATGTAGGTGGCAAGTCATACCAAGATAAAAATTCAAAATGCAGAATAAATTGAGCGCTACTTAGGGAATGAAAGAGCTCCTAGTTGATGATGCTTTGCTGTTTTTCTGCCTTTGTTGGAAGATTCATCAGTGATTTCTCTTTATCCTATTTTGCACATCGGGCCAGCCTCACAGCATACTTGATCAACGGCTCCCATGATCTGTAAGAGAGCCACTGTTTCCACAGCCCTCTACTCTCAGCAGCCTTGGCTGGAGACGACTGAGGGACACAACGGGCTGTGCTTTCGCAGCCAGGTGGGGGCATTCTGCGCCTGTCTCCAGCCGATTTCCCCAGGCTTTGTCAGGCTACTAATATGGCTGTGTTTATGATGAAAAGTGAAAAATCAAGTATCAAATAGACAGCTATTAAAGAAGAGAGACAATATATTTGGATGATTAACTGATTTTACTTGGTTGTCACACAAAAGTTGGCATTAATCTTCAACATCTGCTGACTCTCACATCAACTGACTGCAGTGGCTAATGTTCAATGGGGTCATTAAAACTAGTATATCTACTGGAGATGGGAAAGCACCGAGGAGAGGAGTGATTTTCCTTTTGTGATTCATTGGTAATTTAAACTGTTCCTGGCTGAGAGGAAGGTAGCCACAGATAAGCATTCTGACTAATACTGGCTTGTAGTCTTGGCTTGTAGAATCTGCCTATACTTCTCTGTAATGTGAGGCTGAAGGATGTTTTATTCATGCCATTTTTTTCTCTTTGTTTGGAGAGGAAAATTGGTCCTGAGCTAGTGTCTGTTACTGATCTTCCTCTTTTTTTTCTTTTTCTCCCCAAAGCCCCAGTACATAGTTGTGTATCCTACTGGTAGGTCAGTCTAGCTCTTCCATGTCGGACACTGCCACAGCACGGGTTGATGAGCCGGCTTGATAAGTGGTGTGTAGGTCCACACCCAGGATCTGAATCTGCAAACCCCGGGCTGCTGAAGAGGAGGGCTCGAACTTAACCACTTGGCCCCTATTCACACTTTTTTATGAAAACTGGGAGCATTGAGCCATGATCCCATCCCTTAGTAAGTTTTTCTAAAGGTGCTTTAAAAATATTTCTAGGATTTTGTGCTCACTTGGCGGGGGAGGGGGCGGGGAGCACTTTTCAATTCACTTTGAGGTCGACTTCAAATAGAGAGGAACACAAGGGTTTTGTTTGTTTTGCTGTTAATTTTGTTTATTGCCTCATGAAGGTAAACCTTATGGCTTTAACCAATCCCCAGCGGGTTCAGCAACAGAGCTGGATTAAACAGCGCTGGAAGACGGCCTCCCATTGGAACTGTAAATCTATGTTAATTTTTCTAAGCTAATTCCAAGCTTCTGAAGCTCAGATGAGGAAAGGCTTTTGGATAAAAATCCAATGCTAATCACTTTCTTTGGTGGGAATAGAGCTCAACAGAGCTGTTGAACTGGTTCAAAATGTGCCTTTATTCAGGATAGGGAAAGCTCTATCTGGAAAGAGTTCCAGATAATCCAACCCTTCCGGAAGGGCACGTTGCTCTTATTGTATATGGTCTGAGGCTGTCTGTTCACATAAGCAAGTGCTAATGGCTTGGAATCCCCCACATCATTTGTGTTATACAAATGCAAACATCAGCATTATTATTGTTATTTATGTTATATATCTAGGCTTCTTGCATTAACATAAAGTGAACTGGTTTCAGGCAGAGCTGATTGCTGATAATGATCCATCCCCGCCCCCACCTTACCAACGCCCCCCCCCCCCACCCCAAATGCCCAAATGTCAGTTTTCTGGAAAAAACTTGAATCATCAAATTAACCCCTGGTTAATTTCTAGTCCTCTAGAAAAATCCCAACATTTTAAGGAGGCAGAAGGTGTAATATCAAACAGGAGATGAGTTCTGGATTTTGATAACGGTAGGTTTGACTCTGATTATAGTTAGATAAGCTTCTACATAAGACCTTAGGTAAGTTTCTTAGCTCTTTGTACCTCAGTTTCAATTTCTGTAAAATGTGAATCATAATAACTTCTACATGATTGGGTGGTTTTGATGACTGATTCAGATAAGAGCTATGAAGTGCTCAGTCCATATTTACTGTTGAAAAAATAGTTGCCTTTATTAACATTGGAGCATAATGAAAATAACTTTTATGAGTATATCCTGAATCTGGGTAAAAAGTGACTTATGGTTTAGAACTGAAAACATTTTCAAACAAGAGATATATACTTATATTTATCAATTTATATATCATTTTCTTTCAGATGGTATATAAATCTGAAAAAACAGGAGGACGAGATCTCACCAAGCCCAGTCTTGGATTGTGGACAGTTTTCCCAGGTTGGAGTCTTGCTTCTAGAGTGCAGGCATGCAGTATAGCTGTCAAATGTTCTGTTTTCAGTTTGTTGTTCAAACACAAAGTTATTTAAAGTACACACAGCATCCTACGAGACAAATCAATTTTTCCTCCAGCACCATCTCAGCGATCAGCTAATTAGAAATTCCATTTTTAAATGTTAAACCTTAGGATATAGAATATTTCAGCATGTTTTTAAGGCTGTATTTACCACAAAATAGAAACCTGATATCCTGGAGAAATACTCACTATTCATCTATGCTCACTCTCTGGCACAGCCAACTTTGCATATGGGTGGGCCGTGTGAGTCAGCCAAATCTGAAATTTGATAAACTCTTACCTCCTGTTTTTACACCATAACTGACACAGTCAGTGACTATATGTATCATATTAAAAACACATGTACTCTAACTACACAGTCATTACCTCTTGTTATTGATTTTTATCAACAAATGACAAGCAACATGGTTAGTTACTATAAAATGCTAACTGTTTCTTCTTCCTTCATTCTTCTCTAACTGTCGCGGACTCTCTTAGTGGTTTGTTTACAATCATATTTGACTCCCTTTCCCTACTATAAGGTTATGGAAATAGGGTGATTTGATTTAACAAAACTGATTATTGTAAGACAGCAATTAATTCTGACTGCTTAACTTGAACATTTATACATATTAGTTTTCTGAGTAAATAAGTAAAACGCCTTGTTAAACTTCCTTTCTGCCAAAAACCTACTACCATCTGTGTTCTGCATGGCAGCACTTTCTTATTTAATACATATGTCCCCCTTTTTTTGGAAGCATGTTAAAAGCTTTAATATGACATGAAACAGAAATAAAATAGTGAAAACACATTGTGTTTCAAGCATGAATGTGAAATTCAGATTTGTGACATTCAGAGACTTTGGGATTTCATGTGCCATCCATTAATTTGATGGCAATTCTATGAGTCCTCAATGTTAGAAAAAAATTTTAGTTGTAACGTGTATGCAATTTAGGAGTTGGGAGAGTTATTTTATTGTCTCAAAGACAGTTAAAGACCTAGTATTTGAAATAGGTTGAATTTCATCAAATGGTCTGAAAACCTCTAGTTAGATAAGACAACATCACGAAAAGCAATGCAATAGAATGCAAACAGTTTTGGCCTGAATGCTAGGAGGTACCAAATCTGGTCCCAGCGCTTCACTGACTGTACAGCCTTGCACACAGTGTCTGCTTTCTTACCTGTAAAACAGCAGTTTGTGTTAGATCAATAATGATCACCTATAAATCCATCACCCAAATACAACCACTGCTCACATTTTTAATGGCAGTAAGACCTTCCAACTTTTCAAATACTGTATCACTAGCACTGTTGCAATCTCATTACAAATGCTTTGTCCAGATTATTTTAAATGACTACGTAAGATTCTACCTTACACAGATATGCCATTATTTATTTAACCATTCTCTCTTCTTGGTCATTTAGATTATCTACAAATATATTTTAGTATTCCTGTAGAGACCCACAAGTCGTCTCTCACTCACACTTAGAGTGAAGGAATAGAGTTTATGGAAGCTGACCATCAGTGGCTCTACACAACAGAACTAAAAATACTGAACATCTGGTTCATGACTTGCCCAGTGCTTCTCTCCAGTTATAGATTAGTAAGCACCGTATTTATTTGTGATAGATACATCATCTGAGGTAGCTCGTGTCTTTTGTGCACTGGAGCAAGATCAGCCCAACCCCAAGGCCTGGTGACCAGAGCTCACATTCCCAGTGCCTGTGGATGGCTCATTTATTTAGCTTGTCTACCTTATCTTCTTATTTTTCTTCAAAATGGTGACAGTGATAATATTTCCATTTTCTCCTGCCTTAGCATTCCTTGTATGTATCAAATAATTTTTTTGCATAATTCTTCCATATAAATATTGTCAATATGCATTGCTGATTATTTAAAGGCGACAGTCGTAACTCTGACATCAAACATCATCTAAAGGAAAATAAAATAAACTATGAAGTCAAGGAATTTGCCATCAAAACAATGCACTCTAAGATGCACAGCACCTGGCATGAACACAGAAGGTGCTCCATAAATACTTGCTGAATGAATGACAAAATCCAAAGGAAATTATCCCTCAAGAAAAATGAATGACTACTTCTGATATTACTATAGCTACCTCTTAATATGCCAGCTTTTAGGACATTGGTTTAAAAACCTGAAGCTGTGTGTTTTTCAGATTATTATTGTCTCTGGGCAAACCGAAGACAGGCTGTTTTAGGTTGATAGCAGTACCTCCTAATAAATTCAGACAAAATACTGGAAATGGGCAGTTATTGGGGAAAGGGAATGTGAAGTATGAAGTTGAGTGTCGTGACTAAAAAATAAGTAGCCAGACTTTTCACTTACCCATTGAATTGCACTTAAATTATCTATTTGGACAAAAGTTTAAACCAGAGATGGGTGTGTTGGCGGTGAGGCGTAAATGCAGAAGTTTCTGCCTGAGAATTGATCAAAGGGAACCATCCCTCAGTCTTCCTGTCAAAGATGATGCAATAATTACCCTGAAAACCAGGCAGAGGAAAGAAAACCACATTGGTTTGCGAGATGGCCTTTGTGAGGATAAATTGCCCTTTTCATTTTAATTGTCTTTACCTGACACGAAACATTTTTCTTCCTAGTTTGGCCACATACACCAACGAATAAGTGATAATCATTAGAACAAGGCTTCAAAGCAAACGGCTACCACAAAAAAATACTGGAGAAAAGAAATGAACTTTTTCTCTTAAGCAGAACTGCTGTCAACCTACATGCTTTGGCATCTTTCAGAGAGAGAGAAAACATTTACATTTTTGACTGAAAAAAACAAAACCACTTCTTTTGTAATCTTCCTTTCATTATCTTACCATCACTATCATCTTTTTGTGTCCGCTTTTTTCATCTTTTAAATCAAAACTTCGTTCAGTTCAATGGAGTTCTTCTAACTTAAATTTAATAAAATCTGTGGGATTGACTGGAGAGAAATACACCACAAAGTTTTATAGTGGTTGTTGCTATATTGGCATTACAGAGTATTTATAATTTTCTTTCCGTGTATCGAGAAGATTATTGACGGGAGAGCAAGAAATCAGAGCTCCAGCCCTGGCATCACCACTTTTATTTGTGTGACTTTGGACAAATCAGTTAGCTTCTCTGTGCCTCAGTTTCCCTCTCTGTAAACTAAAGGGGCCAGCAAGGTGATCTCCGAGTTTACTTTCAACTTTAACATTTTGTGGGGCTAGCTGAAAAGAAGGGTTAGCTTGTTACAACCCTTATGGAGGGCAATTTGGCAGTGTGTCTCAAAATTACAAATGCATTTAACTCCTGACCCAGTGATCTCTCTTCTGGAAATTCCTCCTATAGATATACTTGTACAGACGCAAAATAAGTTATTCAAGGTTATTCATTACAGAATAGCTTGTGATAGCTGAAGGTTGGAAACAAGCTAAATGTTCACCAGCACCCTATGGTTCAGTAAATAATACACACGGCCGCATGGTAAACAGTTATAAACCCCTTTTAACATACATTTAAGATTTTTTTTGAACTACGTGTCAGGGACCTCCGTGTTGTAGGTACTCTGTGCCTGCTTCAGGTTAAATTGAAAAAAAAAGAAGAAAAGCAAAGCAAACTATGATATTTAAAGAAACGATTAGGCAGGATAGCCCAGAAGATTTTAGGGATCTGGGTGAAGTCTGTAAGAATAACCCCTTAAAGGAAACACTCTCCGCCGATTCGGGCCCTGAAAAACCGGAATTGAAATGAAGGCAAGCCAAATTTGCAGCTGGCTTCCTTTGCCAAGAATGATCCACTAGGGCACCGCCTATTTGCAGGGTGCGGCCGTCTGAATCGGGGGCTGCCTCTGCAGAGCGTAATCGGAAAGGTTGAGGGCAGCTGCCCTTCTACGGTACGGCCTTCCTTGAGCTTATCATCTGGGTTACTGAGGTCCCCTAGCGGCTGGAAGAGGAGGCCCGAACTGTCCAAATTTGACAGTAAACGCAGAGACCACAAGAGGAGGAGGCTGGGAACCAAACCTATCTCCAATCCTTCATGGCCACGACCCCCACCCCACGCATCCCCGATATCAGTAGGAAGTTGTCGTGGATTCTGAAGTGGGTTCTGAAGACACAGGGGTATGGACTAGGAAGATGATATTAAGAATGTACAGGAAGAAATAAATCTCGAAGTCTTTTCAAAAGTCTGTAAAAGAGGCCTATTTTCTTTAGATGCTACCGTTTCTACTGAAGAATTACCTGTAAGAAAGAGAGAGGATGTTTTTTAGAATTGGGAGCTGTCATTTTGGACAAGATATTTGAAACCCTACTGTCAATCTTCCATCCTAAGGGATCACATCCCTCTGACAGGAAATGCCTTCCATATTCCTCCTAAATATGCAAAAGCAAAACAAAACAAAACTTGAAAATTGTTTCTTCTGCTCCCTGAGACACAAGGGCCATTGTCTGTCTACCTTTGGCCCCACGGATCTCGACAGGACGTCCTGGAGCTGGAGCCCAGACGGGGAAAGGTGGGGTGAGGTGGGGGGTTGATTGACGCACGCGGCAAGCAGCCTAAAGGAACCTGGGGGTGGGGCAGGACTGCGTCCCAAGGCTTTGGTCCAGTCTCCTCTTGAGTTTTTACTTCTCAACACCTCATCACTTCACAACAGCAAAGAAATCACAAGCAAACAGTCAAACTTAATCAGGGGTAAGCAATAAAGTGATAAGTTCTCGCTACATGCTCTCCTCCAAGCCCTTCGCCACCGCCCCCGGACTGACTCGTGGCTAGAGTCTGAGGCTCCCGCGCAGGAGCAGAGGTTCCCACAGCGAGCAAGAGGTCTAGGATGCCTTTGGGTCTGTGTGTCCGTGTGAAACGGGACTGTCTTCTCCGCGCCGAGCCCCTTTCCCTCATTTCTAGCCTTTTAGGTCAAGAAGACAGTGAACCCGGCTGGGCTGGACGACTGGCCCCGGGCGAGACCGAGCGGCAGAGACTCAGCTCGGGGGTGCCGACAGGTGGGCTCCGGGCGCGGGGCGGCGGGGAGGGCACCCTCCCGGCGGACTTGACCGCCAAAGCCCCGGAGCCGGGGGGCGCGTGCGGCCCGCGCGGGGGCCGGAGGACTTGACAGATCGCAGGAAAAGAAAACAAAAAACAAAAACAAAACCCCTCGACTCCCCCACGTTTCTCCGCGAAGAAATCGTGGGTGGAGCCGAGACGGGGGCGATTAAGTAGAATTCCAAGAGGCCGCCTCCGCCCGCCCACCCAGCGGCTCCGGAGCGCGGAGCGTCCCCGGGCCCCCGCCCCAGCCGGCTCCGGGCCGGGAGCGGAGGTCGAGGCGAAGCGAGCGCCTCCTTCCACCCGGGCTTCCCGAGTACTCGGATCTGCTCCTCCGTAGTAAACAAAGTGTCGCCGCCGCCTCCACGCTGGTTTGCCTCCTAGCAATCAAAACACTGAGAGGGCGAGAGACTCACAGAAACACTCGAGAAACACCAGAAAATAATAACAGAGATCCAAAAAAAAAAAGTGAGTGTGTGAAAGAGAAAAACACCCCACTACCCCCCACCAACCCACTGCCGCCTCCCAGTGGAAAACCGGTCCCCGCCCCGGCGGGCGGCCACTGGCTGCTCGGGTCGCGGCGCCGCGCGCTCATTGGGCGCGCGAGCTGTCAGTCAGGGGCGGGCCGGCGCGCGCGCCGCCGCGGGCGGGGGGCGGTGGCAGATCCCGTAAGTCGGCCGGCCGCGTAGTCGCTGCAGCCGCAGCCGCCGCCGCCACATTCAACAGGCAGCAGCGCCGCGGTCGGGCCGCCGGGGAGAGCGAGCGGCCCGCGGCGTCCGTCCGTCCTTCCGTCCGCGGGCCCTGTCAGCAGGAGCGCGGCGCCCGCGCTGCCCGGGCCCGGCGACTCTGGCCTGCCGTCCCGTGCGTGCACCGAACCCGGAGGAGCCTCGATTTTGATGGACCCGCGAAGTTAAGTTCTGGGCTCGCGCTTCTACTCTGCCGCGCCTTCCTCCCGGTTTCTGTCCGCTCGCCGCGCCGACCTCGCCCCCCGAAATCTTGGACCGGCTCTTCGCGCCCCCTCCCCTTGGTCCCCGGGGCTGCGCTGTACCCCTTCTTGGCTCTCCCGCGGCTGGGGGAGGGGCGGGGGTCACCATGGCCGAAGCGCCCCAGGTGGTGGAGATCGACCCGGACTTCGAGCCGCTGCCCCGGCCGCGCTCGTGCACCTGGCCGCTGCCCAGGCCGGAGTTTAGCCAGTCCAACTCGGCCACCTCCAGCCCGGCGCCGTCGGGCGGCGCGGCCGCGAACCCCGACGCCGCCGCGGGCCTGCCGTCGGCCTCGGCCGCCGCTGTCAACGCCGACTTCATGAGCAACCTGAGCCTGCTGGAGGAGAGCGGGGACTTCCAGCAGGCGCCCGGCTCCGTGGCGGCGGCCGCGGCGGCGGCAGCGGTGGCGGCGGCGGCGGCCGCAGCTGCCGCCACCGGGGGGCTGTGCGGGGAGTTCCAGGGCCCGGAGGCGGGCTGCCTGCACCCGGCGCCGCCGCAGCCCCCGCCGCCCGGGCCGCTGTCGCAGCACCCGCCCGTGCCCCCCGCCGCCGCCGGGCCGCTCGCGGGGCAGGCGCGCAAGAGCAGCTCGTCCCGCCGCAACGCGTGGGGCAACCTGTCGTATGCGGACCTCATCACCAAGGCCATCGAGAGTTCGGCGGAGAAGCGGCTCACGCTGTCGCAGATCTACGAGTGGATGGTCAAGAGCGTGCCCTACTTCAAGGATAAGGGCGACAGCAACAGCTCGGCGGGCTGGAAGGTGAGTGGCCTCGGGGCGCACGGCCAGACCGGGAGAGGGTGCGGGACCCCTGGCCCCGCCTGAGGTCGCGGTGGGGCGGATGAGGGGGCGGCTGTGCAAGGTTGCTTGGCCTGAGAGAGTGGCGCACGCCGGCAGCGCGTGCAGGGAGGGGGCGAGAAGTCGCAAATGTGGGTGGTGGGCTTGCCTGGGAGCCGTCGGGGGACAGGAGTGTGTGCGTGCGCGCTCCAGGGAAAGTTGGAGCGCGACGGGGAAGGCTCGTTTGGGAACTAAGGGAGTAAGAAAAAGTACGCCAAGAAGTGGACATTAGGGCGGGCAGAAAAGTTCGCCCGTGGAAGGAGAAGGGGGTTCCCTGGAAGCCGCTCCCCCACGGCCCGCGCGGACTCCTGCCAGTGCTCCTTTTCCTCCAGGACTTCGGGGCTGAGGGCGGCTCCTCCGTCCCCGCGGCGCGCGTCCCCCCAGCCGTGGCCGCGCCGCGGAGCCGTTTCCGCCGTGCCGGGTGGGGGAGGGCGCGGCGAGGGGCATCGGAGCCTCGCCGCCGGGGACCGGGCTGCAGGTGGAGGGGACAGGCAGGGCGCCAGCCGGCCCGTGGGGGCTGGGGGCGCAGTTTTGGGAGGCCGATGTGTCTTTTGCTTTGTTTTGATTTTATCCGAAGTGACCTGGAGCGCAGGGGCCCGGGCGCGCCGAGCCCGAGGTAGCGCATCCAACACGTGCGAAGGGGCGGCCACCGCCTGCGGAGCGCCGGCGCCCGGCGGCGCGGGGAGAGCTAAAGTTCAAGTGTGACCCTCGGCGTGGGCGTGGGCGGGAGCTGGCGACGACGAGGGAGGGGCCGCGGGCGCAGGAAGCGAGCGCCGTTAAAGGGCCAGCGCGTCCCGGCCGTGCGCTGCTGCGTGAGGCCAGCGCTTCTCTACGCAAGGAAGTGCCCCCAAACTTGGCCTTGCTCTCCGTCCGGGGTTTTTACTTAAGCACGGAGAGGCTCCCCTGGGTGACCAGGGCTCGGGGTGTGTGTCCTCTCTTTCTCGCCTTGCCACCTCGGTGTTATTGAGCACAGAGGTACAGATCCGAGGGGTAAGGCAGGGGGCTTTGTGACAAGTGTTTTGGGGGAGTCGCAGTGGAAGTGCGCATCGAGAGGACCGGCAGGGACCTCTTGCCTCGGTGGAGGACTGTCGATGAGGCGCCTCTGGCTCCTTCTGTCTTGCAGAGAGAGACCAGGAGAGACTCCCTGTGAGGGCGGGCACATCCCTACCCCGAGGCAGAGAAGGCCCCCGGGCCCTCGGGAGGACGGGCTCTGGGGAGGCTTATTCGGGGTCCCTTCACCCTGCGGCCTCCTGAAGCTGACAGTTTCTTACTGTCACAGGTGGAGGGATCTGTGTGAAGGTTCTCTAGTTGAGCCAGATTCCTTCCTCACCCGTCATCTTGCCTGTAGAGCATAATAAAGATTTATCTTTGTTGCGGAATTGTTATACTAGGGTTGTTTTACATATACTGCCATTCCTGTGGTTAATGTGTGTCAAAAAGGTTAAGTTACTCACATCGTATTGAAGTTCCTGGAGAAGGAGCCAGGATTTTATTTTTTCCAAAGTGTGTTTTAGAGTAAAAGTATCACTTCTAGACTCATTACCAGGCATTACATGCAGTTTTACGAAGTGTTTCGAAAGGTAAAGTGCCTCCTTACTTAAAGCTCGGTGTGTATTCTTGTAAGTCACAAAATCAGGATCGTCTGCCAAAATCCAATTTGACTTAACATTTAATTTAAGTACTTGACTTAGTTGCTCATCTGTCAGTCCTACTTGAGCTCTTATAAGCATTTGCCATTAAAAAAAACCCTTTTTTTTTGGGCATTCAAAGTACAGTGTGTACTTACACCATTCTTTTACGTCCTTGGAAATGGATCCAGCCTACTTCAGCTTGCTGGAGTGCCTTTCTTTAAAGATAGAGAAAGGCAAAGTTTGGGGATTATTTTTGGTTTTGCCTCTCAAATGGCCTTGAATCAGGTTATTCTTAAAGTAGGAATGTAACTTACACTTTAAAGATTTAATGTTTTTAAAAAAAATGGATTCTAAGGCCAAATCATCCTCCCAACCATTTTTATTGGGTTCTTACTCGTTCTGATTTTTTTCTCCCCAAATGCAATTATAATTTTGTTTTTTAAAATTTACTTACCAGAGCTAGAAGGTCTAGTAAGTGTTAGTAAGGATTATCTGTTCAGAATTGGAGGCCCAGTGGCAGCTGCCAGTGGAAACCTAGGGGGGCTTTGGGAGGGAGCAGGCTGCCATTCTCCAGTGGGTAAATGTTTCAGGTGTGATCAGAGTCGGTTGCTGCAAGTCACATTCCAGCAAGTGCATTTTCACTTTGAGTAAAAGGGTATTTTAAGAAGAAAAGAAACAACCTGAAGTGTTCTAACTCATAACTAGTCTTCTGATTAGCGATTTCATAAAAATGAGTTACTTGTTAAAACCGAGTTTCATTCTCAAGTCTGAAAGACTCCACTGTTTGAAAGATTCATAAAAGGGAGAAATTTTACTGTGACTCTGAGCTTAAAAAAATCCAATTCTAAAATGCAAATCAACCCAAACTTAACTGTTTTAGTACTGAGCAGAGGCTGCTTTGGAATGAAATATTTCCTATGATTTACTACTACTGAGAATTGACCGAATCTTTAATTAAATGTAGTTTCTTGTGCTTTACTTCCTGGGGCCTGCTTGAGAGTTTGAAAGTTATTTGCATAGGACAAAATAGTTGGAAAGCTGTTAAAGAGTTCAAAAACGTCTAGTTCCTTAAATACTGGTTATATTTGCATAATATGCATCTTTTATTTGTAGGGATAGTACGTTAAATCTGCTTCACGCTTGTTTTAATATTGGCTAGAACTGTCATAAGGTTACACACAAAGCAGAAGCTACGACTTTTTGGAAAACCCGGGATCTTTTAAACCATGTACAGTGTTTATAAATAGTGAAACTTCATTTCCATGACCTGTTTTATTCACAGAGAAAGCTTTCTAGAGCTTGGGAATTAGTATTGTGAGCTCTGGCTCTGTTTTTTTTTTTGATGGCAGTTTTGAGTTGACTTGTTTTTTTTGTTTTGATATTATAATTTGGAAGACAAGTTAAAAGAATGCTTCAATAGTAAGACAATGCTTGTTAAATGTTTAAATTGTTTTATTGTGAGAGCTTACACATTATTTTAGAATGAAGTTTCTTTAATTTGGTTTATGAGCTGACAGTGCATTTTCTGGTATTTTGAAATTCACGTCTATTCTGTAATATGGGTTTTTAACCTGAAGGTGAGTAATTTGGCCACAGAGATCCCATGGCAGGAAGATGGCTGCTTTCTTGCTACAGTCACTTTTGACTTAAAGAATCCTGGTGAAGCCAACTTCTAGTTTGTTGTTGAATTTACCTTAAAGAAAACCTTTTTTCATAGTCGGGGGAAAATTTCAGTATATGTGTTTGAAGAGAGCATGAAGAAAGAAAATGGGTAAGAGGCTTATGCAGCCCAAGTATCTTATTTGCTAAAGGCTGAAAGTTATGTGAGACTGATGTGAACATGTCTTATGATGAAATATTTTGCTCTGAAATTCCAAAATAGATGTCAGATATGAGTACCTTAATTGCGACTCCTAAGAACTTTATTTTTATTCTACCTATGTTTTTGTGGCAAATCCTCGGGGAGATGTGGCCGGAGGGGTCCCCTCTATTTTTGAATGATACGATGATACTCAGCTATTTTTTTTTAAGTGGCAAATATTTGAATACTGGAAAGAAGATATTTTTAATTCTCATGTAAACTTTGAAAAAGGTTGAAGTTTGTTGACATTCTCCCCCTCCCTCCTTCCCCCCCCCCCAAATTACTGAAAGGCTGTCAATCACATTGCCCGCGGACAGAAATATTGCTCGATACCCTGCACTGCACAGGGAATCTTTGAAGTGGACATTTGAAATGAGGATGAGGGGAAAGAATACTCACTGGTTAGTTAGAATCCCTAATAGGCTGGAAACTTTTTGCCTGTCTTTGTGCTCTAATCTTCCTTCATCCAAGCTCCTAAACTGCAATTCGGTATGACTTTCTAGGAGAGCAGCTGCCTGTATTTGCCTAGAATTTCTTTGGGGAGCCTGAACTGTTTGCGTTTTTCTGGAACACTCTGCCCTTGGAAACTACCCAGTACCCTGGCATCATGGGAATTTACTCGGTCAGTTTTTGTGTGTGTGTGCGTGCTGTAATTTTGGGGCTTCCTGGAATACTCTTGGAAAGGCAGTATAAACCCCATGGTGATTGGAGAGGGCAAAGGAGTTTGCCGTCGTAGGGAGCATGGAGTGAGCAGAGTAGATTCAGCCCTGCTTCTCTACCGTTCAAGATTTACCCTGGGCTTCATAGGAACAACTTGGAGAGACTTGCCTAGCCCCCCAGGGCCTCCCTTGGGTCAGATAACTACCCTTTTTTGGTGGATACAAAATTGTGAAGTTGATGTGGTTGTTTCTCAGTGGTGAAACAGAGAGGACCAGATGAACTTGGAAAAATGTTTACTTTCCGTGTCTAAGAGATAAAGGTTTGTATTCCAATGGATATGCTGTATACAAATGTGCTAAAGCATGGAAGAATTCAGCCTTTTTGCTAATTCCTGATTAGGGCCAATAAAACTCAAGTCAGTGGCACAGAAGTTTTTTGCGGCGAATTACTGCTTCTTATGTGTGGTCATCTAAGGAACGTATGAAACATGAAAATACATTTTTGTATACTGGTGATTTTATATGGTTCAACCTTTTTAAAGGTCCCGTGTCCCCCCCCCCCCCCCCCCCCCCCATGGCATCCCACTTTGCTCAGTCTACCTGTGGTTTATCACCTAGTGGATTAAGCAGTGTGAGTACTGAGTTTGGGCTGAGTTATTCTCACCACTTGGAAGACATTTGGGCCACCTTCCTTCCCCCCCCCCCTTTTCATCCTCATATAGCTTTTGATATAAGCTGAAAAAGAAAAGCAAACCTTTAGATTAGAAATAAATTACAAAGCTAAATTTACAGTCCCTCTTCTGTTTATTATTTAGTGAATTTTCACCTTCATGCATTGCTTAAATAAGGACGTAAATTCGACGTGTGTCCTTTATTTCAGGCCATATATATTACAGAAAAATAGTGAGACAGGGCTGCGTGATGAGTTTCTGTAGCCCCCAGCTTTGGGTTTCTCATGAGTGTTGAAGGTGCACTCTTTATGGTCAGTATCTCACTAAGGCTGGCAAGGGTGTCTCAGTTCTTCGTTTTTCTCAGCTGTGCATTGAGCACCCCCTCTGTAGATATCCTTTCTTATTTGGACTCTCTTACATTGTATTATCCTGATGCTCCTCCCTATTCTGGCTTTTCCTCCAGTTGGTTCACTCATTGTTTTTCCTTCTCTTCTCAGTTGTAAGTATACTTTGGGACTAGTTGTGGACTTTCTATCTGGTTCTTTCCTATGTGGCTTACCCCCCTCTATTCTATGTCTCTAGTTACCTAAAGGCCATAAATGTCCCACTTTCACCTCAAATTCAACATGTCTAAACCCAGGCACGCTGTATTTCCTCTTACTCTTAGATGAGGTTCCCATCTCAAGTTCCCCAATTTGGTTAGTGGTCTAGTTAGCCCTTCCCTCATTTTTCAGACCTGGCTGTCATCTTCAGCACTTTCTTCTCGTGGCATTTAGTGTCCCAAGTCCACTAACTCTGCTTTCTCAGAGTCTCTTGAGACTTTCACTTCCCAGCCTCTAACCATCCCCCTAGGTTAGCTCTTTTTTGAGGTCTAGACCATCATGTCCCCAGGACTTGGGTCATCCTTTGCCTCTACTGGAAATTCTGCAAATTTTGCTTAGTCTGCAAGGCTCAAGTCACTTCCACCAACTTGCAGTCTCGGCTCTTGCCATGCCTTCTCGGAGTGAGTGCCTGGTAATCTCCTAATTCGTGCTGCTGTGTAGTACAATTTAACTTTAAGGTCTGCGTGTTTTAGTGTCTCAGTTATATTGTAAATATCTGGATGGGAAAACAATTGAAACATGGGTCTTGTATATTTCAGCTTCCTGTGTGTTCAAGGTGATCACAACCTGTATTATATGAGAATAATTCTATTAGTAGTATAACTAAAGAGCTATGATTATTTTATTTTCAGTTGGTCAGAGTATTTTCCCCATTTGTTAATGATTATTGAGTACAAGATGTTGTACCAGATGCATTTGAATGATAGAGAAATGATTCAAACGTGGGTCCTGTAGGGAGATTAGATGTGACGTGTAAATAACTGTGATACAATGGTAGAAAGGGTTAAGTGCCTTAGAGAAAAATGAGTTCTGTGTTGGCCATTGAGATGGGCCTTGAAAATGGGTTGTTATTCTCCCAAGATCTCATTATGAAATTTTTCGGATGTTCAGCCAAGTTGAAAGAATTCTACATTGAATATTCATATCCCTACCACCTAGTTTCTACTACTACCTTTTTTACACTTGCTTTTATCATATATCTGTCCATTGGCACATCCATCTTTCTATCCATCTTATTTTTTAAATTTACTTTTGAAATGATGGACTGGCATTCATAAAGGCATAAAAATAGGGGAAGCATCAGTTTCTCTGAGTGATGGATATCCCATGAAATACACACAGAAAGTTTGAGAAGTATAGGTAGGAGAGTCTCTATTGTCAGATTGAACTTGGACTTTATATAGATTACGAAAATAATATTGTGTTATAGACAAAATTTTTTTGTGAAATTTCATCTTTATCTTTATAAGAAATTATGAAAATAGGATTGCATTTGTTGTTGTTGTTGTTTTTTAAAGACTTTATTTTTCCTTTTTCTTCCCAAAGCCCCCTGGTACATAGTTGTATATTTTTAGTTGTGGGTCCTTCTAGTTGTGGCATGTGGGATGCCACCTCAGCATGGCCTGATGAGCGGTGCTGTGTCCTCGCCTAGGATCCAAACCAGCAAAACCCTAGGCCGCCGAAGCAGAGCGCATGCACTTAACCACTTGGCCACGGGGCTCGCCCCAACTGCATTTGATTTAAAACTGACATACAGAATTTGGTAATATGTGGAACAGATTATGTAATTGACTTAATATGAATAGTAGGCATTTACAAAATATTTAGCTTTTTCCTTGGTCTGTTCTTTAAAATTAGCTTTCATGCTCAGTGTCCTGGGAGCAGAGAGATTCAAAGAAAGATAGATAACTATTGAATATAATTCTTGGTTTTTTTTTTTTAAAAAATTGGAAATTCTGAAGTTGAAGTTAGCCACCTCAGAATATGCTTAGGCTAATTGTGAGGGAAAGTTATGTTGGCTTAAAAAGATGCTTTAAAATTTAAATGTCAGTTCTAATACTGCATTAGCTAAATATTAGATATCCTTGATAACTTTCTCACTGTAATATATCTTTATCCACTAACCTAAGTACAGGAATGAAGAAGGTTATAATGAGATGCTTCAGCGGATCCAGAGGAGGTTAAATTTGGGTAGGCTAACCCCAAAATTGATGGCAAACAGACAGACAAAGCTGAATGTATTCAGAATACTTGGAGTGAGTCTGACTAGCTTATGGTGAACTAAAAGGTTTATGCAATAAAAACTGTTGTGGCATATCAAAAGTCACAAATACAGATTTATTAAAACTTATTGGCCATTTAGAAATAACAAGTGTTGAAATGTAGAAAGCTATTTTCCTATTATGTTTATACCTATAGTAGCAGATAGTGTTTGTTTAAAAGATACCCTGCTGGGGAGTGGGAGACAGTGAAACAAACATAGACTGGATAGCTCACTACTGTTAGGTTGTATTAAATGTGTAAGTTACCCTCCAGGTGGACAAAATAGCTTTCACAGTACACCAGGATACCTACACTTGGCGTGCTTCCTAAGATGTCAGGGTGAATCAGTCAGAAGCAACTAGGAAACCATATGGAATTGGCCAATCTAATTTTTCCCACTATTAATGTTTGTAGATCGAGTCAGTTCGAAATTGCAGCTCATCTTTGGTCTTTTCATTGGGTAAGTAGAGAGCTGTGTAAAACATCCTCATGCTTCAACTTGTGTGTCTCACTTGGTTCCAGTTTCGAAGGAGAGAAGTGTAGGTCTCATCTCCCTCTGGGAGGAGAGGTAGAAGTCAATTTGTAGATCTGTGGGAGGACAGGTCATTTCTTTCAAGGTAGCTTGTCCTATCTGACACTGTCACACGAGTTCTTTAATTCTTAGGGATGGTGGATGGCACATCTGTCTTCTCAGAAGAGGCTGCCACCTCTAAAGGGTATAACCCATTGGTCTACGCTGCGGCACCTGTGACATGGACATGCTGTTATCTCCACCAGGCCCTGCTCTCCTCTCACACACCCTTGCCAGCCGCATACATGGAAATCCTGAGGCTGCCACCTTTTTGAATGTGGCTTGGTTCCAAATCTCTCTATGGGTCTTTGAGACCTAAAAAGAAAATCTTTTCCTGCCTTCATTAATTTTTCCCCCTAGGTGATATTTGCCTTAATCACAGCGTCTTAATTCTGTATGGCTTAAGTTACAGAACTGATGCTAATGCTAAGCCCCTGACGTTAACAGCTATGGATATGCTGCCCAACTCATCTAATTAAAGCAAAGCTGTGATGAAGGAGGGTGGGAGAGGGGGTGGCCTGTTTCCATTTGTTTGATTAAGCATATTTCTTGGATGAACAGATTTTTCTCAATTGCTGTTTTTTGCAAATCTGGAAAATGGGTCATGGTTTTGTGAATCTCAACTTTTGTTACATTAGAGATTTGATAAGCATCAGAATTAAGGAAAAATGTTTTTCTGTTTACAGCCATGATCCTGAAGTTGTTACAGAATTGCCTTTGCACTGCATGTGAGGGGTCTGCTGAGTTAAAAATTTGAAAGTAGCTAAAGGAATCTGGCATCAGGAAGGGGGAGGGGACCTCAGTGGGTGCATTTTGTAACTGCCCTAAAAACATCTCAAAAGAGCATGATTAACCGGCTGAGTCTTTCTTGACTCTAGCCCAGAGAGAGGCCTAATGAGGAAAGGAGGAAGAGGAGAACCAGTTTGGATTGTGTGGGAAGATAAAGATCTTTTCAGTAGTTTGGTATCTCTTGAATAATTATCTGAGGCCTAGAGGCACTTCACTAGAGGCCTCCTCAGTCCCCCTCGTCTTCATATCAATTTTACTTCTTTTAACCTAGAAAAATTAGTGTTTTTTTCTCCCTCACTACCATGCCACAGAAGCCTGCCGCTCAGGTGGCTTGAGGGAAGACCCATGTTGTCTGAGTGAGAAATCCCTATGCAAATGGAATGGGAGGGTTTTATGAGGGTGAGTGTGAAAAGGGCTTACCCTGCATTCTGTATCTGAAAAGAAATCCATTTGGATTTCAAATCCATTTTGGAGAGAGAAATTATAATTGAATTACATAATTCCTACGCTTGTAAATATTGTGTCCTGCAAAGCTTGAAAACAAAATAACCACATAAATATTTAGGAATGGTCTATACAAGTAAATATCAAATACCTCAGACAGTTTGGTTGCTTGGAAGCAAGGTCGAAGGAAATGGTTTGCATATGGTTTAGCTAGAGGCTCTTATTTTGGCAGATTCTTGAGGTAATGACGGTCAAATGTGGATTTTATTGTTTTAGTTTGACGTAAAAGGAATTTTTTCAGTTATTTTCATATAACCTTAAGTGTAGGGTTGCATCAAGATAAATGCATCAAGATAGGTCCATTCAGTCACCATAATTTTGTATCAGAGATGATGTTGCTTCTTGACTCTGTGATGCTTAATTTGCGGAATCATCTACTTGTCACACCATCAGAGGGTTCAGTGTCAGGTTTCAGCCCGCCATACTGTGATTTGAACATGAGAGAATCTCAGCTAGTTTAAGGCCAGCATTACATCACCTGTCTGCACCAGCCGACCTCCCTCTCTGCAGGGAGCCGAGGGGGAGGTAGCTGAGGGGAACATGCAGAACTTGTAAATATCAACTGAGGTTGTTTGTGTTCTTGGTACCAAGCTGGTTACATCTCTGTAAAGCCTGAATGTAAACGTTTTCCCTCTGGATGGGTAGATATGCATGCCATCATGAAATTTACATGCAATGAATGTGAAAGCTTCCTGTGGACCATCCTACTGGGAGAGTTTTATGTAATCCGTGGGACTGAATTGGTCTCTCTTCTTCAACCTTTTAGAATTTAACTTTCTCTTCAGTGGTCCATTATGACATTTGCATACATTGAATGTGAAAGATTCCTATCCTCTCTTCTGTTACCTGTGTGCCCAAATTGTTTTCTTGAACTCTTTAGAATTCATGAATTATGAATTATTTGGGGCCTAAGTTTATTACATGCATTAGTATCAACATGCAGGGTTTCACATTGATATAACGCTGATTTAAAACCAGTATTTAATGGCTTTACATTTTAGAAGAGGTCACCAAAATGGTATTTATTCCTGTTTTTGTTCTATTCTGCAGTATATGAGATAATTAAAAAGTTAATGCTGAAGAAATTTATTAGGGTTAAAAACTCTTGTAGTTAAGTGTTTTTGATGTGATTTACATCTTTTTTGGTTCTGTAATGGATGCTTCCCCAGCTGTGACCACACTGCTGTGTAGCAGTCCTGTAATACCGTATTCTGGTATTCCTGGCATGTTTTTTTGAGGTGCTTTGTATTTCTTGAAATGCTATTTTGAAACCTTTGATAATTAGTTATACTGAGAACATACTAAAGAAAAAAAAAGAAAACAATTCAAATTACTGAAATAAAAATTTTAAAGCATGGTTGTCATGAGCTTTAAGAATTACCCTGCCCACAGTTCAGTGTTTAGGTGGGTCCCCCTGTGTTTGGGGACTAGTTCCCCACTGTCTTTCACCGCCCTTTCGGAGACTGCCCTTCCTCATGATCTTTTCAGCCTGAGTTTCTCGCTGTGGCATCTAAACTCAGAAGTAAATATTCTTAAAGTAATCTGCTCCACTTAGTCAAGTTTCAAGCTATTTAATAAATAATTTGAGTACTAAAGCTTGTGCCATTGCATATTCCTTAGTGTGATTTCTTTATTTTTTTCACAGTAATTTTATTGAGATCATAATAGTTTACAACATTGTAATTTGGGGTATACGTTATTACTTATCAATTTCTGAATAGACTTCCTCGTGCTCACCACCAGTAGTCTAATTTTTGTCTGTCACTGTACATATGCACCCCTTTACCCCTTTCGCCCACCCCAGACCCCCTTCCCCTCTGATTGCTTTATTTTGAGCTAAAGGTGAGGCTCTTGGAGATATAGAATAAAAGAGAGAGAATATTATATTGATACACATGTAGCCAATATTTTTGCTGAGTGTTTTTTCTCCTCAAACTGTGGGGAGGCGCATGTTTGAAGTCAGTTTCAGGGCTGGCCTGGTGGGGGTAGTGGTTAAGTTCCCGCTGCCCGCGGTTCACGTGTTCGGATCCCTGCGGCAGACCTGCTTACTGCTCATCAAGCTGCGCTGTGGCACGTGTCCCACATACAAAATAGAGGAGTATTGGCGCAGATGTTAGCTCAGAGTCAGTATTCCTCACCCAAAAAAAAAAAGGTCCGTTAGTTTCAGAATTCATTACCGTTTGATTGCATTCCTTCTAAATTGTATTTCTAAGAAACATGTTAAAAATAATGATTATCGGGCCATGTGATCCTATGAATAATGTGTAAAAGATCTTGGGTTAGATCAGATATTGAATGTATCCATAGAAAGGCCCTACTTAATTTCTTTTGTGATGAAATTATGGAGACATTTTAATCAAAGACAAGCTGTGGATGGCTGTGGTTCTGAGACCAACCATGACTTGCGCCTCTGTTTATATAAAAGGCAGGAAGAGAAAGAGGAAAACACATTGAATCTCGGAGTCTTGAGCTGAGATGGATTCTACTGCGATTGACAGCTCAGGGCCTCCAGTTAAGCCTTATTTACACTCCCCACCCCCATTTGTGTTTCAAATAACTCTTAAAGGGGACCGGGAGGAGGAAGTAATGAAGTCTGAAGGATAAAATGGAAACTTAAAACATTTCCGATTCCAAGGTAATGCATCAGAGGAATTCCTTTCATGACTCAATTCTTTGTGATCCTTAGCTGTGTGGATGCGCCCCTGGGATGTGAAATGGAGACCCCTCCTTTAGTCACATGCCCTGTTAAGCTTGTTTCTGGTTGGCTTGCTGAGACTGTTTCCGGGAACTTGCTTAAAAAAATGACATTGAATTTTATTAAGCAAACTTTCAAGTCTGTGACCTGCCTTTTGCAGAAAAGGTCGCCTCTCTGGTCCGGTGTCCCTGCTCCCTCAGGCTGCTATCTTGTTACTCTGGCTTGAAACAAGTTAGCAGCCGCCTTCCTGCAGACCTGCACAGGGCACATCAGGTCATGGGCCCGCGGATAAGAGTAGAATGACTTGTTAGGCCACATTTACTGTGCAAATGAACTTGAATGTCACCAGGACAGCATACTTGTGTAGAGTTAAAAACTTTCGAATTTAATGCCCCTTCCGTCTTTCATCAGGTTATAGCTTTTGGATTTATAGTTACTGATTCCGGCTATAAATATATTAAGGGTATTTTTGTTTGGCCAAATATGGGGCATGACTTTTGACATCCTGCTTGGCATGCCTGGGAGTTTGACATCCTTCAATGTAGCTGGAGTTCCCTTGCTTTGTTTCCTGTGATAGTGTTGGGGGAATACACATTTTGGCTCTTTCCACCAGAGGTGGAGGGAAGACAGGAAGAAAGTAAAATTGGAATGCACAAAGAGGTTATTAATTATTTCTGCTGGGTGTGGTTCAGTTGGCGTGCCTTTTATAGGGCCTACCAAAGACTTTAGTTAGTGCAGAATACTAAGACAATGCTGTAATCATATTTAGCTTTATTTTCTTTGATCTGGATTTAATTTTTGCCTAGTTTGACATTTTAGGGTCTTTGAACTCTTTTGTGTTTCAGTATAAATGATCGAAAGAACTAAATCCCTGCCTTCTTGTGACGCCCTTACCGGTCCTAAGTACGCCATCAACAGCGGAGAAAGATGCAAGGGGAACGCATTTGCGCTTCTCCCCCGAGGAGGGGAGGGTTTTGCTGCTACTGACTATAAGTTTATATGTGTGATTCTGTTTCCTGACTGTAGTCAGAACCACCGTCAAAAATTATCAGCTTTGAATTGTCGTGAAATTCAAGTGTCTAAAATTTGTTGAAGTAGAGAGAAATGTTGAAGCCAGAGTTTTACAAAAGTCAACTTTTGCTTTAAGTGCTTTAAACAGAAAACTATGATTCCCCCCCACCCCTACCCCGTTCCATTAATAGGCTTGCTTTTTGGTCATTGATTTTCTCATTTCCCATCTATGGCTCATACCCAGGTAGATGGGTAGATTAGTTAAAAATGTAGGTATTAGGGAGTCTGTCTGTTCTGTTCTCATCCACCAGAAGAAGAATGCCACATGGACCCTTCTAAGCTTTTTGAGGGCACAAATCTAAATGGCACTCATATTAAAAAGGCATTTCTTTCTTTCTTTCTTTCTTTTGTGAGGAAGGTTGGCCCTGAGCTAACATCTGTAGCCAATCTTCCTCTTTTTGCTTGAGGAAGATTGTCGCTGAGCTAATATCTGAAAAGGGCACTTCTTTCTGATCATCTCCTACTCCCCCTCCCTACTTTTTCACCTCTTCTTTGCTTTCCTTCTTGGTTCCAGCCCCCTCATTGATTTGATTTGTTTCTTCAACCTATCAGTGTAAATTAAGTGAAAATTTTCTTTAAAGGTTATTGCTGATTACGGGTGTGTTTTACTTCTTTATAACACTCCTGTTGTATTTACTACTGGCGTTGGAAACGGTCAATAACTTATTATAGATTTGATCCCATTAACAAGACTTTACAAGTAGAAGATTTAATGTCTGACAAGTTGTCTGTATAGGAGTTATCTTAAAGTGTTGGCATTCCCACTTATTTCCTAGTTCTTTGGTTTTGGCTCAGGGGTTCAAGTTTATTAAACTTTGTGTAATGCAAGTTGTGAAGAATCGTGGAATTTTAGTTTGAACAAATTTTGAAACTACTGCCTGATCCAGGAGCCTCTGCTTGGCCATGTGGAGATTTTGAGAATCGACTACCTCCCACACTGCTAAAAAGTTTATTTCTGTATTGAGCTTGTTTGCCTGTAATTCCCACCCTCCCCCGCCCCTGGCTTGCTTCTGGTTTTGGTTTTGGGAGCTACATTGAATTAGCTTATTTCCCCTTCGCGTACATGGACTCAATTCGCGTAATTGTTCATTTCCCTGCTAACCATTTGTAACTCCTCAATAAGCCCTTCAGAGGACTTAGATTTCTACATGGTGCCGAAATGCAGAGCCCCAGACCGAGTCTTGTGTTGTGGGTGGGAAGTGACCCGTGAAGTGTACTGCAGGGTTGGTAGTGACCCTGTCCAGGGACACCATGCTTCTGGTAGGGGGCTTGGCAAAGCCTGTGCTAGCTTTTGGATGCTGTGTCACCCTTTGACGTGGCAGAGAGGTACAAGAGTACAGGGCTCTAGAGGCCTGTGTTGATTCACCGGTGTTTGGAGGATGGCGGTTCTGTGCTTCACCGGAACGAGCTCTAAGTCCCACATTAAGCAAGGCCCATAAAGAGGAGATTGACGAGGAGGAGAGTAACTGAGGGCGGTAAGCTAAATGGAAGCAACTCTGTGTATTTTAAGCTAAAAATCTGTATGTGTTTGTATGCCTGTCTTGAAAGATATTTTTGCTAACTTCAGTTTGTACTGGTAAGTAGGCAGGGGAAGGGAAGGGGACAGCTTCTCCGGCCTTGGATAGTTTGGATGTATAGATGTACGTTTCCACTGAATCTGCATTACCAAATCCATCCCCTTCTGTGAGGTGTAGTTAACCTACGCTTGACTTTTGGGACGAGAGAACCACACCAAGGTGCAAGATGAGTAATCATAGGCATATCAGTGTTAATTCTAGGTTCAAATTGTCATCAGCCATTCTCACTGAGCTAAAATTGTGTCCTCGTGCTTTTCGGTGGTGAATCTTGAACCTGTCGCTAGCCGTAATCTAGCTTAGCAAATTCTGCAACCTTCCTGCTCCGTGTTAAATACGGAAATTAGTTACTTTAGATGGGTGGTGTTGGCTGACTTCACATTCCAAAGTTTTACATTTTAATTTCTGGCCTAGAAAATATGAGGCCATGGATGGGAGAAGTCTCCACATTAATAAAAAGAGTTAAAATCTCATAGTGGTGTGGTGTTTGTCCTTTAATGAGGATGAGAGAATGCTGCCACTGTGTTTTGGGTGAGTAATTCCATAGATAGACATTTTATCTGTTGATTACAGAGATTTGACTCAGTCACATCAGGCTTTATGGGGTTGGGATCTCCAATATTGAAGGCTCTCCGCCCCTGTAAACCACTTGGGAAGTGCCTGAGCCAACGCTGAATGTGTCACCTGGCACATCCCTCCGGACTCATGTGCAGATCTTACATCATGAGTGTTCCTCCAGCTCCACTGGTTTTGGCACTTGCCCCATCTCTGCCTTGTCGTAGGTCCTCCTTTCATCCCCCCACCTCATCCCCCCTTTCCACAGTCACTTTTTCCTTACTGTTGGAGGCAGCAAAGTCCCCACTCTCCTTGTCAGTCCGCATGGAAACTTTGCCTCTTTGGCTTCACATGGGGTGAGCTGAGGTGGGAGAGGAAGACTAGTCTTGTCTTAGTCACAGATTGTTGGGGATGTGTGTTTAACCTTCCTTCTGTTCAATTTCTCTGCCTGTAATTTTGGACAGTGATAATTGGCCATCCAGTGCCAACAAAACATGCTTGGAGATCTTGATTAGATAGATTTTCTCACACCCCTGGGAGGATGCCCTTAGATCACCAGGGTATTCCAGAAACAGTGTTGGGGTCATTTCAGAACTATCAGAACTCCCTCTAGTATTTTTTTGTAGTGTCCTCATGAGCCTAGCCCAGATCTATAATTTTGTGGTAAATATTAGGAGTTCTGGATTCTGTTCTTAGGTTGGTAAGCAGATAATTCGTATTTAGACAAGTCACATCACTGCTGTAGTACCTTTTTCATCTGTAAAATGGGGTTAATGATACCACTGGGAAGCACTTGTAGGGCAAGTTGAGGTGCTCAGAGCAGGGAGCTGGATAATTATGCTGTATTATACGTTTTTGCATTAGCCAAAAGACTTGGACTTAAAATTCAAAGTAGCTGGGAGTCTGGAGCTTTCATTTTTTTGTTTTTGGGCTTCCTGATTATGTGGAATATGTTTAGGTTAAAAACACAGGTCAGAACCAAAAAAAGAGCCAAAACACCTAACTATAGACCAATTTTTCCTAGTAATTCTACAGTAAGTTTGATAAGGGCACTTTGGAAGACTTATTTTGTATTTTGGAAGAACTTCTGATGGAATGGCAAAATACCTGGCAACATGAAAAAGTAGAATATAAAATTGTATAAACTGATCCAATTGTTATGAAGTATCTTTCAATTTCAGTTTTCAGTTGTGTGAAATACCTGGAAGGAATATCTCCAGATGTTAGTGGTGAGTTGTATTTGGATTGTGTAAATATGGGTAATTTATTTTTTCTTTATATTTTGCCTTTTTCATTTTAAGCAACAAACAACTTTTGGTGGAAGCATTAAGGATTTTGAAATTAAAATGAAATTTGTGGCTTTCCATCTCTGTTCCTTGAGAGAATAATGGATTCAAGCAAGTATTCATTTGTTATACTGTTACATTGTTAAAGGGATGAGAAGAGGATGGAGTTAGACTTTTATGTTTAATATTTAGTTGCATAAACATGTAATATAAGGTAGATATCATTACTGTCCCCATTTTTTAGATGAGGAAACTGGGGCACAAAGTTAAGTAATTTGCCCAGTGTCATACAGTTAAGTGATGGAACCAAGATGCCAATGGATTTTTTATTGTAGGTTTTAGAGTCTCAACCATTTCACTCTGCTACATCAGAGAGAAGGATTATCTTTGGAATCTTGGAGAAAAAACTAATTTAAGGTTGGAAATAGGAAGGCAAAAGAAAATTAGCGGATAGACAATCAGTTAATTAACAGAATCTAAACAATTAATTAATCTATTGACAATCCTAACAGAAGTTTTGCTGGCTTGTCCAGCTAGTTAACTGGACTCTTAAAGATGAAAAAGTACTTTGATATGGTGAATTTGGGTTAGTGAGTTTTCTTGACCACTGAGGAGAAGGAGTGCATTTGTGGTGGTGATTAATGAGCATTTGGGAGGAGTTGACCGAATGACCCAGTTATGGCTCACAGTGTGGCAAAAAGGAGTTGCCCCACGTTTTCCTCACCAGGTGGATGAGTGGGCGCTAGTCCATTCCACTGTGGGCTCTGTCACCCCCTCCACATGCTGCTTAGAAGGAGGAAAAGTATTTCTCTTCACAGGGAGAGGGACTGGGCCTGTTGATGCTCTAGGGCTGACAAATTGAACAGATACCCATTCGGACAGAAAAGACTTTGTTTTTGGGGTGAGCTTAAGCTTCATGAAGGCTCCTGGCCCTCATTTAAGGGACAAGGACGAGATGAAGTTCTTAGTTAAGCTGTCATGCAGACTTTACTAAGTGCTAGTTAGTCTTGCTTTCCATTTGGCAGTGTCTCCATTGCGTGGATAGGAAACTGAGGCTAAGGGAGGCCATTGGGCTTGCTCCAGACCACCCTCCTGGAATTGGTAGGAATTGTGCCAAAGCTGCCCTTCCTACTAGATCACCAGTTAGCCTCTATAACTCCTGGGATTCCCCTTGTTGAGAGAGTCTTTTGGTTTTGCTCCGAAAGTTACATGGAGAGAGTAGTGTGTTCAGAGACAGCGATAGCCCAGGCTTCTTCGGAGCCAGGTGTTGCTTGGTTTTGGATCCTGCTTCCAGATAACATTCATCCTCTCTCTCTTTCCCTGTTGCCTTCACAAAGCACGGCCGCCTGTAGCAATTCTTTCTTTCAACTGCTCTTGCATATGTTGCTCGTATGAAGTGGCGGCATGTTGGATTTTTCCTGAACAAGTAGTTCCTAATAGATGGATAGGATTTGTGCCATGTTAGCTTGGGGTATATGTAGAGGGTTATTAATATCTGTCTCATTAAAATCATGGAATTTCTGTTTACCTAGGTAGAAGGGTTCCCTGGGGCAGGAGTGTTTAGAACCTTGAATATTGTCACCAAATCCATTCAAGCTTGTTGAACTTAGCAGAACTTTGGGCAAGTTAACATTAATTATAGGTTTCCTCATCTGTAAAACGAGAATAATGCTTCTCGGGATTGTTGTGAGGGCTAAGAGATTGGGGTTGCCGTAAGAAGACAAAGGTTGCCATCTCCCCCATCCTCGGTCCATTTTCTCTGCAGAGATTTTTCAGATAGAAGGGAGTAAGGAAGAAATTCTAAACATTTTTATGTTCTTCCTGTACAGAAGACTAGGCCAGTCGTTCTCAAATGCGGTGGGGGTGGGAGGGTGGGGATTTTGCCCCCCGGGGGACATTTGGCAATTTGGGAAACATTTTTGGTTGTCAGAACTGGGCATTGGGATTGCTTCTGGCCTTTAGAAGGGAGAGACCAAGATTGCTGCTAAACATCCTACAGTGTTCAGGACAGCCAAAGAATTATCTGATCTCAAATGCCAGTACTGCTGAGGTTGAGAAACCCTGCTTTATGCAAAATTTCCCTGTATTTTTTTTCTGCAGTAAAGTCCCTTTATTTGTTATTTACTACATGACTTCAAACTAAGTGACTTCAAGACTTAGAGAGACTTCTTAATGCCCTCCGCCCTCAGCCTGGCATGAATACAGAGTCTGCTTCAGTTCTTCTCATTATTATCATCAGAGGGCATGCATTTTCTCAGAACGAGTGCTGCCTGCTGAAATCCTGGATCCCGGGTGTGTCTGTGTTAGCAGAGGGCTAAGCCCAGGCCTGATCCTCGCACCTTTACAGAAGGGGCATTGGTCATGCCCGGCTCCTCCTGCCGTGCTTCCCTACCCCGCGCTGGTACATCTGTAGTACTCTAAAGCTTTTCTTGATTTCCTCCCAGCTGAATGGGATTTCTGTTTCCTTTGATTCCTCATGATGGGTACACTTTCTCATGGAATTTGGGTGCTAATGGAACATAGGTTTGCCTCTTGCTTCCTGTTTCTCCTTGAATTGCCAGCTCTTTGGGGCAGAATTCTTTTCTTTCCTGGTCCCTGCAAACACCTGAGTACAGTTCCTCACACATACTGGGCGTGAAACAGACATTTAGAAAGTAACTCATTGTATTTTTCTTGTTGAGGACGTGAAAGCAATTTATTTTATTCTTTTATATCTTCTTTCATCACTTCAATATTCCTCTGCAAGTTATATTATGATGATGATGACGCCAGAGATTCTCATCTGGCTTGACATGTTTTCTAGACCAACCTTTTAAATTACCAGGTCCCTAAATTATCTGTTTCACTGTTGTCATTGTACTAGCCTAACCTAAACCAATCCATGCTGTTTCTAAATTTAGAATGGAAGAGAATCCTCCACAGTATTCTAGTCTTCTCTGGCCCTGAACTATGCTGACAGAAAAATAAATTTCAAGAATTTAAAAAAATGCAGTTGAAGGGGGCAATCATTGTTAACTAAGTAATGATCTGTTGGTAAAAATGTTTATTGCAACTTGGAAATGACCCTAAAGTGTGGGGCTTCAAAAATTTTAGTCTTACCTGTAGTTAATTTACAAATAAACGTAAGATTTTTCTGAAAATCTGTTGTATTGATTATGTGAGCCATAGATTTGATCGTTATTCTCATAAAGTTATTAGTGGCTGAGGAGGTCAAATGTGCTAGAGTGGCTAAGAGCTTGGGTTTTGCTCGTTACACTGCCTGATCGAATCCTGCCTTTAGTACTTGTACTTAGCAACTTTGTCACTTGGGCAATTGACCTCACTGTGCTGTAGTTTTCTCTTCTAAAAAATGTAAATGATAACTCTTATAAGTTGTGAAAACGCAATAAAATATGAAATATTTTACTGCCGTGTTTGGCACATAGGAAGAGTATTAAAAATGGTAGCTATTATCGTTACTTTAGCACAGAAAGAGTATATAGAAGGCAGAAAATACGAGGCTGTCATTTTTCGGGTTGGTTAAAATTTTGATAGACAGCAAGACTCAGGTCAAGGGTGAAATCTCAACGTGGACCTGTTGTAAGCTTGTACACTAACATCAGTGAGTGTAAGACTGCCACCACTCCTATACAGGCTACTAACTGTTGAGTTGGGAATCTTTGTCTGATTTTTGAATCCAGACCTGAATAAGGCCTGTGAGTCAAGTTCCTAGTCTCTATGCCTCTGTTTCTTCATCTATAAGTTGGGGTAATAATGATTGGGGGTAGTTATATGATATGAGTTATACATATAAATATATGAGTGAATATGTATAAAGTGCTTAAACAAAGTTCCTGGCACACAGTCAGTGTTGAAGAAATGTCATTGTTGTTAATTACTGTCACTTATTCTGTTGTGCTGGGTGCCAGCTGCTGTGCTAGGCTTGTTGCAGATGCTATTTCCTTCTCACAGCAATCTTTCCAGGTAAGTAGTATCATCAGAAGACCCAGAGAGTTGGAAGTACTTTCCAGGGTTGCATAGCTGGTTGTGCAGTTGTAAGTGGCAGGGGTTTAACTGACCGCACTGCTTTTTCCACAGATGTGTGCTCCTTTGGTCCTGTGAGATGCATATTCTGGGTCCCCAGGGAGGGGGCAGCAGTTAGAGTGCAGTGCATCTCGTGGTCGGGATCGCTTGCAGGCCCTGGAGGGCGAGCAGGCAAGCCCCCACTGGAGGGCAGAGGACTCAGTGAAGCCCGCACCCTCGTTGGAGAGTGTGCCTGGTGGCCAGGGGCCCTTCCTGCAGAAGGAGCCAGCCCTGCCCAGTTGTAGAGGGCAGTGCTTAGAGGTCAGAAACCTAGGGTAAGGGATTGCCCAGATATGACATCATCTACATTCTCAGCTGTATACAAATACTCTGCCAGAACCGTTGTAAAAATATTTTCATTATAGTCTTAACAGCATATTTGTTCAAGGATTATAAACCTGATTACAGAAATTTCAATAGTGTTTGACAAGCACATTATGAAGCTGAGTGAAAACAAAACTGACCATGGTGATTTCTTGTTTCTTTTTAAACGGTCCCCCGCACTGTATAAAATGCCTCCTCCCCGTTCCCATGGATTGCAGTATTAAACTGCAAATGAAGTCTTTACAAGTTGCCCTCCGTGTTAAAGAGCTTTTTATTAGAAACAATTAATTTTTTTTCTAAATATTGAAAGAAATTGTAGTGGTTCTGTAAAGCTGCAGATATTTAGTAGCCTACAGAAAAATTTTATCATCTTGAATTTGCTCCTTATCTTCTTTCTTCCTTAGGAGGAATTGAGGAAACAGAATGAATTGGGAACCGATATTTTTCTAAACTATTTTTTTTGGTTGGTTAATGTGAAATTAAGCCTTATGGTTTCTTGATTGAAAGGCTCTCCTGTAAGCATTTCTGATGTCATATACTTCATTTCAGGCGGATAGAATAATGCCAGATGTCCCGTGAGGTAGATGATTTGTATACTTGGTTATGACTCATAAATGTTGTGAGTTAGGTTTAGAAGCTTAGATTTTAGTGAATGATGCTGAATTGATGTTGACTTTGTAGAGTTCTTTTTTTAAGGTTTTATTTTTCCTTTTTCTCCCCAAAGCCCCCTGGTACATAGTTGTGTATTTTTAGTTGTGGGTCCTTCTAGTTGTGGCATGTGGAACGCCGCCTCAGCATGGCCTGATGAGCGGTGCCATGTCTGCACCCAGGACCCGAACCGATGAAGCCCTGGGCTGCCGAAGCGGACTGCGCGAACTTAACCACTCGGCTACGGGGCTGGCCCCGAGTTTTTTTTTTTTTTTTTTTACGAAATTAAGACCAAAGCCACTTTTCTTAGTAATGTACTTAGAGTAACTTATAAATTGTATGTTTTCTCCTGCAGCTTCTTTCTTCAGTTTATTGAGTGTAGGACTGCTCATTTGTTAATATCTAAGTGAGATTTGTTATTACCTATACAGCAAGACAGCTATGTATGTTTGTATGTAGTTGTATAGACATAAACCTGTTAAATTGCTGAGTTTTCTGCAGATTGCTCCAACACAAAGTAAGGCTTTATAGTGTCATTGGGAAAACTCAAAGGAGACTTTGTCCTGGGTGATTTTATTAGAAAAGTGAAGCTTCTTTAAATTTGCCTGTGAAATCACCTAGCTCTGGAATATCAAACCTCGTTATCCTCTCACATACCTGTGGGCAGACAGGCTGATGTTCAAGAGCTGTTGTTAAGTCCTAGATTGTGAAGGAAACTTGTCATGATCAAGTTTTCAACCTTGGTGGTGAGTGTTTTACTTGGTGCAGTACTTGGTAACTTTGTTTTTTATGACCTTGGGTGCTTGGCACAGTAGGTGCAACAGGCATTTCTGCTGATGTGTGCCAGGGCCAGTGTTACCAAGGGGGCTGCTGAGGGAAGAGTTTCTGTAATTGGTCATAAGGAGACTTGTGAATTCTTTCCTTTGCCATTCAGAGAGTTACTGTGACTAGGTATCTTGTAGGTGTGGAATGGAGAGCCACCTACATTCATATTTTTTCATAATAGCTTTATTGAGATATAATTCGCATACCATACAATTAACCCATTTAAGGAGTGCAATTTAGTGGTTTTTAGTATATCCACAGAATTGTGCAATCATCCCCACAATCAATTTTAGAATATTTTCATCACCCCCAAAAGTAACCTGTACCGTTGCCAGTCACTTCCCATTGCCCTCTACTTTCCAGCCTTAGGCCACTAACTGTTTGTCTGCTTTCTGTGTTTATGGATTTGCCTGTTCTGGACATTTCATATAAATGGAATCATGTAATATGCAATCTTCTGTGACTGGCTTTCCCTTAGCATAGCATTTTCAAGGTTCATCCATGTTGTAGCATGTGTTAGTACTTTATTACTTTTTATTGCCAAGTAGTATTCCATTTTATGGAGAGATATATATGTGTATATATATGTGTACATATATATGTATATATACACACTACATTTTATTTATCCGTTTATCAGTTGATGGACATTTGGGTTGTTCCCGCTTTCTGACTGTTAGGAATAATGTTGCTATGACTGTTCATGTGTAGTTTTTTTGTGTATGGACATATGTTTTCATTTCTCTTGGCTTAGATATATACGTTGGAGTGAAATTGCTGGGTCATATGGTAACTCCATGTTTAATCTTTTGAGGAACTGCCAAACTGTTTTCCAGAGTGGCTAAGACCGTTTTATATTCCCACCAGGAGGGTATGAGGATTCTAATTTCTCCGTATCCTTGACAACACTTGTTGCTATTTGTTTTGTTTTAGCCATCCTAGTGGGTATGAAGTGGTATCTCATTCTGGTTTTGTTCACCATTTTTCTGATGGCTAATGATGTTAAGTATGTTTTCATCTGCTTATTGGCCATTTGTATATCTTTCTTGGAGCTATATCTGTTCAGATCCTTTACCTATTTATAAGTTGTGTTATTTTTGTTTTCATTATTGAGGTTTAAGAGTTTTTATATATTCTAGATATAAATCCCGTATCATATTTATGATTTGCAAATAATTTCTCCCATTCCTTGGGTTGTCTTTTCACTTTATTGGTGGTGGTCTAGTATTTTTTCTTTTATTTCTTTAAGTTGTGGTAAGATACACATAAATTTACCATCTTAACGATTTTTAAGTATATAGTTCAATAGCATTAAATACTGTCACATTGTTGTGCAACAGTCACCACCATTCATCTCCATAATTCTTTTCATTTTGCAAAACTGAAACTCTTTACCCATTAAATAATAACTCCCCATGCCCTTCTACCCCAGTCTGTGGCAGCCACCATTCTACTTTCGTCTCTGAATTTGACTACTGTAGGTATCTCATGAGTGGAATCGTACAGTATTTATCCTTCTGTGACTGGCTTATTTCATTTAGCATAATGTCTTCAAGCAGATAGTGTAGCATTTAACAGAATTTCCTTATATGTATCACATTTCGTTTATCCATTCATCTGTCAAAGGACATTTGGGTTGCTTTTAGTTTTTGGCTGCTGTGAACATGGATGTAGAAACGGTGATGGTGTTCTTTGAAGTACAAAAGTTTTTAATTTTGATGAAGTCCAGTTTATCTATTTTCTTCTTTTGTTGATTGTGCTTTTGGTGTCATGTGTAAAAAAACCGTTGCCTAATCCAAGGTCACAAATATTTATGCTTATATTTTCTTCCAAGAGTTGAATAGCGTTAGTTCTTACATTTAGGTCTTTAATCCTTTTGAGTTAATTTTGGTGTATAGCGTGAGGTCACGTTTTTATTTTGTGGAATGATGGCTCTAAACTTATGCTGCAGTTGTTAGGTGTGCTTTGGTTATGCTGTGAAGTTGGAGCATAAAAACTGTTGACTGAGAGCCCTTCTCTACTAGAGTGGTGCCACTCCCGCCTCCAGTGGGACCCCAGGCCCAGCCCCTCTTGGCCCCACAGGATCAAGAACTGTGGAGCTAAGACTCCGGCAGTAATTATTTTTGTATCTTCTTCACTTTTCTTTATTCGTCATAATGGCTTCATTCTTTCTCACTTATCCACCCCCACGACGTGCTTTATGTCAGGCGGAAATGCCCCCGCACCTCTTTGGGAGCCTGCAGTCAGCCCTGGGTGGAGCCATTGCCTTCTCTTCTCGTTCTGAACCGTATTCCAGCAGAGTGGTGCCAGGAGGGGATCTTGGTGTTGTACCTCAAGGCAGCTTCTCTCCAGTTTAAGAACTTCAAAAGATTTAAACAAAGAAGACAGAGTGGTGTTACCAAAGCGTGTAGCCTTTGCAGTACTTAAAGGGGAAAAATAGATCATTTTAGGCCCTTTTCTAGTTTACCAGACCAGTCATTAAATGACAAGCCATTCCTGGTTTTTCCAATGTTGACAAATAGTTTTTGCTCTTCAGTAGGAACCAAAACAAAAATAGCCTAGACTGTGATGAAGGATTCCCCCTGGCTTGCATGTGTGTAAACTACACGCAGATTTTCTGTAAAATCAGAGATTCTCAGGGTTTCAGTTCCCCTTGCTGTTTAAATTAACAATGCTTGAATTCCTAGAACAAAATGCCTAGCATTTTGGCAGGTCTGGGGTTCCCAGTTTAGCTAATTACATTTTAAACCTCCCTTCCGTTATTTTTTGGAGGTAGAAAGGTAGCAGATACCAATTTTTTTTAAGTGTGAGCATTATTTAGTAAGTTAAAACTACTAAATGTGACATAACTAAAGGCTGTAATCACACGCTATGTTGGTGGGCTTGTGTGCTGAGTATGAAGTAAGCGTAAATGGCGCTACTTGTTCTTTCTGGAGCCTTCCTGACTGCCAGTTCCCATCTGCCTTCTAGGTCCTCTGGTTTCAGAATGATTTACACTGGCTCCACTAGCACTCATTTAATCTCACTCACTTCTGTCATCTGTAGCTTCGTCTTACAGAACCCAGTGCCCGAGAAGTGCCATGCTGAGCCAGATGCCCCACAGGGACACTGGATCTCTGGTCTCCTCCCGGGTTTTGGCCAAGACTTACAACCAAATATGTGAAAGGAGGGCCACTGGTGGGTGGGTCCCGTGTCTAGCCACTTTATTTTTCTGTAAGTTGTGAATAAAGTCGTAGGCAGTTCAAAACTTACTGTTATAACCACTCATTGCCATTTATTGACTGGGCCTCTTCAATGATTACAGTCTAATCATTGTAGTTCAGTGTGTTGTTGAATTCATATATTGAGCTCTTAGAATGTGCAAGACTGGCACAAAAAGATGAGGCTGTTACACTTGGGGTATTTGCCTAGGTCTGTCTTGTTACAAGGTAAGCTTGTGATGAACATGGTAGACCCTAGGTAGCCTCACAAAGAATCTATGATAGTGCTGTGTGAATTCAGGGGAGAGGTGAGTATTTCAGAGAAGGCACCTAGGGGAAAACTTTGGGAAGAAGGTTGAGCTTGCAGGGCTTTAGCTGTGTGGAGGTAGCGACGCTCAATGCTGTCTTGTGTTATTTCAGTTTACAAAGCACTCTCATACTTTCCACCTCAGTTGACTTGAACCTCAACCACCCTGCCAGTTCCCATGTGCATCTCGTCTGTGGGTGGCCGTCATCCCCATTTCACAGATGAGGAACTGGGCCTCAGACTGAGCGTGTGACTTGATACAACTTGAGATTTGCGTCTAGATCTTGTGAGTCCAAATTCCACTATCCCTTTTCTGGGAAGCAGTAGTAGCATGAACAAAACAGAAGAAAGACAAGCTCAGATAGCACAGTGAGTTCTCCAGGATTGTGGGAGGGAGGGGTGAAGGGTGCAGGAGAGGAACAAGGGGCCACACGGTTACCAGATGTGTTGAGACAGGTTGTGAGAGAGCCCACGAAGACTGAAACCCTCAAAGGGCTTTGAGTGTGTGTGTTTTTAAGAAACGGCGTTACTGAGGTATAACTGACATATATGAACTGCATGTATTTAAAGTGTACAATTTGATAAGTTTTGACATAGGTGTATGCTTGTGAAACATTACCACAATCAAGATAATGAACATATCCATCACTGTGAAAAGTTTCCTCATGCCCCTCAAAGGGCTTTTTTAAAAAAAACTTTTCATTTTGAAATCTTTTCAAAGGATAGGCTTAAAAAATAATCTAGAGAACTTCTGTACCCCCTTTACCCAGATTCACCAATTTTTAACATTTGCCACATTTGCTTGCATTCTTAGGTATATATGTATGGGTGTGTGTAAATTTATATAAGTACACATTTATACACAAAGATTTTCCCCGGACCTGTTCAGGAATAGCTTATGTAAGAGGTGTTGTATGTATCCAAAGAACAGGAGTAATCTCTTATGTATCCATAGTACAGCTGTCACATTCGGGAAGTTTATCAGTGAAACAGCATGTTGATACCTGGTAATCCTTCAGCTTTAGATGGAGGAAAGTTTATCCTCTGGCTTTAAGGAATCAAGGCTGACGTCATCTTCGGCAGAGCGTGGGGTACCTAGTTTTAGGGAAGGTCACAGGCCATTGCCTGCAAGTGAAACTAAGCATCTTTTCCCAACTAAGAGCACCGGAGAGCTTCGTCCTAACGGCTTCCAGGAGGGAGAAGATGGGTGGGTTTAACAGCCTTGTTAAGCAGCCTCGTTATCATTTCTTGGATGTTTAACAGTCCACTAAGTGCAAGGAGTTACCTCTGGATCTTCTCTGTAGTAGAGTCAAGAAAATTTGGGACTGTTAACTGACGCAGAATTATTTTTATAACCCTGGTGGTGCGAAGAGCATTGCAAGGTGTGGGACAGGCCTCTCCCTGATAGGTTAGGTTTTCAATTTTGTAAAGTGCTTAGCGCTTAGATTAAACCATCATAACTGCCTAAGATTAGTGATCTTCCTTGGTTCCTTTGTCAGAAGACTTGGCAATGTATCCTTTAAAGTTCTTACAATGTTTTTTAAGTAGTGGGATTAGTTAAAAATACATCCTATTACCAGAATGTCTGCTGGGCTAGGATTTTTCTGTTATTCTATCTCAGTAGAATATATGATAGAACAGATATTTTTCTGAAATAGTGTTAGGTTTTAAAATAGAGTAGTAAAGATGAAAAAGGCTTCCACCCTCGTCCCTGGTGGGGTTTATCATTTAAACTCTCTTGTTTCAGTTTCAGCATCTGTAAAATAGAGATGATAATCTGCGTTGTTCTGGATTCCTTTTGACAATGTGCATGCTAAGGCAGGTCTTCAAATGGTAATAGGAAGGTTGGTAACTATATAATGTACCTATCACAAGCCATGTTTTCCTTTAATTTGCACCTGAAATATTTTAAAGAGGCAGTTGCTTTAAGTAGAATTACCACAAGATCATATAATCACTTTCTCCTTTGTGGAGAATTGGACTGTCTTTTTAATTGAGTCTAAGCTAATGGAGATTTAAGTATTATTAACTCGGTTTTTAAAGATTTTTCTATTGGCCCACCTTTGGATTTTCTGCTCTTACCTTCCTAAGTGTTAATGGTGGGGAATGGTGGACACTTGCCAAGCAATAGTCAGAATTTGCTGGATTTGTTGGAAAAGTAATCCATTAGCATTGGAGACTACATGCAGTATGAATTGTTGATGCCATGTTTATTTTATTTAAGTGGGAAGGCGATCCCTTGAGTTAGTGTTTTTGGATAACACATTTTGTACTTAAGCGGTAGTACATTTGTGCCATGTCAAATTAGTTCTAGGTCATAATAAACAGTTTATTGATATGCCATACTTATGGTAGTCATGCTGATGCTTTTTTTGCTTGAATCCAGATTCATTCACTGTATTTTGTGTTTCTTTCAATTCAGTGTGGTAATTCCATTGCATTAAAGGTTGAAGCAGTTTTTCTTTGCTAACGATCCACTTTATCACAATAAATAGTACTGTCGTGATTTCTACTGACTTAAATTTGTGCAATCAAAACTATATGTTACTGGACGTTTTATTGCTTTCAAATAGCATTTGAAACCATATTTTATAATTGGTTGGCAAAGAGCTTTAGAATATACACACAGATCTTTAATGCTCAGACTGATAATTGTTAAATTTTCTACGAAATGGATTGCCAGAAATATTCTTTCTTATATACGTAGAAAACCATATGTATAATTCTCAGTAAGAGAGTTATTTCCATTACTGAAACAATCTCATTGAAAGTTGTAATCATATGTTCCTTTATGTGTTTACAAAAAAGATAGATTGGAAGAGTAATTCATACACTTCCAAAATTTCAAAAAAATAATTCAGAGTGGAGTTGATGAGCTTTAAAAGGTATTAAACTCATGCGCAGTGCCCCCCTGCCAGTGTGCCTGGCCAACCACCGTCTAATTCACGATGGGGTGGTTACTCTGGCCCTGTGATTCCCACCCCGTCCTTTAATCACAGTACCATTCTCATAATACAGTATGAATCAGGACTAGAATTTTCTAAGTGATAGGAAATGGTGGGCAATACTGGTAAAAAATATTTGGATATTGTTCTTTTTTGGTACAATTTTAAGAGGTTACAAAGCAAAGCGTTACTGCAGATTCTGGCAAGTTTTTATGAAGCTCCTGTAGTATAGTATTTCTCTGTGGTCTTAGGAACTTGATGAGTGATATATTTTTGCAGCAAGATTAGCTGCTAACAGCTTTGATCACACGACCGACCTGTTTTCTGTTGATGGTACTGTCAGACTATGATATGGTAACAGTTCCTAGGTGCGTGAAATCCTAGAATTGAGACTAGGTCACATCCCCTTTCAGCATCTCCTGCAGAGGGTTTACGTAGTCCCTATTTATGTCCAGAGATGGGGAATTTCTTCGACCATAGTTTGCAGAACTGGCCTCTGTTCTCTTTATGAAGATGTGCTCTCATTTATCAGTGTCTTTCTTAAAGTGTGCTAATAAAGAGCTCACCTGGTCCTCTAGCTATGATGTGGCAGTTCTGAGCACAGTGGGACTTTAATTTCCTGTGATCTGGAAACTATGGTTAATGCAGCCCCCACAGCTTGTTCAGTATCTGTGTCACTCCAGTGGTTCATATGAAGCTTGCAGTCGGCAGACATTCTCTGACTCCCTCCAAGCACATCTCCGAGCCTCAGTCTCCTACAGCTTTTTTTATAACTCTGTTGAACTTTCAATTTTGTCTTAAATTTTTAACCCAGCATTCTGACTTGTCAGTGTAGTTTAGTTCTATTGTTGACTTTCTTGCTTATCTCATTTCGCTTCTTGTCTTTGGCAAGTTTGCTGGCCTGCCTTCTGGGTTATCATGTGATACACAGAGATATACATACAGGGTAAAAAAGAGGTTTATTAATAACAGTTAGCAACAGTAAGAACTAATGCCCCACGTGATCCCCAGTATCACTTTAAAAAGCATGTGTTCATAGAGTGGACTACCAATGGATTTAATGTTTTATGATTATAATTTTGATAGTTGGAGAAATGTATTTCAGTATAATGGTTGCGTAATTTTTCAGAAGCCAGTTTCCATCGTTCCTCTTCTCCTTTACCAGTATTTCATTGTTTCTTAACTTTTCCCATTGCAGGATGAGAGGAATGGTGAATAAATGCAAATTAAGTTGTTTTGATTGAGTAGTACTCTTGATAAAAGGTATTCTTTCAGCTGAGAATCTGACTGTATAAATGCATTAACCATTAGTGTACTTAAAGCCATGTAAAATGTTTGGCCTGGCCTTACATCTTTGAATCTCACCCTGAAGCAGATGCTGCCCCTGGGAGTGTCCTCCTGTCTGGAGAAGTTGCTTCTTAGTGAGCAGAGCACCCTTCCTCCCGCAGGCAGACTAGTAGCCCTAGTAATTCTGGGGGAGGGGGCAAAAGGAGTAAACTGGGAAATAACTTTTAAAGGACTGAAATTTAATAATAATAACAAAGAGCTAACTTTTTGTTTTTTGTTGCTTTGTCTGCCAGGCACAGGGCCGTGCACTTGAGGTGTGTTGTCTTCTGTAATCATCCCAGCAGTCCAGCAGCGGCTGCCTGCTCTCAGCCCTGCTTTACAGTTGAGGAAATGGGCTCGTGGAATTGGCAGGAGGTTTTGGCTGCTTTTGTTGAGCTATCTTTGACCTGGGAAAGGCAGGTTTGCTTTTTGCTGGGAAAGAAAGCAACTCTTTGAGTGAACTGGCGCTTGAGGAGGCATATCTCAGGGTGTCATGTTGAGGCTCCGCCAGTTTAATCAAAGTGTTGTTTTTAAACAAACACCCCTTCAGTAAGTCTGGCTCTTTTCACAGTTGTGAAATTTGAGGTTTTTACTTTAGAATGAAGGATGAATCTTTAATGGAACATAGGCTGTACAGAAGAGAGAAATGTCACGCTCATTAATTAGGAGACATTATACAAATCTTATACTATATACAAATAATTTTGTAATGCTGCGGAATAACATTAATCCATGAAATATCTTTTAAGTGGCTTCACATATACCGACAACTGCCAATCTCACAGAGCCTTAGGGTTTTAAGGAGTGGAAGAACCCCATTTTTGCACTGCTTTCTGCAGTTGGAACGCCATTGGAAGTAAAAATTGAACTTAAGTTGTAGACAGGCTTGTGAGGCAGCTACCTTTTGTTGAGTCCTTATTTTGTGCTAGATGGTAAGGGCATAGCTAATTCTAATTCTTACTCCATCCATACAGGTAGATAATGTTGCTGTTCCTCTTCTTCGAAGCAGAAATCAGGGCTTAGATGTTTTAGGTTGTTAACACAGTTAATAAAAAGGACAACCTGGAGTCAAATCCAGGTCTGTCTGTGTCTGAGGCTCTTGGTTTTAACTATGGCACTGTTCTTGGTTTCATAACTCTGCTCTTCAATGCAGTGACAGGTACTTTCCTCTCTGCCTTCATCACCCAGTTTAGCAAAATCATCCGCTAAAGCGTGATTCTGTAACATAGAACACAGCTCTTGGGAACTTGGAAGAATGAAGAATGTTTGTATTATTATGAATTGATTTATACAGGTACAGTTAAAGTTCTTAAATCTTGAACTACTCTGGAAGGAATATCTAGAAATGCAGGTGACGTCATTTTGACGGGTGCGTCACACGTTGGTTTCTGTTTTGCCACTGAAAGAATGAGGCTGAAGTGGTTCTTATTTGTTTAGTGGCCTAAATTGTGTGTGAGAATAGATTTCATTTCTCATTCATGATAATCTTACGCGTGCGCTCTGGAGCTTTTCATTCTCTCCAGAGAATTTCCGTGGAACACATCTCACTGTCTGTGCCCGTTTATGGCATAGAATACCAGTGCCTTATTGCTTAGGAAACTCTGAAATTAAAAATTAAATACTGTTTATGGTTTTGCTTTCTTCTTAGTGATCCTTCAACGTTGTTACTTGAGTCTTTTTTTTCCCTATTTTTCAGGTCATGGTTTATTCCTCCCATCGAATTACTTGATCTTCTTTCTCTTGTGCCTTCATCCAGATATAGGTTAGGAGAGCAGAGGTGCTGGTCTGTTGAGGCTTGTGTGCTGTGGCTCCAAGTCTCCACTGGCTGAGACTGAATTCCCCATCTGGGAATTCCCTTGAGTACTAGGGACATGTTACCTGGTCATCTTTTCCGTCAAGAATTTGAGCTCTGCTGAGTTGTGTCGTCCTTCTCTCTTTTTAGTGGTAAACATTTTTAGTAACTTTTCACCTTTTTATTCCCTCATCCATTAGGGCTCGATTGTTCCCTAGAATGCCGTTTCTCTTCCCGTCCTCCCTTTTGGATTCCATGCAGAGATGAATACCTTCTGTAGGATATTTTAAAAGTCTGTTTGGTTATTTATATTTAAGGAGCCTTGGGTTCAGCAGGGTGGGTGGGGGGCTGTGTATGTCTTTGCATGTAGGGTAGAGGTTCTAGAGCAGAAGGGATTTCACTTGAAAAAAGAACGCCTGAAAAACTCAGAACTTGTCTTGTGTGTCCTCTAAGAATCAACCACTACCAATTAATTGCAGTTGGCACTGGAGGTTAGTGGCTCCTTTCTCCACCTGCCCCTGTGGCCCCCTGTCTAGACTCCCATGTAGTGTGTGCTTACTTTTATTGTGCTGCTTTGCCCTCCATCCCCTTGCATCCTCCCTAACGCACTGATCAGCTCTCTCCTCAGCACAGAAACAAAACTTCATCTCCCCTCTGTGTTCAGTCTGGTTCTGCCCCTGTGGTGACGCCTAACGCTGACCTCCTGTAATAAATAACATTCCTTATCCTAGCCTTTTCGTGCCACCAGGTGACTCCCCATTAGGAAAAGCCCTTTCTGCTGCTCCTGCCTGTGATTTTGTGAGAGACTTCTTGTCCTTCTCCACGTGCATTTTGTTTAGCCTCTTCATCTGAAATTCTTGTTCCCAACCTCTTCATTAGACCTACATTGTCTCATTCTCAAGACTCACATCCTCCACAGAACTTTCTGGAGGTACCTGTTTTGGTTCTTGTTCTTTTTTATCAGTATTTCCATCTTTCTCCTTCATACTTTAAATATCATCCCCTCTATAGAGCTCTCAGACTTTATTTATTTATTTATTTTGAGGAAGATTGACCCTGAGCTAACATCCACTGCCAGTCCTCTGTTTTAATATGTGGGATGCTGCCACAGCATGGTTTGATAAGTGGTGCGTAAGTCCATGCCTGGGATCTGAAACTGCAAACCCTGGGCCGCCAAAGTGGAGTGCGCAAATTTAACCACTCGGCCGTGGGGCTGACCCCCGCTAGTCATTTCTCTGACCTCATTTCTGTCTTTTCTGGTCACATTGACCTCCTTGTGGGCCAAGCATGCTCCTGCCTCAGGGCCTTGGCACCATCCTTTGCCTGTGTTTGAAATGTCTTTTCCAGGTATCTGAATGGCTGACTTCCTTCACCTCACCTCCCATACTCAGATGTTACCTTTTCCGTGTGTCCTTCCCTGACCTCTCTGTTGATAGCTGTAGCCTCCTCCAAACCCAGTACATCCCACCCGCCCTCCTCTTGGCTTTAGCTGGAGCATTTATTGCCCCTGACCTACTGTGTGTATTCTGCTTTCCAGTCTCCCTCTAGAGCATGGACTCCATGGGACAAGCATTTACTGTCTGTTCATTCCTTTGAACCCAGGACCTGTAGGTGCCCAGCAACTGTTAGTTGCATGAATGCACTTTTCCTGCACCTCTGATTTCACCGCCTGCCCTCATGCTTTCCACCTTAACTGATGTGCCTGGAGGATGGTCATCAGGAGCATCCACTTTTTCTGTGTCATAATGCCTTCTGGAGCTGTTGAAACACCTCTTCTCAGCTGTGCTTTGATTGGTCTCCCAGCTACTGAAAAATGATCTTCAAGCCAGGAAGGAAAGAGGTTCTCAGGAGAACCTGCATGACGGAGTGTCTTAAGTAACTGACCTTATGTTGTAGAAAGCTTGAATCCAGCAGGCTTTGGATATGGGTCCAAGAGGGTCTCTGTGCTCTGGAGATGAGCGCTCTGCTCCCTTCTTTTTCTTTCTGCCCTTACTCTCTGGTTCACGTTTGTTCAGATAGTCTAAATGTTGTCTGAACGGCTGAGGTTGTCGGAAGACTGGCCACCAGGTAAGAGGGGTGTTGCTGTACTTGTCCTTTCTCTCTGCAGGGCCCTGGCCTGAGTCTTCCACTGACTGTGCAGCACTGAGATTCTTCTAGCATCACTCTCAGTAACAAAACCCTCTCTATGTGGAGATTTGTCCGCTCTCTTCCTTAGTTTTCCTGTTTGCAGAATGAGTGGACTGACTATATTTTCAAGTCTTTAACAATTCCAGTGACCTGAATCCTGTAGGCTGCTTTCTGGGGGCATTTTCAGATGACTTAAATGAAGTGCTGTTGCATTGCAGGTTGTGCTTTGAATGGAGGGTCATGTTCCCGGCGGTGTGCTCGCCTTTCTCAAGTGGACTTAGCTCATGGTGAGCACGTATCGTGGGGGGGAGAATGTGTCTAGTCTCAAAATTTTCAGCCACTGGAGAAGATGGGGACAGTGGGGACCAAGAAAACAGCAAACAGTTTGGCTTTTAGAAGCATCCTGGCATGGCTGGGTGAGCTTGCACATAGTAACCACCGGCTCCAGGTTAGTTCCCTGGGACTTTTCCAGCATTTGGCTCTATCGAATTTTGTTCTTTCCTGAAACAGAGTGGCCACTGAAATCAGGAACTAGACCTGCTGGAAAATACCTTTGGAAACCACTATGTTCCATGGTAGAGAAAAGGCAGCTGCCAGTCTAGTTCAAATGCTGGGCTGGATGCTAGTTTTTTTCTCCCTCTATTTTTGTCTCTTTAAAGAGGGGCTTGATTTATTTTCTCTTCTGTCTGTCAAAGCTTTTCATGGGGTCTTAGAAAAATGAGCCAATTAATGGTACCAGCCATGAGGGTCCAAGTTTAAATCCTGTGGGAGCTGTCCTGTCAGTCCTGGTCACAGCTCGTGGTGGAAGACTCTACACCTGAAAAGCCGGGGCTGCCAAGCAGTCAGTTAGATGGTTCTGGGGTGGCCCACACTATTGCTTGTTCAAGGGATCTGAATGTGCTGCTTCTTTGGGGACCTGTTTGAAATGCAGATGCTAACTCCCCATGATGACCCACTAAGCTCAAGCAAGTGAGAGTCAGGAAATTCACATTCGTAGTGCCTGTGACTTGGCCACACTGCCCACACATCTCAAGGTCTTCAATCAGAGAGACTACCATATACAGTAACACTCAAATTGCAGATGGGAGCCGAGTAGCTGTTGCTGTGGGAACTGCAACTTTGAAGTTCCAGACTTTGATGTGATTAAAGTCTCAGACTTAAAGTCCCTATGTGTGGTAACCTTTTTTTTTTTTTTTTAACACCAAGCTGAAAATAAAAATTGATTTAGATTGGGGATGGGTTGTAGAAACAGATCATAAAGGGAGGAGGCCTCTTGCAAACCACACATAACTATGTCACATCCTCCTGTGCTAAGGAAGAGAGAGATGGTAGGCCACTGACCTTTTCACTGTCTCTGTTCGTTCCTCACATGTAGTCTGCCTCCAACACACATGCCACCCGCAAAAGAGGACACTTGACTTTGCTCTCTTTCATTGACCTAGTTATAATCCTGATGGAGAAATGAGAGTTTATGTGCAGTAAGTGTTCTTTTAAACTAAGATCCCAAAGTTCAAATACTTGGGATCATCTAGCAGGTTTCTTAAAATTATGGCTGGTAAAAGTTTAGTTCTTTGCCTCGGTGTGACTGATGAAAGGAGTATGGGGTAAAGGAAAGCAGAGTTTGTGGGTCATTTCCTCTTTAAAAAGTTGCCATTGAAATTCTAGATCAGTTGATATGCCGGTAATGAAATTGACTTAAAAAAAAGAAATTTTGTGCCTAGGACTTTAAAATTTCTTGGCCACAGAAATTGTAGGGTCAACTTTCTTTTTGAAAGAAATCTCCTTAGGTATGCTTGCACTTGTGTGTGTCTGTGTGTAAGTGTGTAATACACACACATATATATCAAAAATCCCTTGTGTTTTTTCCCCTTAAGTTGAAAACCCTGGGGTATCATCCTGATACTTAATTTTACAGATTCATGGAGACCCTATTGCATTTTTTCCCCTCATAAATGGCACATTCTCTTAATATTTGAGTGACTGTGGTGGGCTGTATGCCTGCCGTGCCCCCTCCCATTTGGGCAGTATAGAACCCTATGGGAGAGGTGGTGAAACCCAGATTTTGTTGGGGAGAGGTCTCCACGGTGTGACAGCTAATAAGTGGAAGGTGAGAACTGGAACGCCCAGGTGCATTGCTTTCTTGCCAGTGTCTACGCCTCTGACCCTGTCCTTGGTAGTTCCTGCTGAAGGCGGGGCAAAACCTAGCCCTGTATTCTATTTTATTTTATTTTATTTTTTTTACTTTTGATAACACCATAGCTGTGATGAAGAGGGAGATAACAGGGATCACGAGAGACTGCAGTTTCTGCCTTTTAAAACTCATTAATACTTGAAAACCAGACCACCACCGCACCGAAATACAACTTCTGCTGTTTGCATTTATGTGTGTTCTTTCCCTGTTTCGCTGTTCATGTTTAGGGGCACAAGAAGTCAAGCGAGAGGGGGTGGGCAGGTAAGTCAGTGGGAACTGCTAGCAGATTTTTCTACCTCTCAGCACCGTTTCAAGAAGATGAGAAAGAATGATGGCTTAGCTCTCAGTGTAATAAACTAGCAGGACTATGAATACTTTTGTCTTCAGATGTACTACACACTGAGAACCTTATACATAGTTCTAAATTTATTGGTCATATCCTGAAATGTACAATATATGTACCTAATATTGGCCACAGTGATGATGTCTTAAGTTTTTTGTTTTGGTTTGGTTTGTTTTAATGTACTGAACCCACTATAGCACAATTTTGGGTAAGAAACAAGATTACATTCTGGAGTAGAGTCATCGGTGGTCTCCAGAACTCATAAGGTCACGTAGAATGTGTTTAAATAGCAGGACAGAACAAACTCATTATCCCTAGAATATGCTGCTCACTCATTCTAGTTATTTCATCCACAGACATGATGGCGTTTACAGTCTGTGCAGTGTAGATGTCTCTTCTCTTTTAGTTGAGAGGTTGCAAATAGCTGAGACTTTGGGTTCTGGAATGTATGTGTATATTTGTGTATACATGAATGTAGTTTTATAAAACCTGGCAGCCTTAACAAACGGTGGCGAAAGATTTTGGCTGTCTTAACAGCATTGTCAGGTGGTTGACAGTTTAAATAAGCAGCACTTTATCTTGATGAAGTGAATGCATTTAATTGGTTATCTTGGCCCACCAGGGTGTTTGTTGGTCAAAAACTTAATTTTCTTTCTGAGTGTTTATATTATTTTTCCTTCTAGATGTTTTTGAGGTATTGTTTTTATAGCTTATATTGAAAACATGCTTTTTCTTTTTAAAGCGTATTGTAGTTATAGAGCTTTGTTAATAAAAAAAATTAAAATAAAAATGGTAAGGCGGAATGACTTAGTTATTTTTATATTTTCCTGTAAAAACAGCCTCAGTTAAGTGAGCCACAATGAGCTATGATGTATTTCCTCCATCAGGATGGAAAATAAGCCATTTATTATTTCAGGTCTGACTCACAGTGAACCTGCTGACATTGGGATGTTTTAAAATCATGATCATAAGGAACAGGTTAGGGCAGAAACTTGGATGCTGGGCCTAGAATTACCTGCTTATTACAATGTTTTACAACATGGATGCTTTAGGTTTTCTGGCATAATGTCCTAAACCTCACACACTAAACACCCCCTTGTTGTACAATTATTGCTTGCCGGTTTTAGATGGTGCCAAATAGACAGATGCCTCATCGTAATTTCCATTTTTTAATTTCACTGTTATAGGCATATATATATAAATAGGTCATTATCTCCTTTCCCTTCTCCCAGTGAACTTGTCTTCCTCCCTACTTTGGATGTCCTTCGTTAATAAGGACTCGAGAGGGAGGGATGTGGTAGGTGGATGCAACACGTGTGATTGCAAAGAAAACCAGTTATAGCAAATACACTTATCAGAATCGTCATATGGTAATAGATGTGCTTCTTTATCAACACAAGAAGATAATGGGATTTAGTGGCAAGTCACAGTAATTTTGAGGTAATTACTCATCATAAGTAAATAATATTTTGAATTTTTGACAGCAGCTGTAATGTGAAGATAGCAGATTTCCATTGTTGTCAAAGTCATAGGTAACTGGGGGCTGGCCTGGTGGTGTAGTGGTTAAGTTCGCATGCTCTGCTTTGGCGGCCTGGGGTTCACAGGTTTGGATCCCGGGGGTGAACCTATGCACTACTCATCAAGCCATTCTTTGGTGACATCCCATATACAAAGTAGAGGAAGATGGGCACTGATATTAGCTCAGGGCTAATCTTCCTCAGCAAAAAAAAAAGAAAGAAAGAAAAAGTCACGGGTAACTACTAATAACTATGTTTCGTTGCCTGTTTTCATAATGAAAGAAATGCTACATTTCAATGAAAGGTTAGTAGAAATAAAAATTTATGGTTTTTTTCCTTCCTAAGTTTATTGAATCTCTTCAGTTCTATCCATAGGCTCCAGGTTAAGAACCCTTGGCCATGAGGGATTTTGTTTTTTCCCTGAAGAATATCCTTAGACATCAGTTTGAATATATGCACATCCAGTCTTCCTTGAAGACAGTGCCATTCTCCTGGTCTTGGTTCAAAAACAGGGAGAAATGTTTAACTTTGTCTTCCTGGTTAAATTCTAGTTAACTATCTATAGTCCAAAATGGAAAAATTAGCCTTCATTTTCCTAAGAAGATCACCAACTCCTTTGATAGCAAAAGATAGATGCCTTCACACCTGTGTTTTCTGTGGTGTTGCATAAATCATGCATAATTCTGTACACCAGGCGTGTAATACTCTGTACACTGATTTTGTGTATATGTAAAACGTGGAAATGGCATCCTTTCAAAAGGAAGTATATCCTCATTTTATAAGACAAAAAAAGAATAAAGAAAGGAAACAAATTAACCTTATCATGGCAAGCAGAGGGAAAAATAAGCAGTAGGTTCCCCGTTTGCTATCCTACCCTCCAGATGACTTTATTGCATAATGTGTTTTGTCATCCAAACATAATTTTATTTCAAGTCTACTGAGCTTCAAAAATTACAAATGATATCAATAATTAATTAAATTGGAGTGGTATTAGCAGCATTGAGCCATGTGCTGAATGGAATAAGAAAATGGCTAAATTGAAGGATATTTACATTGGGTGTTAATTGTTTAATGTTACCCTGATTTGGAGGCTCTTTAAAAATATCAAAAATCGCAGTATTTTAACATTTATTCTAGCTGAGGATTTTAACGCTGCGTTTTAAAATCTTTAGTACCTGCACTGAAAGATGCGTGTAGTCCCTCCCCACCTATCTGTAGTATCTGTCATAGGAGCTGAAAATTATCTTTAATAAATTAACTGTGATCGTGACAAATCTTACTGCCTTGAAGGGAGAAGGAGGCATTTCGTGAGGTGATACTGAAAGGATACATTTTTCTCCGATTTACTTAATACCTACCTTAAGAATCAGCAAAACACTTGGAGATGACACTTTAATTTTGAGACATGTCCTTTTCTGAGGGTAATTCAAATAAAAGATGGCCTCGAGAAATTAGCAAAGTGGAAACATAAAAGAATAAGGTGATTGCTACTTCCACAGCCAGCTGATAGCCTGAGGGGCTACAGCGGTGACAGATCACCGGAAGTCTGCATTTTTGACTTGAAGGGTAAGGCCTTGTATCAGTCAGCTTTTGCGGCACAGCAGACAACCTGGTGATCTCAGTGACTCCACCTACAAGCATTTATTTCTTGCTCACATGTGTGAAGTTGTCTGGGGCTGCTCACTCTGTTTCTCTCCCTTTGAGGCCCAGACTGGAAGGTAAGTAACTATGTAGGGTCATCTCTTTTCATGATGATGTCAGATGTGCGAGAAGGTGAACCTTACTACCCACGTTGATGTCAAGCCTCTGTTAGTGCCAAGTTCACTAGCATCCCATTGGCTAAAGTAAGTCATTGGCCAAGCCTGAAGTCAAAGAGAAGAGAAGTGCACTTCATCCGGCAAGAGGCGTGGAAATAACTCCGCGGGAACAATTGAGACCAACAATTCTATTTACCACAAATGCTAAAAATGTTAGCAGCTGAAGGAAGCATTTGGTTATGCGATTATATGGTGCTACCTTGTTGCCTTTGGCTTTTGTCATTTCCTCTGCCCCGAGAAACACCATTTCGGCTTTTCATACGACTGTGGCATGAATTGAACACATCACAGGGGCCCTGTTACCGTCAGGTAAGGGACAAGAGAGAGGGAAAGAGGCTGGAGCTGAGACTTAGGAGAGCTGGATTCTAAATTGGGTTCAGCTGTATACTTGTTGGAGGACTCCAGGCAATTCATCTGATTTGTCTCTGCCTTGGGCCACTCGTTCTGTAAAATGAAGGTGTTGGGTTAGTCTGTCTCTGAGAAGAAGGTGGATTTCCTAGTGCCCATCTTTAGTGTCTAGGATGGATGGTTGTTTGCCCCTGGGGATTTGGAGTGTTACGGTAGTCCAGGGATCGCAACTTGGATGCAGACGTCATATATGCTTTGACTCCTTGTTATGTCCGTGGGGTTTTGCTAGGCGCTCAGGGTGCAGACAGGGACACACAGTCACTGTTCTCCCGTTTTCCAGTTTTCACAGAGTTGCAGCACCATGTGCCTCCTCCTGTAACAGAGGACAAGGCGCAGGGGATACCTGCAGGAGGCAACAGTGGCCTCTGGTCAGGAGGGACGGGGAGCCCTCACTCAGAAGAAGCTTGAGGGGGTATATGGAGAGCCTCTGGGAAGCATGAAATGGTACAATATATTTTGGAAGCCTGAGTACAAAGTCTGAAGGTGGAGACAGAGTGAGACAAGACTACAGAGGCAGGCGGGGTCAGGTCTGAGAGCCTTGCATGAACTTGATCTTTACCTGATAGAAAAACGAAGCCACTAGGGATTTTAAGCAAGGTCAGGGTTGTGATCATATGTGCTTTTTTAGAAAGTGGGAATAAGAATGGCAATGAGGAGGTCAGATGAGGGGCTGCAGGACCTTCAGGTGACAGAATGACTTGGGGAGGATGGAAGGACAGGGGGACACCTGGCAAGTAGAGTCGGGCATGGACATCCACTTCCACAGCCGCCTTCAGTCCCTATTGGGACCTTGCTTCTCCTCCCGTCCTTCTAAAAAGTAGAGAAGATGATGTGCCGTCATTTAAACCCCCTTCCGTAAGCTGACAGAAGCTGATGTAGTGCTTCTGAAATGTTGCTGCCCCTTGAAGTAGTCTCTTTGAGGCTAGATAGCTTCAGGTGACAGGATGGGTGTGGTGCCGTCTCAGTGTTGAAGGATGATATAACCTCAGTTTGGTAAATTGTCAGCTTGGTGTGTTTGAAGCCACCTTGGTCACTATAGTAATGAATATTAGTTTATCTTTGATTTTAAGATTTGCTTTATCTTGCTATCTAACATTTGGAAAAACTGCTTTTAGTGTTGTGGTTAAGTAGAATGTGGCTTTTAGTAAATGCCACTGCATTATTGTGTCAGAATATCTTTTCTGTTGTTCCAGATTTGTTGATATTTTTATTATTGCTCATGTACATCTTCTGGATTATTAGGTTTATACTTGCTAGCTTTGAACACTCGTCAGCTGATATTAAGACGCATCTCTTAGTGGTTAGTGTTGGCAGCATTATTGGTATAATTCGTGGCATCCTTCCACACGCTAGCTGGTGGTTTATGCCAGCCCTCCCTCTCCATTGATCACCAGTGGTATTGTTCCTTTTCTTTGTGTGGTCCATGATGACACAGCCTCTTCCTTAAGGGGCTCACAACTGGTCAGGTCTTATGTGGCTACTGATTCATAAGTATTACAGGCAAGTGACTGGAGAGAAATGTAAAAGGAAGTACCTTGGGGTTTCAGTGGCTAGGTTGGAGGCACCAGGCAAAATACAGTGCACGCTTCAGATGAGTGCTGAAGTGTAGGTAGAATTTCAGCAGGCCCAGACTGTATTTGGACCTGGCAGGGAGAAGATTCAGGGTGGTAGGAGCAGCCTGAACAAAGGGGGACAGTCATTGGAGAGGGTGGGCATGTAAGAGAATTGAGGAGTACAGTGGCGTTGGAGTTAGATTACTGGAGATAATGCTGGAAAGCAAGGGGGCGCCTGTCCCCATCAGTTGTATCTGAGAGTAGGAAACTCTTGAAACTATTGAGCCGGGAATTTTTTGTATGTGTATTGCCAACAATAATACTGTTAAAGTTGGTTTCTTTTTTCTTTTTCTTTTTTTCTTTTTTTCTGCTGAGGAAGATTGTCACTGAGCTAACATCTATGCCAGTCTTCTTCTATTTTGTATGTGGGATGCCACCACAGCAAGGCTTCATGAGCAGTGTGTAGGTCCACACCTGGGATGTGGACCTGCAAACCCTGGGCCCCCAAAGCAGAGCATATGAACTTAATCACTATGCTACCAGGCTGGCTCCAATACTGTTAAAATTTTAAGCACCAGCTGTGAAGCTCTGGACTGCTTAGAATTGTAACTGAGCATCTGCAGACAGATTGGAATTATCTTCAGAATATCCTGGAAACAATCCACTTAGTCCTCAGTTGGTATAAAATGATGATCAAGCAGTGAATTTTAAGAGTTTTCTGTTTCTATTTAGTTAGTTACTCTTATAGACGTTTACTAGTAACTTTTAGTATTGACATTTTCTGCAGTATGTGGTTTTGCGGACTAAAAATGAGTACTAGGTTACAGTTGATCAAAAATACATATATATAAATAATCATTTTGGAAAACTCAAGTTACCAATTTTGTCTACCTGAAAGCATGTTTAAATGGACTTGAACATAACTGAGTGTAATTCCTTTTCCTGGGAATGCTTATTCATTTACCATTATAAGCTTCAAAGTTTTAAAAAATGTTAAATTACACTTTTTTTGAGTAAATGATGAAGAACATCACTACTTAGTATTATTTGTTTGTTTGATTTTTAGTCAATCAAGAAATATGCACCAGTTTTTAACTCCTGGAAACAAAGACTTCAGGTTTCTGTGGCATTTAACAAATGTGATTATTCATAGCAAAATCTGCATTCCTGAAGCAGTTTAAGAGCCAGGGGAAAGAGTTTGGGTCAAATAGGAACCAATTGGATTTTGGAAAGGAGGAATTAACATACAGCTATTTTACCCTCTGTAATGCTAAGTAAATTACACTTTTGGTTTCTGCCTGGAAAAAAAATAACATTGTAACTAGTGGCAACGTAGGACTGATTTTAGGGATGACAGTAATATTTACAAATGTGTGAGCAAATGCAGAGCTGTCTGGTTTAGAGCCATATTGCCTGTTATAACACTTTCAAAGAAGAAAGCTTCCAGCAGAGAAAGACTTGTGGCGATTAAGTAGCGTCACCTTTCAGTCGTCTGAGTATAAATTTCATCTATACTTGTGCTTTTTCATTGATGCTTGTGGCTTGGTGTCCTTGCCTAGTACCAGTATGACACTGGGCTGAAGACATCTGAATCTTTTCTTTTTTTTTAGAGTTTTTTTTTTCCTTTTTCTCCCCAAAGTCCCCGGGTACATAGTTGTATATTTTTAGTTGTGGGTCCTTCTAGTGGTGGCATGTGGGACGCCACCTCAGTGTGGCTTGATGAGCGGTGCCACGTCCGCACCCAGGATCTGAACCAGTGAAACCCTGGGCCACCAAAGCGGAGCATGTGAATTTAACCACTCGGCCATGCTGGCCCCTGAATCAATTCTAATGTAGGTATATAGAACACATAGGAAGATAAACATGCTAAGAGAACCACATCCAGACCGTACCAGGTATTCCAAAGCCTAAGAGAATTGAAAAAAAATTGTCTGGCCATCAGGCTAATTATGAGATTAATGGGGAATTACATATGGTCATATGTGCAGCTTGATTAGCATGTATATACACGTACATACATATGCAATATCATTATTCAGATTTTCTGGAAGATGACTTGTAGGAACAAGTAACCATCAACTCTTACACATTTAAAGTGTTAGTGTTAGTGCTTCTTGGGTGGCAAGTCTTTTTTTTTTAAATGGAAGTTGAAACAATTCAGGCTCATTTTATCACATTGAACATAAATCAAACATTTTGAAAAACCGTCTTTACCCCTGTTTGGCACACAGCTGCTTAGGGTAACTCTTGGAGGCAACGCCAGCGTCTGCTGTGGCAGCTCTCCTGACTGACCTCACTTCACCAACGCAGCGTTAACCTGTGCTCTCCATTCCCTACAAACACGCCCTTCCCCGTTGAACGTGGCCTGCGGGCTGCTTCAGCTACCCTCTGGTGCACTAGATGAATTGCCTTTTTCTTGGAACTCAGTTGTGCTTTTTTAGACATGTTTGTGCAATTGTACTTGTTTTCCCAATTAATAAAAATTAATCTTAAATGAGCCCATTAAATATGAATTTGAAATAATTGTCTTTAGGAAAGCTAAGTTGAAGACTGGAAAGACTTAAATTGGGTGTGATCAGACCCTGTAAAAGATTAGGGAGAGAGAGCATGAAGTGTTCTGTGGTTGGTTTGCTATGTGCTGGTGGAGTAGATTCCTTCTCTGCTTTAAAGAAATCAGAATTGTAAATCTTCAGTGGCAGTGCAGTGTGGGTTTGTAAGAAAGACTGGAAGTCCAGCCAGAGGACCTTGCCTCCAGGAAAGGTTTTGCCTTGTCTCAAGCACATTCGCATATATATTTTTAAGGTGAATGTTTAAGGTCTGTATATCATTTTTTAAAAAATTCTGTACTTTGGCTTTTTTTTTGATTAATTGACCAACTAGGGTTTTGATCTAGTTTGGATTGGATTGAATTGGATTAATTAAGAACATCAACTGTCAGAAGCTGCATCTAACCTGCCTTTATTTGGGATACATCTTGTTTCTCCTCATTACCTAATACTGAAATATGGATTTATCTTAAGTGTGTGCTGAGAGAAGTCTAAAATGCAAATAAAAGGCATAGGCATAGTAAGAAGTTGAAAGAGACTTGAAGGGTTATTGCCAGTGCCTTAATTTAACACTGAGGAGATGGCCTTGACAGTGGTGTAGCTGTTGAGTGACTGAGCCAGCAAGTGGGTGAGTAGAGTGTCTGATGTTCACGTTCATCACTCACGCATCCACGCAAAGATGCGTCTAGATTGTGACCTTGAACTCTGTACCGATGTTATGGTAGTGTGAGTAACATGCAGGAAATTTTGCTTATCGAGTAGATGAACTTGGTAGTATAGTTTTTTGTTTTGTTTTGGATTTGGAACCATCTTCACATGTGTCAACTAAAAAGGATATATTGTTAATCTACTCCCAAATTTCTGGCCCAAGTCCTGGAAAAGCCTTAAAATGATTGGCAGTTGGTGGCCAAAGGTGGTGTGTTAGAGGCTATGTAAATCATGCCTACTAGATAGAATGCATTGTGTTGGGATGAAATTAAAACTGCAGTTTGTTTTTTTTTAATCTAAATGATTTTGTTTAGGAAAACATGAGCATTAAAAACGCTGTATTAGCAATTGAAGATAAATATCTATCTATTGGTATTTGAAATAATCTCTTATATTGCTTATTAATTCATTCTCTTGCACTTAACATGTACATTGCTTATGCGTCTTCTCCTGTTCTTCACATTTAATCCCAACAGATCTGCATTAATGAGTTTTATGCTTTGAACTTAAAATTTTTTCTTGTGCTCAAAAGTAAGACTTGGGAGAAAGAGAAGGCTTTTCAAATTTCCTTTGAAAGCTTTTATTTATCTTATATACCTATTCCTTTTGAAAATTTCTCTGTTGTACAGCAGGCTTAGTTTTTTGCAAATGACTAAATGCCAGAGAAATGCTCAGATTCACTGTCCCTTGGTTGTTCCTGTTCCTGTAGGTAGGGAGAGGAAGCCTTACCTACCTGCAGTTAAGGTGTAGGTTGGTTATTTAACTTGTAGTTAGAAAAAAGTTTTGAAAATTTTAATTTGTTCCTGCCATGATGGAACTGAAAATAAATTAAAAAGAAAACCAGAATGCATGCATAATTTCATTATTTACAGTAACAGTACATACCTCCATAAAATTCTAAGCACCTTATTTTTTAATCTTTAATGTTTTGAAAATTTAGATAAATCTTCTACTGGTATTTTTTAAAGATTTCATAACAGCTCTGAACTGAGGATCTTTGGTGATATTTCCATTTTAAAGTATTTATCAAATTGAGATGTTAATGATAAAATTGTGCCTGTGCAAAGATATGCTTAGTTATTGCTTTATCTTTTTCAAAAGCAAGAATAACATCTTTGAAAACATGGGCCAACGAGTGCCAGTCTGACAAAAAAGCCATTTAACCTGAGAATTTTAATAGTACTTCCAAAGTTGTATTTTAGTGAAGTAACAATGTTTAGTGTGTTGGGTAGTTAAGAAGGTTGATTTGTTCACATTGGCTTGGAGACTTGAGAACAAATTTGACTTTCAATTTGTATTTATAATGAAAAAAATATGATTATAGAAAATTTGAAAAAATAGGGAAAAGAGTCAGCTGTATTTCTTTAGTGAAACAAAACTTAATATTTTAGCAATGCTTCCGTTTTCTCTTCTTTTAAAAATCACTGCTTAGTGCTATGTATAAAACTTGCCAACTTGCTTTTGATGAAGGGAGTGTATTCAGTGAGAGAATAATGTAAAATATGATCATTAGCAGCGTAACTGGAAGTGACTTGCTTGAGCAGATAAAGATTAGGATCAAGTCAAAACTAAATTCCTCTTTTCGTATTATCTCTTGTCATCATGTGGAGAAAGGAAACGTGCATCATCTTAGGGATTCTCATTTATATCTCCCAAAGGCTGGGCTGTAAGGAACAGATTTGTCGGTTGTCGTCTGGTGGAAGTTAGAATCTAGCGAAGGGGCCAGATGAATGCAGAGAAGGGAAACGGGAGGGGGATTGAGTTATAATCTGCGCCTGTGGGTTAATCTTATACACAGACTCGATCCACCTTGGCCTCATGTTTCCAAACACTTACTGTGCAGGTGTTGATCTCAGGTTTTCTGTTTCTCTGTCTCTTTTCAGCTTTTATTTGTAGTGGATTTCTTGAGGAAGGACCACCGCTGATTGGTTGTTAATCATCCAGAATTTATGATTAGAAAGTCTGAATAAAAATCTATTAGATGGAATTTGGGCAGAAATTTGAACGCCCAGTTTAGTGGATGGCCTTTAAGGCATCACTGGTGATAATGCAAATTGAGTTAGAGTCTTCCCTATGAAGAGCACCTTAGGAGTAAATTAGACAGTTTGGAAGCGCCATTAACTCTTTCAGAGTACTAGGCTACTATTTAGTTTATCCAAACAATAATTTACTAAGTTTAGCTTACCCAGATGGTAATTTGCAAAGTGATACCTTGAAGATGCTGTAAAGAGTTAATGACGCTTCTGAAGTACCTTGTATTTCCTTGGAGAATCTGACTGGGCATTTATAATGGTTGTACTTGAGAAAAAGTATCTTTGAATGCCTGTTAGGTAGGAATTATTGCTGAACTTCTGCTACCATCTTTTGGTAAGTTTATTCCACTCCTACCCTATTCCTGTCCCTCTTCTGCATCCTCCTTTTTCTTATTTTAAATGAGTATTCCCTAAGGCTCAGTCTTGTACCTTATGCTGTGGGTTGGTGGTCTCCTCTCCTCTCAGTGGATGCAGCCAGTTGCCTTGGTACAAACACATGGTTTCTGGAGACCCATTTAGTTCTTGCTGTCTTATTCTTCACCTCCCATATCTGCATCCCCACATCTTTTCTCCTGAGCTTTAGTCTAACTTGTAGACTAACTGGTGACCAAACGGCTGTCTCATTGTTGCCTTAAATTTATCTTCCTCCCTGAAACTGGTCTCCCCTCCTGACTGCATTATTTTTTAAATAGCGCTTACACCATTCTTTCAATAGTCTTGTCCTGGAGCGTGGAAGAGCTCCTCTCGTCAACTCCAGCCTCCACTGTGGAGCATCAAGTTGAGGTTCCCTTAGTGCTTCTCCTCTCTCCTCTTCCCTTCCCTGCGGCCCTTACCGTCTCGTACCCTGGTTCACTACTCTGGGCTTACCTCCACTTTCTTCTTCATTCTGCTGTGGGCAAGTTGCAATGTCAGATTCCTTGTCATATCACTTGAATTATGTCACTCATCCCCTGAAATACCTTCAGACACTTCTCCTGGCATTAAAGGCCACCCACCATCTGAAAGGCCCGTCTTTCCAGCTTCCTTTCCTGTAAAGTCTTCTACCAGCCCATCTGCCATGCTCTAGGGCACTGTCCTCCCTCCTAGTTATTTTACTCATTTGGTTCCTCCAGCAGGGAATTCCCTTTTTCCTCTCCACACTGATCCTTCTAGAACTATTCAGTGAAGGGAGCCAGGCTTGAAAAGGTACATTGGGCACAATTCCATTTGTATGAGTTTCAATAAACAAGCAGAACTAGTGTATGTGCTAGAAGTCAGAATAGTGGTTATGTATGGGGAGGGGCCTGCTGACTGGGTGGGGTCTGGGAGGGCCTCCCGCTAGGGTGCTGGAGATGATCGCGGTGGTGGTTACACAAGGGTATACAAACATAAAAATTCATGGAGCTGTACACAGCAGATTTCAGCGCTCAGCTATATGTAAGTTCAATAAAACATAGATTGAAACAATGCCCACCTTATAAGGCTGTGGTAAGGCTTAAATGTGACAATGTATTTCAAATGCTGAGCACAGAGACTGGCAGGTGGGGGAAAATCCCCTCTATTTCAGTTAGACAACAGTTGTCTTTCTCACTCTGAATCGTATAGCAAATATTCCCCAGCAAGATTAATTTTGCAAATACTTTGGCCTTGGAGACCTTTTTTTTGTATTAGATTCTTCACTTATATCTTTTATTGCTCATTTATTCTCAGTTGATATTGTTGATTTAATGCAGATATGTGCTTTTATTTTTGTTTATAGTGTACATTTTTAATCATCAATAGAAATAATGGCAGTGTAGTATGGCATGGAAAGCTTGTAATGGATTTACAGATTTTTCGCCCCGAAACATTGCACACATCAAAGAACTTTGAGTATATTTAAAAGTATTTTACACAACAAGCTTGAGATTGGAGTTATTTCCTCAAGTATTTAGTTACTAGAGAAACATCCATAAACGGAACTTATGGGAGGGCATATTACAACTTGATGTAAGGAAGACTTTCTTAGCAGAGCTATTAAAATAGGTTTAAATCATTTTTGAGTAATAAAACATCTTGCAAGATGGCGGTTAGCAAACTTTAATGTGTACATCGATCACCTGGGGATCTTGTGCTGGCTTGGTGAGTCTGGGCTGAAGCCTGAGCTTCTGCATTTGTAACTAGCTCCCAGGTGATGCTGCTGGTCCCCAAACCACTTTTAGTAGCACGGAGTTAGGGATGTGTTCAAGTTTAAAGAAGGGCAAAACAAGAACAACTTAGCTCATAAAAACCACTCCACAAATTTGGGTGGCTAGTGACCAAGTGAGCCACATTTGTGTAAATATTCCTGAAAGACTCCATTCAAGAAAGTATTAACTCTTCTTTTAAAGTTTTGGTGTTATGTAATTTTTTTTTTCCATGCTAGTGGGCAAGACTGGTTGATTTCTCTAGTTTGTTTTTGTTCCCTCTTGCAAATAATGTTGTATCAGTGGAAGTGGTCATGAATTCAGTCAAAACTTTTAGGGAAAGAAATTTAGAAATAACTCAGAATCATTTGTGAATGCCCCTCCTTAAAAATTAAAAATAATAGACAAACTAAACTAAAAAAAAATGCCACCAGCAAGACGCAGCCCTTCCCCGTTTGTCACTATATTCCATGAACAATACTTGACAGAATCACTGCCACTGTGCCATAAGCCATTTGAAGAGCCAATTTCGCTACTTCATGTTCTCCCACTTATTGCGGGTAAATTTCCATTCCCCCTTGTCTGTGAACTGGGACCTCTTTTATTCTGTTGCTCCTTTTTGCTTGTCATATTCTTGACTTGTAGAGGATGGTTTTCTACCTGTCAGTCTTTAACCTCTGTCAGCCTATGATTTGAAACTGAGAAAAATCCAAGTTACAAATTGAAGACAAGATCCAACCCTTTGATGTTGGGAAAGCAGTGCTGTCAGAGGACTTGTCCCCAGAGCAGCGCCCGCCAGCCCGCCTGCGGTAACAGGGTAACAGGAAGAATGTGGCTCTGCTTGCTGGCTCCCGGGCACATTCCTTTCTGTTTGGGACTGAAGTACCAGACACACACGTTATTAAATTACTTAATGAAGATTTTGTAGCACACCTCTAATCCCTTTGAAAAGGTCCTTTCAGCTGGAGAAGGGTGTGTGGGCAGAGAGGAGCTTCCCCACTGGTGAACCGGCCCTCAGCTCTCCTTGGGATGTGTGTGAATGCTCCAAGGCTGGCTGCTGCTTTTCTGCCTGGAATCTGCAGAAGAGATTTAGGCAACCTCAAGAGAGGGTCCTGTATAGGGCTGGAATCTTCACCAAGGGAAAACGCAGGGTTTCGGCTTCAGCCTTGACTCAGCATTGCCATTTGCATTCTGACCCAGGAGACCTTGTTTAAGCCATGAGTAAGGGCCTCCAGATGGTGGGCTGAGGTTTACAGATCCTGAAAACTTAGAGGGGCGCAGCTCAGACTGATAAAAATGGGCTCCACTGGTCTCTATCAGAAACGTGTATGTAAATGAATTACGCAGATGGTTCCAGTAACAAAGATCCTTTCACGTCCCCACCACCCTCTTACAGGGGAGCTCTCTGCTTTTGAGAATGAGAAAACACGCACAAAGGCTCGGTGGCCATGAATTTGTCTCTTATATCAAACTCTGTGAGACTGTCTGTAGTGAGAAGAATAGCAGTCCTAAGTACTTCACAGGGTTATTGTTGGGATTGGCTGAGATAATGTACATGGAAAGACTATGGTCTCTAAAACATTAATCCCATGCACTTATTTGTAAATAATGGTCTTTCAGGTTTTTGCTTTTGGTCAGTTGCCTTCCCTGTGTGATCAGTACTAAACTGGCAGAAAGAGGACAGTCCATTCCTTCTTACACCATCCTGGGGGAGAGGAGTTGCTGTTGGCTCAGGAAGGACACATAGTGAGGGGATGGAATGAGGAGATAGGCTCTCTTCCTCCTCTTTGGGGTGCTGTGCTGTCTTTAGACAGAAGGAGGGTGAGGTGGTGTGGTGGGAAGGCAGGGGAGGATTAATGGTGAGACGGCATTGGGGACAATGAAGAAAATGGTTGTGCGTATTAGTCTTACTTTCTTGACTATGACTGCTCAGATGAGTACAAAGGAATCAAGAATCATCAGTGATGTTTAAGAAGTGGGTGTGACTTAGAGGTGTTGCTGGCTTGGAATGTAAGCTCGCTGAGAACGGAGCCTACCTGGCCATGTGTATATTTAGTACAGTGCGAATTTGGGATTCGTTGGCCTGATTGGAGAAGGTGGCCTTGATGGTAACAGTGATAATCCTGCCATTGAACCTTATTGGGCCAGCCCCTGACCTGCTGGGCGCTCCGAGTCCGTGACCTCACTTGAACCTCATAAGGTTGCTATTGTCCTCATTTTATAGTTGAGGAAACAGAAGGCTTAAGTAATTTGCCCAAGGTCGTGTAACTAGCAACCAGCAAGGATTTGAGTCAAGATCTCCAAAACCACATCGCTTCCTAAGGCTACTTTAAAAGTTTTCTTCTTTAGATAAGGAATAGCCTACAAAGACTGTAAGATAGTCTTCAGAAAGCTTACGTTTTCACTAAGGCACATGAGACCACGGAAAGAAATGGTGTCAGGGAGTATTGTTAATGATAATTACGTGCCTGGATTAGAGCAACATGCTCCATGGTCTTGGCCCAGGCTTTCCCATGGGCTGTCAGAACAAAAGCCTCAGGACTCCAGGAAAACAACACAGTGCCCATTTGAGAGCAAATGGGAATTGATTTCCTTTTCATGGAAGGAAAGATTAGCTTTCATGCAAATGAATGCTTGGTCAATGTGGCCACTCGAGGACTTAAATCAGGTTCCATAACTCTACCAGCCTTTACTGTCCCTTTATTGTATGACAGACACATAGGCTGAATTCCTGCCCCCCCTCCCCCAAGTCCCTGTGTATTAAATAACCACAGTGCCAGGTGCTGAATGCTTATATACTTATTTATTGGACTTGAACCCCTCCCCCCCTCTCAAAAAGAAGTTATGTTGACATTCCTACAGAGCCTGTCACTCATCAGAAGGAAAAAGACTCACATGTCACTGTTTTGTAGTCAGCAATCCAAGTTGTGAAATAAACATACCTCATGTTTTTTATAGCCTTGCTTCTTAAAGTATGGTCCCTGGACTGGGCCTGTGGCATCAGCATCACCAGGGAGCTTGTTAGGATTTCGGGCTTGACCCTAGGCTTGCTGAGTCAGAACCTGCATTTTGGCAAGATCCTGGGGGATTCCTGTGCATGTTCAAGTAGGAGAAGATCTGGTTTTTTATGGACCTCACCCTCCTCCAAGTTAATGGTTAAGCTGATTGAATAGAGGCAGTTTTTCTTCTCTGCAAAGCCCATTTCAAGGATAAAGTCTTACATTTTCAGAGCTAGGCACTAAAGAACAGAAGTGTCAAGTGTAGGTCTTTAGCATCAGGAAGCATTTTGCCATTTCTAGCAGATTCCAACTTATTTATTAAACCTCTTTTTCTCTGTACTGCATTTGTGCTCCTTCTGTAATGTGAGGCTAGTAGGGTGGTCATTTATTTGGGGAGAGGGGTTAATCTTGGCCTCTTAAGAGTATAAAAATCACAACCAAATTACAATTGTATAATATCTCATGTACATACCACTGAACACGAAAGCTTGTCAACCAGTTGTATCCAGGTGGCTCCTGCTGTACCCCTTTTCTCCTGCCTTCACTTGCACTCTTTCTCAGAGGGGAGTGTGAGGCGAACATATGGAATGGTGCTCCACACCACGGCAGTTTGAACCTTTTCATTTATTGTCCATGTATCTTGCGCTCTCTGCAGCTAGACTTGGGCAACCTGGGCCTGATTTCTGTCACTTACTAGCTTTGTGACCATCGCCTCAGTTTCCTCTCCCGTGAAATGCAGGCATTGGATTCCATCACTCCAGAGATCTCACCAATCCATTTCATGCTCTCCACCCAGCTCTTCATGACCTGTGGCCACTTCTGCCCAGGCTTCTGACACCTCCTCCTTTCTTCTCTTTTCTTCCTCCTCCACCCTAACTGCCCTGCCTTCTGCTCCACTCCTCCTGCCCTCACGGACCCCCTTAAACTCCAGAAGAGCATAGAAGTGATCAGTATGAGTTTTTTGTGTACTGTCCATTTAACTACTCGAGGAGGGAGAGATTCCATGTTCGAGGACTCAGAGGAGAACCTGTGAATTTATTTGCATTTATATTACTGTCCATTTGATGATTGTATAGTTCTCTTGGAGGCACTTCAAGCAGAAGGCACTCCTTTATGAAATATTACCTCTTTTTCCCCCTCCCTGTTTTTAGGGAGGAGGGTTTGCTAAATCCTTTTCAAATTTAGAGAAATCAGGAAATCTTGGGATCATTTTAGTATTAACTAATTGTGGTTTGTTATCAAGTCAGCCCTTGTCTAAGGGACCTCATTAGGCAGTGCTCTATAATGGTGACAGGGCAGCTTAAAATGACTGACTAAATGTAAGTTATCTCAGAGCCAGTAGTTGAGTTTCATTTGAAAGCCAGTGAAACGTCTAATTAAGAGCAAAGAAAGATGTCAGAGAGGGATCCAAAGTCCTGCATTTTTGTTATGATATATTGGGGTAGATTTTACTGGAAGCCATAGGATTCTTTATATAATGAATTGCCATTTGAAAAAATAGCAGACCACCAGAAAACTAAATTTTCCCTTTTCTTTACTTATGGTATGAATACAACCAGCTCATAGGTTGGGATGTCCAGTAGTTTCTGTTACTTATTTATTTCCAGGGTTCAGATTTGAACTTGAAATGTTTTCAAAGCACACAGGACAGTGGTAATAGCTTTCCTTTGCAGCCTGTATAATTATCTTGCTAAGCTTTTTAACGTTACGTAAGTAGAAAACAGCAATGTCTTGGAATGACTGTAAACTGCTGCTTGAGACCCTGAAAGTGAACTGTTTTCTAAGTACTGTGTTATACATGCGACCCAAGGTTCAGTACTCCTCCTCAAGTGTTAGATTTTAAATAGTCTCATTCAAAATACTTCCTTCTATTCTTGAAGCGCAGTTGGTATTTTAGTAGAATTGTTATGTGGGCTGTGAAATGATTGCTTATTAGATTGGTAACATCATAAGCCATGTACCTTTTTATTATGTTTAATAATGTGAGACCCAGAAATGCCCCTGGTATACTCCTTTCACATTTCATGTCAAGATGATAGGGGCCCACTGTCACTGTTAGGCAGTAAAGTAATGTAGGGGATTGGAAAATGGGAATTGGGATTATTGAAATTGGAGAAAAGAGGGAGTAACTTCAGTTCTTTTCAGTTATTAAAGTCTGGTTTCCTGACTGTAGTACGTCCTTCAGAAAGATGAATGCATGGACGATATAGAGTCTTAGTCCTTCTGGGAGCTTACTTCCAAGGTGGGGGGTCACTGATGCTACAGTTCTGCTTGTAGAATTGGAGCTGTACTGAAAACTTTCCAGAAAGTTTGTAACCAGGGCGCCCTTCTGGGGTAGTCTTTCTTCTTCCCTGCTTTCATTGCTATTCAAAAACGGAATGTTCTTTTTTCTCGATCTTTGAAATACAAATTGGTCTGTTGCTTTTAAAAGTTTAAGGTAACTCCCTCAAAGATATTGTAGGCCTAGTTCCCAAAACAAATTGTGCAGTAGGCAGGAAGCAACTTTCTCTGTCCTGAGTTTTGATAAGGTTTTTTTTTTTAAATGGAGGGCAGGTCCCCAGGTCCTCAAATTCACTTGTCTGCAGTGTTGTATTCTGAGAGCTGTTGGAGGAGGAGGTGAGAGTAGCGCAAGGATTAAATGAGATGTGGGATCTACATGATGATGTTCCCAGCATGGAAGAGTAAAACCTACATAGTGTTGATGGATAAGGATGTCAGTGTGTGAGAATTCAGCAAGCCTAATGATTTATTTAATCTACTTGAAAAGCTTTAACTTACTTACTGAGCTATAGCAACCAAAAGTTTTGGATGGTCTTTGCCATAGTTTTAAGTTCTGTGCCATCCCTGGGAGATAATATACAACCAGCAGCTCATGGGAATGTGTGAGGAGTAAGAGTTGGAGAAGTTGAGGAACACTAGCCCATGCCGTCGTGGTGTGCACAGCCTCCTGTTAATTGAAATCTTAAAGTTTCTTCCGTAGAAGACTTGGTTAAACAGTGAAGTGATTGGGAGGATGATGGAGTCACACTTGGAAATGTCTGTAATGATTTTGACTTAAGAGGTTCCAGTGTGTATCTTACTTTATCAAGAGTAGAAGTTCGCTGAAGTCACTGAAGGAAAAGGCCTTCGTTGTCAGCTGTTTTCATTCTGAGATATACCAGGGCAAGGCTCACTGTTTTTGTGGAAAAGTCTTTTCTTTTGGAGCTCTCAAAGAGATCAAAAGTTAACAAATCCAAGGTGAAACGTATTTTGAATTTAGAATCATAATATGAATTCCCACAACAGTAGCCATGTCAAGAATATGCAGAGAGTTTTCTTACTGTATCTCCTTTTTTATTCATCTAGTCAGTGTGTACTAAATATCTAATACATGCCAGGCACTGTCCTGGAGGCTGGAGACCCAGCAGTAAAGAACAGTGACAAAATTCATACCCAGTGGAGTTTACAATGCCAGCAGGAGAGAGAGATGATAATTAGATAAGTATAATGTGAAGTATGTCTTGGTGACAAATGCTTTGGAAAAAAGTTAAGCAAGGAATGGCAAGGGGATCCCCAGTTCTACGGTGATCTTATTGGGGTAACGTTTATGCAAACACCTGAAATGATGAGGTCTTCTTTCTGATCTTTCGAATTTTGCACCACGTGTGTATGTTTCTTCATCAAAAATAAATATTAAGGAAAAGAACATGTGGTGCTAATTCTTGACTGTGTTCTGCCATTCTCTCACGGTCTTGGGCCCTGATGAAATCCTTGAGCCCAAAGAGGGGAAAAGTAGCTGAATGTCAAGTTGGATGGCTTTGTACTTAAGGAAATAGTAGTTTCAGTTGCTTAAATTTTCACATTGAAAGCTTTAATGAAATGGAATATTTTTGTTATCAATTGCTAAATTACAAAGTATTTCCTAAACTTAGTGGTTTAACATAACACACAGTCCTTATTTCAGTTTCCGTGGGTGAGGAATCCTGGACCCAGTTTAGCTGCTGCCTGGAGGGGAGGAGATGACACGGGCCTGCATATCAGGAGGAGATCCTCGGGGGGCATCCTATAGGCTGTCTGCTAGGTGGGGTCTCTCAGTGACTCTGTCCCCTCAGGCTGGCCTTGAGACCAGGAGACAGCGAGAAAGAACTACATTTCTTCCTGCCCACTAAGGAAAGAGAAGAAACTATTCCTGACCATCAAATATAGCACTCATCACAGGGAAATAAGGATTGGCAAAAATAACGGAACAATGGTGACATTATAAAGTGACTGGCCTTTAGTAGTTTTACACTTTCTCAGTTTATAGGCCCATTGGGTGTCCTCTGTCAGCCTCCACTCTACTCTCTGTCCTTCCTAGCTCTCTTGAGCACCCTACCTGGTTGGCCTGCTGGATAAGGACAGCACTAGTGTTCCTGGTCTGGGCTTCTGGCTGCCTTACACTTATCTCCTAGTCACCCCTCAACTCTTGGCGGTCAGTGGGGCTTCAACTATTCAAAATTCTAGTTTCCCTTCACCTAGTTTGGCTGAAGATGATTGCCAATGATAGTTTCTTCTTTTTGTGAGGCCTGCCTTCTCCACATGAGCTGCTGTCTGTCTGGGCCGTGTCCGGACCTGGTCATGGTGCTGTGTGTCTGGAAGGTGGGAGCCACTAGGAAACTGTCTGCATCACTGCCATCCTTCAGCAAGAAGCTGCCAACTTGCCCTCTTCCAAAGTATGTGTGCCCTTGTGGATTTCTCAACATACCCCCTTCCTCCTTTATGCTCGATGGCAGGAAGGGCCTCTTTGTTTCTCAGTTGATTTGCAGAGTAGAAATGATGGATTTCTGACGAACTCCTTGAGTGCTCATCCCTCTCTGCTTGAGACTGCTAGTCCTCTTGGCCTCCGCTCATCCTTCATCCATCAGTCATGCTCCATCCCTCCAAAAGTCTTCCAGAACCTACATACTCTGTTTTTGCAATTCCTAACACCTTAAAAACCAGAAGGGAATAAAAGGAAGACGAGAGTAGACATTGAGTAGAAGAGGAATTTTGCTAGCCAACTTATAAAGTGGAATGGTAAATGAAAAACTGTCATGTGCCAGGCAAAATGTTTAGTTAGATTAAGTCAACCCCACTCTCCTAAGCAATTCGATTTTCTTACAAAAGAGAAAGGCTGCACAGAAGGTATGAGTACAGTTCTCGGTGTGTTATTTAAAGTGGAATGGCATTTCGGCATGTCTCCACATCCTCATCGTGCTTCTATTCACAGCAAATCTGAGCCAACGGAACAAGTTCTGGACTTTGAGACTGCTGAGATAACCTGTGGTGTCGCGATGGGAACTAAACCTTATCTGTTGAATTTTCTGGGTTTGTGCTGTTTGGGGATCATCTTTAGTTTCACTAGTTCTGGTTTTGAGTTTCCATATTTCGGTTCTTGCTGGGCTTCCACTTGAAATAGTTAGAATGTTCTTAGGTCCCCCTCCTTCCTCAAGCTTGGTTGGATTACTAAAATGGGTTCCCGTTTTCTTAGACTCACAGACTTTTCAACTCGCGAGTTGAAGGGTCTTTGGAGGCCCTCAGTCTACTAGAGGAGACTGAGTAGCAGAGAGGGGAAGGCTGTGCCTGAGGTCGCCAGGCTAATTAGTGATACGAGGTAGAGCCGGGTTTCCAGGCTGCCACCTTAGCATCCTCTCCTACACATGTGCCTCGTCCAGCCATGTCGCCTTCAGAGCACACTGAAGGCAGTCTCTATTTCCGTTCTGCACCTTGACAGAGGAACGGTTTTCTCAGATTTGACTGTCGCTAACTCTGGGAGGGGCGGGCATTGGGATAATGGTCACTTGGAAAGAAAGCGAGTTTAGGGACCATAGCTGCTGGGAGTCATGATATAAGAAGGGCCCCCAAGAGTCTCAGCAAGGGGAGGATCTCCCTGTTGGTGGCATATAGGCCATGGTGTAAATTCCTTTCAGGGTGTTTTGTTTGCATCATTTGGCTTCAATGTTATTAGATGTTACTAGTTGAATCCAATTCCTTGTTTTGTGAAAATAGGTTTTTTGTTTATCTGAGTGGGTTTCTTTTTGTCCCTGTGCTGGAATCATCATTCTTGGACAGAAATGATGGCTTTCGAATCTCTTGCGTTTTCATACTTGCTGTAGGGGTTGTAAAAATAATACTGTTGTTACTGGGAGGAGCTGGGTAGGGGCTCTAAGCAGTAGGGTGTGATAGGAGAGAGGCTGCCACAGGACAAATTGCAGACTTTTGCTAAAATGTACGTCTTGATTGCAAATTATGGCAAAAGAGTAAGACCTCTGTAACTCGTAAGGTTACTAGCATTTGCATCTTCACATTGTTGTTCCCCAGCACCCCCAAACATCTGCTGCGTTGGGTCTTGTCCAGTCACGCTCTGGTGACCAGCCCCAGAAGTCTGAGGGCCCTTCCTGTCTCGACTCATGCCGGTTCAGAACAGCTGAGCTCTCTGCACACGGGGACAATGGGACTCCTGAAAACTGTTCTGCTGTTGGCATACAGAAGCACATTTCCTCTTAACTTCCAGACAGAGTTACCATGGTGGCTTTGAAATTTGTTCTGAAACAGAGTAAACTTGAAGGAGTCTGTTAATCTATTCTGATTTATTTAGAAGGCATTCATTATTCAGCGTTCATTATTTGACTTATGTTAGTGGTTAATTAACCAAACTAGAACATGTTTCCTTTTTACAAATTGAATGATGAGAGAGTAACAAAGACCAAATATTGTACAACACATATCCTTGAGTTTGACTCTGAAATACGATATTTTACAGCAACTTCCGGTTTTAGTGACACGTAAATACTGTTTCTGTTATTAGCAAGTTTTGAATTTTAAGTAAATTGAAATGGAAATGAAAGTTGTTTCTAAAAATAATACTGACTGTGCTTATATGAGATTTTTTTTTATTATTATTATTCCATGTCATTGTTGGTGAGGAAGACCTTGACTGTGGAGAAAATGTAAAGTCTATGCCCATCTCTCTCGTCTAGAATTGATGAGAATTGGATTGAGCTGTTGACGAGAATAGAGGGGAATGTTGGAGGTTTCTTTTAGTGGGGAATGCTCTTGCAGCCGTTTCTTGATGATCTGCCTTCACTGTCCTGTGGACAGTTTGCATCAGTGGCAATTCTATATCACTGTCTCGTTGACTCAGTTTATGTTGGCTTTGTGAGGGCCTGCCCTTTATTCTACCAAGGAAGGCCCCATAGTTGCTTGTTCTGAATTCTCCAGAGAAGATTTGGTTGGGCACCGCTCTGATTAGGCTGGTGCCTTCTACAGTTGTGGGTTAAGATTAGATGTGTAACAAGGAAATAATCCTATTGCTTCCCAGCCCCATTATAATGGCGTCTTCTTAGGGTGACTTTTTGGCTTAGAGTAAATTCTCCCCCAAATCTTATACGCTCACTCAAATATAAGGATGAGATGTATTCCAAAGCTTAAAAATATTTTTTTTCTGAACTTTGTGATTCTCTGAACATTTGTTTGCTTCTGTAAGTGGCAATTGTGAAGAGTTGAACACTCATTTTCACTAGGTTTTTAGCTAACTCAGTGGAAAATGAAAAGGTAGGCAGGGAGTTTTATTTCACTGTGACATCACTTGGCTTATTCAGATTTAGGTGAGTCAAGGTGTGGTATTGAAAGTAGAGGTCAGTTTCTCCAGATAGACCTGACCTTGCTGAGAAGTGTAGTTGCGGGAATTATAACCAGAGCCTGTCCTGGAAACATACCAGTCAATTGGAGAGGAAAGAATACTGTGAATGCCAGAGACAGCACTTGAAGTGGATGGCTTTCATAATGAATGTCTCCTTAAGTGAGGACTTCTGTTTAACTTGCATTTCCAGACCATTTGGTAGAAATTGCAAAGGAACGGAGGAAGAACAGCACCTCTCAGTTGGCAGGCAGTCAGAGCAGACGTGGAAGCGCCAGCTTCTTTGTTTAAAGGTGGCTGTTTTCTTCAGGCGCTTGAAGGAGACTCGGCTCTTGTCGAGTGAGCTGTGCTGTAGGTGCAGGACTGCCTTTGGGACCATCCTAGTCATTATTATGGTTTCTCCTCCATTCTTGAGTCTTTCTTTTAACAAAAATGACTTTTTATTTGACCAAGATACCCAGCCTCAGAGAGGAGATGAAATTTGGGTAAATCTTTATTTGTTTATTTGTATTTGAAGGGGAAGATTAAAACTACTCATGTAAATAACTGCTTGGCTTATCTGAATTTTTCTGTCATTTTTGCGTTCCTGCCTCTTGCGGGTAATTGACCATTCCCTACCTGTGATGGAGAACTTGCCACTCTGGTCTGCCCTCACTTTTTCTTCTTTGTTCAGAGCCCTTCCCAGGCAGAGGAGGTCAGGCAGGTACACGTGCCTTGGGGAAGGAGGTGGTGGAAAAAATATGGAATAATGAGCCCTTCTGACTTTGGATTCAGCAATTTAGCGTTGGTGCAGTAGGTGGAGTTATTCTTGGAGCCCCTGCTTGAAGATTGCTATGCAGAAACCCATCTGTGCCGCTGGTTGCCAACATTTCTGGTACAAATATTGTCATTTGCTCTTGAGGCAATCTGCTATTTCAGTCCTAGATGCAGTTTTGTAATATACTGGGCAAAATAGTAGAGAAAAAAAATACCTTAAGTGGTGGTATAATCTTCAGTTTAAAAACACTTTAGCGATGTTTCCAGGAGGGGGCTGTTCCCTGTGTCTCCTTTCCTCCTTTGCTTGGCTGTAAACATCATCGGAATGCATTTTTTCTCACTTGCCTGAGCCATGCTTCCCTTGTGTTGACTCTGCACCCATCAAAAGGAAAGATGGAGGGATCGTCTTATTCAGATAAAAGTCTTAAATATTTAAATAATAATAATTGTTTAAAATTACAGCCTGTGTAAGGTTTAGCATCCCGTGTTCAATAACTTGAATAAAAGAATAACTTGCTCAGAAGTTACTTGGTTAAAAAAAGTTGTCAAATATGATATACACAATCTTTCCCCATCCAGCTTCCTTTCCTGTTCCAGGCAGCGAGAGTCACATTAGTGAAGCACGGTGCCAAGCAGCTTCGCAGAAGGCCACTCTGTCGCCTCTGCAGAGTAGGAGCTCCCTGAGGTTGTGCGACGGCTCCAGAAACCCTGGCCGTGTGTTACCGTTTTACTGGGTTTCTTAGAGAGGGAAAGCGTGTCCTCTAGGACATAGTACATTTCTTCCTTTTCTGTGGCTTTCTCATTTTTTTCCCATCCTGATGCATAGCTAGACATTTTATAGTATGACTCAGTGTACGTGTGCACACGTATGATACAAGAATTTTACAAGATAGTGCTGTACTTACCCTTTTATGTGACATATACCGTATTTACTTATTTTAAAAAATACTGGCCTCAGCCCTCTAGATTGAGTTCCCTACTTTGTGGATTGTGATCCAGAGTTTTTAGCCTGAGGGCCTTCCCACATTTATTCTTGTAAGACCTTCCTGTCATGGCAGCAGCCTTGGCATTAGGGGAGAGCTAGTGCCTGCTTCCGTCTATGGAGCACTGGCCACAGGCGTGGCGTGGCGGGGAGTTCAGTCCACTCGCACGCACACTAAAGGGTTTGGGCTGAAGTGACAGGGAGCCCCTCTCTGCACTGGTCTCAGACATGCGACTAGTTTAAACTCTATGCTGAATTAAACATCCCCCAAAGACACAATTTATTTTTTCAGTCCTCATGTGACAGACCAGCTAGGATAGTTTTGCGCTTATCTGGACATCTTTGTCCTTGAGATTTTGCCTTCAACCCTTGAAAACTGACAGCTGCTTGGATCCCCATTGCTGGATGGGGTTTCGTGCTCCTTTCCTTCGACATTAACCTGAGTCAGGCTCACCTGACCTCCGCCCAGGAGTCTTCAGAACCTTTGATCCCGTGAAAGTACGTTACGCTGTTCGTTTCCTCAGAGTGAGTGTGAAGTCCACTTCCACCTCAGAGTCAGATGGGTTGTCAGAAATGCACGGGAACTTCAGGTGACATCAGTGTTACAAAGGAAACTTACCCTTTCTCCGTGAGTGTGGTCAGGCTGCAGTAGTGTTCCTCCTACTGACTTGTATCTAGAGTGGTGATCTTGTAAAGACTCCATTGTGCAGTTGGCTGCGTGTGTGTCCAAAGGAAATACTGTATGTTAATGGGGAAAGCGGGGGAGGAAAATTCCAGGAAATTGAAAGGTGAGGTTGACACGTCCTCACTCACTAATGATCCTTCTGTTTTTCTTTCTGAAAAACAATGATGATTTAAAAATTGATCTCAGAACCAACTGGCTTTTCTCCATAAGCTTATAATTATATTTTTAAACATCCTTTCTTAACCATTTAATAAATAACATCACACTAATAAGTTGCCTTTTATTATTTGGTGTTAATGATCAAAAGCAAACTTGCCTGTTGAACGAGATACTTAAGAATATTCTGGACTTCATCCGCCTCCTGTTGAATCAATCTGTATGGAATAACACAGTTCAGTTATTTTCTTAGACTGTTAGAACTGAAAGGAATGTTCGGGTGTTGCCAAACCTGGTGACCCTCAGTGTCATGACTGTTGTGATACAGATCCCTGGGCCCCACACCATACCTGTTGAATCCTAATCGCTGAATCAAGGGCCTTAATGTTTCTGTTTTCAGAAAACTTCCTAGAAGATTCTAATCATTAGTCTGAAGTGGTAACCACTCATCTATTGAGACTCCTTCAGGAAAGGGAAGTCGACTCGATGTGCTTGGTTATTGGTCTAGATAATAGCAGAACAAGAAATCCTCTTTTGATATCTATTGACTCATTCAAATAATATTTATGTCTCAGGTACTGACTAGATAGGTAAGCGTGGGCAGTTTCGAGATGAGTGAGCGGGGTCCCTGCCCTTGAGGAGCGTGGATTGTTACTCAGCCTTTCTCCAAGGGTGAGTTTGGGAGCTGGCATGAGAATTATTTGGGGGAGATTTTTCAAGCCACGTACAGTGCTGCCCCAGCTATCAGATGGGTGTGTTCCTGTTATGGTGGGATCAGAAAGTGTAGGGCGCCAACTCTCCTTCCCCTGTTGGCTGCTGGCCATCCTCCATTTGTCTTTCTCTTACAACTTTATGAAATATTCCAAACATCTCGAAAAGCATAGCGGCTGTTATAATTAGTACCCACATGCCACCACTCAGTTTTAACAATTATCACCCATCTTTCTATAAGCTGTCCTGCTTCCCCAGATGTGGTCACTAATTCGAGTTACTGTGTTGGAGGGCTCCTTTCCTTCAAGAAGCCTGCCCTATGGCTGGGCCGATATACACAGGTTATGCAGGTCCATAAACCTTATATAGAAGGTCCTGTCGTCTCCCCCCCCCCAATTTAAAATTTACATGAATGCTATCAATTAATGTAGGTATCATTCTGCAACTTGATTTTTTTAAAGTCAGCATTATGTTTTTGAGATTTATCCATTGTTGTTACATGACCTGACATGACCCCATGCTTAACAGTAAAATCAGGAAATTGAAGCCAGACAGCTTGAAAACCTTCTTAATGGAAAAAAATGCAAGAAGATGTGGGTGGGAGAGAGTTTCTGTTGAATTTTTAGTATAGAACGTTGTCATTTATGGGAAAATTGTTGATCTGAATTACACACTTTTGAATAGCCCAATATCAGCTTAATGAGAATTAATTACATGTTGTATGAAAAGTTAATTGTTTTTATTTACTATGGGTATAGTTATTGCAGTTTGGTTCAAACAGGTGAAAGTTAAGATTTGTGGCATAAAACAGGAAGCAGATGGGGGCTAATTAAAGTTCTGTTGATGATAAAAGGATGACTGATCAAGGGGCAGCTGGTTTCCCAATTTAAACACAGTTCGTACTGTTGTATGATGGCAGCCCTCTGCGAGTTCTCATGATTATCTTTCAAAGGTGAAGGAATGTGCTTCAGCAACAAGTGTGAGGGCTGTTGTGCTCTATTTTTGTTCACCTTTTTGCCAAAAGCAGTGTCTCTTTAGGGTTTATCCAGGATAAGGGAAGGGATCACAAAATCCGGCTAAGATTTCCAACAGTGTTCCATCCACTCTGGACACATTATGCCCTGGAAAAGCCTGAAATCCCTCTCTGTATTCTCCAAGAAAGTGCCCAAGCATTTGGTTTTGTTTTCTTTTTTTTCTTATTGCTCCCAACACCCCTGTTGGTGGATTTTAAAAGGTCGGTGTCCAGGCTGTAACCCAGGAAGGCCCATGTCTGCCTGATGGAAGTGCTGTGTATATGTGTGGGTAGGCGAGTGCTAGGAGGTCCTGTGGAAGCTGTCTTGACAACCAAGTGTCTTGGATCTTCTGACTGAACTTACTTTGCTTGATTGTGCCCTGGGTGACTTTAACCTTCAAGTGATAGCGTCTTTTGTTGCTACTGCTAATAATGGTTGGATAAACATTAAGACCAAGTGCCCTGGATGTGTTTTGCCTAGGGAACACACCAGCACTGGGTTCTCTTTGAATCTGTGTGGGGAGGTGACATGAGGTCAGATGAGATTTGCCTTGCCTGTAGTCAGAAGCTAGAGGTTTGCCTGACATTTTGTGTTTATAAGTGCTTTCTGTGGTTATCCTTATAAAACCCCTTTGAAGCAGCAACTATTATCCCCCATTTTACAGATGAGGCAGTTGAAGCATGCAGAGGTAAGTGAGTCACTCAAGGTCACATGTGTGCTTAGTGCCAGGTCTGGGTTAGAATCCAGGTTTGTCTGACAACAAGCGCATGTTCCTCAGCCACTATACTCTGCTGGTTTTGTGTAAAACGATTGTTTTTTCCATTTCCTGCTTAAGAAAAGAGCTGTTGTTTCTTGGAAAAACAAGAATCTTAGAATATTGTTTGTAAACTTCTTATTTGATTATGTAAATGTTTGTGTATGTATATATGTGCGTGTGTGTGTGTGTATCATGTGGTGCGGGTCCTGGCACTTGGCAGAAAATCAGTTTTGGGTTTTTTTGGATGAATGCATGAAAGAGGACAAGGGATGGGTTTTATGTTTGTTCCCCAAAGGCAGTAGCTTTATTCTTATAGAATTTATACATGCTCTTTCTTTAACAACAGCAGCAAAAAAGACAACATGCAAAGGTAAACTAGAAAGTGAAAATCCCCATTACCTTCGTCACCCAAAGACAGCATCTTTATATTCATTAAGATTGTCTTGTAAAAGAAATGACTGACCATATAGATCTCCTATAACTAGTAATAAAGAGCACCATTTATGTTAGCTATAAATAGTGTGCACTAGAGGTTTCAGGGACGTCCTGATCAACATTCGCTGTCAAAGGTTCTATCTAAACTTCCCAATCCCAGATGCTGTTTGCCCAATTTGGTTCTCTGGTAGTTTTGCTGCTCGTTTTGCTAATGCGGAGGAGCCTGTGTGCAGGTTCTTCATGCTCTAGGCTCTATTTCCATGACCCTAGAAACTGTCCCCTGCTCATGTCATGGTTCTTACAGTGTGAGGAGCGGTGTCACACCCAAAGCTTACGGTATTTTCCTGACCTAGGAGAAGTCTTAGGATTCTTTGTCATTTTTTTTCCATTCTCCTGTCTTCTAAGCAAATCAAACTACCACACTCTTCTGGCTTCTCTTCCCTTTCTTTTCCCATTCCTGTGCCTTGCTTGCTTTCCTTCCTCTCGTAAAACCATTTAGGGAGGTTTGGGGGTGAAATTGGAGTGGGTCCATTCTTCTCCCCAGTGACTCTGCCTTGTGTATTTTTGGAGATATTGATATCGACTTTTACTGTGTGATGTTTGGGACAGGGGCCTCTGTAGGCCCTGCTTCACACAGGGTCATCTGGCCTGGCTTGGATAGTCTGCATCTGCTTTGTCCTTCAGAGAGTAAGAGGCACGGTTCAGGGTTCACAGAGCGCCTGAGCTTTCCCAAGTACCTGGGACAGGTGTGTTCTTCCGCAGGAAGCTTGGGGCAGCTTTCAGGTAGTGCCCCCTTCTACCCTGGGCGTAGTCACAGTCTCACACATGCATGGTGCTTTCTTTATGCTTTCTGAAGCCATTGTATCCATTACAAGTCCTCTGTGAGGCACTTAGGACAGGCATTGTTTTTTCCACTTTATACACAAGAAAGCAGAGACACACAGGATGTAAAATTGTCCGCAGTCATACGTACGAAGGTAGAGCCAGGCTTAGGTCTTCTCCCTCTTGACATCATCTTGCCATTATGATGGAGGGTGTTTTGTTTTGTTTTGCTTTTGCTTTGTGTATTAACATGAAGTTAGTGTATTAAAGGCTCTAAAAATCCTGCAGTTAAGCGTCCTTTTTGTCAGTGTGGCCAGAATGTCCTCAGTGTGTTTCCTCGGTGAACTCCTTTCACCCTAGGAGGAAGGGTTATTCTATGGAGCACCTGTTGAAGATGCTGTACTGGGCCACAGTGTGCAGCCTCATCCTGGATTTACCTTGGGAGATGCTCCAGGAGACTGCAGGGGTTAGAAGAAAATCTAGTCTTGGGAACCTGGAGGGAGAGTCCAGGGATGCTGTTACCTGGGCAGTGGCTGGAGACGCTTTGGGAATAAAGACTGCCCTGGGGCAGGGTGAGAGGCTGGCCGCGGGGAATCCTTGTCATCATGTCATTGTCAGCAGTTTAGCAGGAGCTTTATGGAGTAGAATTTTAACCAGAATGCAGGAGAGTTCTCAACCACCAGGATCAGCATTCTAGGACCGTTTGTTAGTGTTGATAGGTAGAGATCCTTGAACTGTAGCCTGAGTGACAGCTGCACTGTTTGGCAAGGATAGACTTAAGAAATTTGGACCCGGAACAGCATGCTGCTGCATCTTGGCAGGTGTCTGACAAGGCACATTCCCTGAGTGAGGCCGTCTGCATCAGCTCGCCTCCTCCCAGCTTTTCTTTAATATTTAATATTCAACTTCGCTTGCACTTGTTGCTCTTCTTAGATTGGCTGATGATGGAGTGGGGGTGGGAGGATGATGGTAAAGGTGCAAGTGGCAGATTCCGCATCCGTCTCATTAATTGGCTCTCCTACTTTAGCAGAAGCAGAACATATTAACAAAAGTCTTTTATTTTGAAGTAAGTTGTTCCAACGAGGCAGAAGTGATAGATTATTTTGCACTGAAATCTCAAACCAAGGAAGCAAGTCCAGCTTCTTAGAACTGGTCTTGGACATCACACTTGATTTTTTTTTTTCTTTTTTTTTTAAGAGCAAAGGATCTGCCTGCTTTCATCCTTACCTAAGCTAAGCTGTTCCAGGAGTTGAGATCAAAAGTTCACGTACAGCATTTTAAAATCCAGAAGATAGAAACTCTGAATTAATGGAAGTGCTGGGTTTGGTTTGGTTTTGGCGAGAATAAAATGATCCCAGTAGGAGAAGGGTTGGGAGAAAGTGCTGTGAGATAGATGGGAAAGTTAATAGCCTAAGGTGTAGCATTTCTCTCAGCTGGTGTTCTTCAGCTGTCTCCCAGAAGAGTGATCAGACAGAGTATTAGACTGTCTGACCCACGTTTTCCAAAATGTTTGAACTATCTGCTATTCTTTCTTTCTTTGCTAGTAACTTTGTGACTTTTAAACCTGGTTGTAAGTTGCATGGCACTAATTTATTTTGGGACAGAAAAGAAAGGAGGCAAATAGAGCCCAGGACATCTGGGCTGTGGAAAAAGGAAGGCCAATGGGATCTGCTGACGGACGGTAGGGTTTATACCCACAATCATGTGCTTTTATAATCAAATTTGGATGGAATATAATCAACCATTAAAAATTAAGTTCCCAAGATTTAGACCTCTTTCCTTTGTGTGTGTGTGTGGTGCCTTTCACTATGGTAGGGGTGTGTGTGGGTGTTGTATGTGGGATTATTGGGGAGCGAAATGCCGTCTCACATTATCCTCTCCCCAACTGCAGTCTAGCCATGGGTCAGTCTTGGCCCTGGGTCTCATGCACCCTCTAGGGTACTGACTAACCCGTGACTAATTTGTTGTAGTTTTATCCCTGTTTATGGTGAACAGTCCATGGTTACATTGTAGGGCATTATTTCCTTTAATTTCCCTTGAGCTATTCAAAACAACCTTTAAGATGTTATGGTCGAGCCTAGACAATGACCTCAAGAAACAAAAATAAACCTTTCAAAAAGTAAGAACTGAATTTGTAGCCAAATGTTGTGAACGATGGATAAAAGAATGAAAACACACTAGATTTCACGAAGGGAGAAATTTAAAATTTGTTTTCAAAACAAGTGGTCTTTGCCCCAGTATCCTGCCTTCCTCTGACTAGGGAAAAATCAGAGGTTATGCTACAAGTTGCAAAATAACCAAGTGACATTCAAGTCATGAGACAGAAGTCAAACAGCTGCTTTAATCTAAAACCCCATCATTTTCAGGTAGATAGATGAAGTCCTGAAGGTGACGCTTGTTCCTTGAGGCCGTCCTCTCCACACAAACGGCAACAACCAAGGACACCTTTCGGGGTAGGGGAGAGCCATACCAGAAGACAGCACCTCCCTGAGATGCTTTTGCTTATCGATAAAAATTTATATGCACATAGAAATGCAGATGCCCACATGTGTTTAAATTTTTGGATAATCAAAAATATCTGCCTTCCAAGCAGGGCACAAATTCTCCTTCTCTGCCACCATGTCGTGGGAAGACAGGTTGGTGCTTTCCTGTAGGTTCCTTGCCATAACTTTCTTCTGATCTTTCAGTTGCTCTCCTGTGTCTTGCAGGTAGGATAAAATACAAGCTCCCAGCTTGTTTTTTAAAGTCCCTTTATTTCCCCTCTTTCTATATCTGCACTTGCGTACAGCCACAGTTACCTCATCTTTCTTCTCCAGACATGTCTTGTTAGTGCTTTTAAAATAATTTTCTCAGAAATACCACTAGCTCGTATTTGCTGGGCACCTTGTGCACACTGAGCATTTACTGCAGTGACTCAGTAAGATAAATGCTGTGTTAGACTGAAAGTCACTTGCCCAGGATCACTGTGGCAGTATGTAGTGGCAACTGGATTTGAATCCAGGTCTGTGTGGTTTTAGAGCACGTGTTCTTCACCACCACGTAGTGTACCCGTTGACTGTGATTCACGTGCTGCCCTCACATCAAGAATTCCCTTCCCTTTTTATCCAGCAATTCGAATCTTGCTTTTCCTCATGTCCTTACTCCAGTCGAGGGTCTTTCCTGTCTTATTGTGAGCATGTGCAACCTTACATATTTGTCTTGTCAGTCATATGTGACCCTTGGAGGCAGGAAAGAGCCTTATGCTACTTTGTTGTGTCCATAGTACCTAGTATACTGTAGGGGCTCCATAAATACTTGTTGAATGAAAATGACATTGACGGCTTTTAATTTCGTTGAATTAAAAGACCCTAATTTATGTTATTGAAATGTGAATGGAAATAAATTACTTTCTGAGATTATTGGTGGATTTAAATAGTTTACATTAGACCCACTTCAACTGGCTTTGCTCAGTTTCTTGATTAATTTTGGGTGGATTCTTCAATGATAAAAATAAAGGTTAAAAGTTTACCTTCTTTTGTATTCCCAATAAAAATGACTGACTCAGGGTCCTGGGAGATCCTTGCTCCCTGGTTCCCTCTCCCCTCCCACCAAGAAAGCAGTGGTCTGACACTGGCTGGGGTGGGACTGACTCATTGGACACATTCTGTTCCAGCCCCACTTCACCTTGTGGTCCTTTTGGAATACTCAGGTGTGTTTATAATTAAATAAACAAAGAGCTAAATAACCCAATCTAGAAAATTCTTTTAAAGAAAATGTTTTGTTCTAAAATTGCATGCTACTCCAGCTTAATTTATACCTACTTTTGAGAACTAAAATGGTTCTCTAGTATATTGGTATCTGTCTTCATGAATCCTTTGATAGAAATGTATCATGGACTTGGTTAAATGTGAAACTTCTTATCTTTTGGGGCGTAGGATTACACTGAAGAATGATTGTCTCAAATTTTGTTCAACCACTAACAATTCTAAAGGATCCATTACAGTCTTAACTAAGTTGTCAGAATTCAATTTTATTATTATTCTCGGTAATAAAGAAAATTAATACCAGAGAGACTGCCTGTGGTTTCGAGAGGAGGTGAGATGCTGCAGTGGCCTGTTTGACTGATCTCACTGCTCGTAGGCATTTAAGATCTGCAGCAATGGGACCAACATCTTCTAGAAAACCTTGCTTTTGTTCTAGAGTATCAAGAATTCCTAGAAGAATTCCCTAATATGCTTGAAATTGTTAGTGTTTTTTACGTTCTTAATATGCTGTGTGGTTTCCGAACATGTTCTCATTTAATCTTGACGACGCTCCTTTGGGGAACTGTACGATGGTGAGGCACCAGGACATCATCTGACTTGCTCAGATTGCTTGGAGGAGTGAATGAACTTGGACACGAATACAAGCCCTGACTCCTGTGAAGACTCTTAATACTGAACCATATTGGCAAATGCATAATTGTAAGAAAGTGCAGAAAAGGCCCCCTTGAATGTCCTAAAATATACATTGTGATGGAAATTGTAGCTGTGGTTCACAGTATCCTTGAATGCAGTAGCTTGGAAGAGAGACAAAATATTTGTACTGTGTGCAAGATTCCAGCCACAATGGTTGCCATTCACAGTTCCCTTTTGGAGGAAATTCAAAGTGATAACACTGAAAACAATGAGCCCTAAAGTTCCAAAGAGGACTTTAGGGTGTACCACCACTAATTTTGGGCCCGGGTGAGAAGTTTTCCATTGGTTTGAATCATCCTAAGAAGTAGTTCACTTAATCATTTATTCGTTCTTCCTTTGCTAATTTCCCCCCAAGTATTTAAGATAGAGCTAACTGTACAAAATATTCTCTTTGTTTTCTCAACCCAAAACGGTCAGTGTGTGTTGTGTGTAGCCAGTACATTTTAAAAGATCAACGCCTTCCTAAAAATGATATTCATGACTACCATAAGTAGCTGTGAGGTTTTTGTCTTTGGAGATTTATAAACATAGCCTTGAACTTGTAATTCTTGGCTACAATATTGTTCATGTTTACGAAGAGGACATAAGTTCAGGATTACAGTAAAAGTTTAATACAAGGAAAGCTTTACAGATGGTAAGGTTTGCTAATTGCTCAAGTGGGCATCCTCAGGTGGTTTGGGGATCCTTTTTGTCCTACCTGACCTCTCTTCTCTCTAGAATATGGACCAGCCCAGCCCTGGGGCTGAGCTCAAAAATAGTGAAACCTAAAGGATTCGTAGTGGGATGCCCCCAGGGCATCTAAAGCTGCTTCCAGGGCTAGCTCAGGGGATGCTGGAAGTCTCCAAGCTAGTTCAGCTTGGAGCCTTCCAGCATCCCCTGAGCCCAGGAATGATCTTGGGGAAGCATGTTCTCTTGGTCTTGACCTGAGACTTGATTTAGGCTCCAAGTCCCTGCGGGCATCCCTAACAGGAGTGTGCTTGCTTCTGGTGGAGCGTCAGTGACCACACAGGGTGAGGGGCCTCTTCTCAGGCTGCTTTTCTGTTCAGTCGACGTAGTTTTCAGACAGGTGAAAATGCTCTGGGGAGGACACTTGGTCTTACAGATAAGCATAGCACCATGCTGCCGTGAGAGCCGTGGACAAATCCTACTTGAGAAGTTAAGTGTAGGGCTCATGTTAGGTACAGAGGGTGTGTGCTGGGGGGAGGTGTGGTTTTAGGGTGGACACATGTGGAACGCCTTTGAGGGCATGATTTAGTAGGCTTTCAGGGAACTTAATGAAAGCTGCATTTCTAAAACATTTGTTTGAGGTTCTTTTGGAGTCGCCGAAGTGGCGTGGACTCCTGCTGGTGCTGAAGGAGCGTTGTTTGGAAGGATGGCGTGGAGAAGTAGGGCTCTTGTGCGGCAGACCTACTGTACCTGCAGTCCGCTCGCTGAGGTGGATCCCTGATGTCTGCAGGACGCCTGGCGACAGCCCTAGCTGAGGCCCGATCTCCTATGGTGGGGGAGGGGGGTGGATTTTACTTATCATAAAGTAAATGGGCCCAAATGATTTTGCTGGTACTGGGTCACCCAGTGAATTTTTACAGCTGTTTGACTCGGGACAAGCTCTTAAGAATTTTTGCAGAGGTAGCTCCCAAACAGTGTAGACTTAACAGTCGCAAGTCCTTGTTGCGTTAGGCTCCTTACCAGATATTGGGCAAGCAAGCTTGTTTTAAGATTCTGTGTATCTGAGAAAACTCTACATTGCAAATAATATGTAATTCAGAGTGTTACACTTTATTGCAACGTGCTGTTCTTTTTGTAATCTGGATTTATCATATTTGGGTTCCAAAATAGAAAAAAGTGCATAAACCTAGATTTTATACTTTTTAATTCTGTTTACTAAATGTGGTAGTTCTTCGTACTATTTGCTAAACAGATGATCATGCATTCAGTGGATTCATTTTCCCCTTGATTTTGAGAGAGTGAACGTATTTAGGATAAAAAACAATTCTAGATGATACATCCTGTGAGTGGATATTATCCTAGAGATTTTAATCTGTCAGTCTTGCCTTTGAATTTATATTCATAACGTTTTTCAGTGACTCTTGTAAACAGTGTGGGCACACACCTTGAGTAAACATTACCTAACGTGAACAGGTTTAACTGATAAAATACTTTAAAATTCACTGTAACTTCATATCCCACTACTGGGTATCTATCCAAAGAGCTTGAAGTCAGCAATTCCAAAAGTCCCATGCACCCCAGTGTTCATTGCAGCATTATTTACAGTAGCCGAGACTTGGAAGCAACCTAAGTGCCCATCAACAGATGATTGGATAAAGAAGATGTGGTATATATATACAATGGAATACTACTCAGCCGTAAAAAAGAACAAAATCGTCCCATTTGCAACAACATGGATGGACCTTGAGGGAATTATGTTAAGTGAAATAAGCCTGATAGAGAAGGGCAATCTCTGTATGACTCCACTCATATGAGGAATTTAAAAATGTAGACAAAGAGAACAGATTAGTGGCTACCAGGGGAAAGGTGGGGTGGGGGGTGGGCACAAAGGGTGAAGTGGTGCACCTACAACACGACTGACAAACGATAATGTACAACTGAAATTTCACAAGATTGTAACCTATCATTAACTCAATAAAAATTTTTTAAAGATTCACTGTATCTTCAGAAAACTTTAAAATTGATCAAACTATTGGCATACTGTGTTTCATTTTATGCCCAGTTTAAGTTCTTCATCAGAAGAGAGTAAATCTTAATATGTTTGTTTTTGGTTCTTATTTTGTTTTGCCTCCTTCTTCGGGTAGCTAGATACACAAGGTGGCTAATTACGTTATAAAGCGGTGTGTTTATAGAGCCATTGAAGATTAGAAAAATGGTAAGGCCTATAAAATAGAGATTTTCATTAGGAAACAGCAGAATCACTTCAGCAACAAATGAGTTTCCTCTTAATATTCTTCTGTGGTGGGGGCTCTGTCTACCTGAGACAGTCACTAGGTAAGAGCAGCAAAGAGTTCATATTCTGGGCCGTTAATTAAATAGAAGTTTCAGAAAGGATAGACTCCTTTATGTCCCCAGATGGTCACAGGGGAGTTGTGGCCCTCTGCTGTGGACTCGGCCGTGCCGGGTCTCTCTGCGTCCCTGGCGAGGGAGAGAGTCTCCAGGGATGCCTGCATGCTGCATGGAAACTAAATTAATCCCAGGAGAAATAAGCTCCACTTTGAAACCCTTAGTAGCCTACAGATCCCTTAAAAAAAAAAAAAGGCATTTCAAAGAATTTTAGCTAAATGAAATTTAGTCTCTTTATATCCACCACGGGGACCTTATTAGCCAGGGTTGATGACACTCATTTGAGAGTTGGCTTTGTTGGCTTGTCTGGCAGTATCAGGCTCCAGTGTACAATAGCTTGAGGTGGTTTCTGTTCTCCAGACTTTACTCTAACAGGTGATCTGGTGGTTAAGATCTGGCGCTCAGCGCCTCAGCCCGGGTTCCTTTCCTGGTCAGAGAACCACACGACTGATCTGTTGGTTGTCATACTGTGGCGGCTGCATGTTGCTGTGATGCTGAAAGCGATGCCCCCGGTATTTCAAACACCAGCAGGGTGACCCATGGTGGACAGGTTTCAGCAGAGCGCCCAGTCTAAGACAGACTAGGAAGAAGGACCTGGCCACCCACTTCCGGAACAATTGGCCATGAAAGCCCTGTGAAGAGCAGCAGAGCGTTGTCTGGTGGTGTGCCTGAAGGTGAGAGGATGGCGCGTAAAGACCGGGCAGGTTCCGTTCTGCTGTCCACAGTGCCGCCGGGAGTTGGAATCGACTCCACGGCACTAACAACAAAAATTTAGGGAAATTGTAGAAGGAACACAGTTAGGATAAATGCCTCATGATCTGGAACAGAAGGGAAGATGCTGGCATCTAAGGTTTTAGCCTCGCCTGGATTGTTTTGGGTTTTGTTTGTTGAGCTTCTTAGTTTCTGATAGTCTGTAAAGCACATGGCATTAAAGTGATATAGGAAGGACTTCCATTTTCACATTCTGAAAATTTAGAACTGTGCCCTTCCTTTCATAGAATGGTAGCTTTCTTCCATAGGGGGTTTTCCTGTGGGACACAGCCAGAGGCGACACTGTGCTGCTTTATAATTACGACCTTCTGAGAAGCAAAAAGCTTGGGATAGTTTTAATATCATTAAGTAAATTTTCTGTTCTATCCCTGAAGATTTTTTTTCTTAAATCCTAAATGTGTGCGGTTATTGGGTGAAGTGTTACCCTGAAATATTTAGGTTTTCGGCTAATATGAGAGCTTATTAAAGATAGGCAAACCGCAGAGCACTGTCTGCTTTCTCCTTGCAAAGTTTCCTCCTTGCCCTTCCTTCCATGCTAGTGTCCCTGTCTTCACTCTTTGTTTCCTTATGCCATGGACCCATTCACTTGTAACTCACTTCTTTACCAAACATTTTGTCCTCCAATGTATTCTTGAAAACCGCCACCTCTTGGGGCCTCTTTCAGGGTTTGTTCTCTGTAAGGTAAACGGTGGTGGGTGAGTAGTGTTCGAGAAGAGATGAGAAAAAGCATTGTTCTAGTGATTGCCATCCTGGATATAATCTGTCGTCAGTCGACGGGCATATCTCCCTCTCCCTGAACCATCTCATAGACGCATGTGTTCTGACTCAGGTCACCTAAAATGCCGACCCCACACGCTAGTTAAATGCTCACCTTTTTTTTTTTTTTTTTTTTAAAGATTTTATTATTTCCTTTTTCTCCCCAAAGCCCCCCGGTACATAGTTGTATATTCTTCGTTGTGTGTTCTTCTAGTTGTGGTATGTGGGACGCTGCCTCAGCGTGGTCTCATGAGCAGTGCCATGTCCGCGCCCAGGATTCGAACCAACGAAACACTGGGCCACCTGCAGCGGAGCGCGCGAACTTAACCACTCGGCCACGGGGCCAGCCCCTATGCTCACCTTTTTTTAACTTAACATCTTCTTAAGGGGAGAACATAATTTTTCTCCAAATGAAGGATTGCAGCTCAGTTGTGAGGACATGGAAACAAGCCTGGGGAAGGCTGGCTGCCTGTGAAGCAGGAAGTTTGTGTTAAATGGTTTTTGGTCAAGTTGTAACCATTCATGATGGCTTAAAGATTCCTGGTTGTACATCCCTTTACTTCCTATCACAAAGTAGCCAAGCTTGCTTTCTTCAGCTTCGTGTCAGGTGGTGCACTAAGCACCTTCCTTGTATCCTGTGCTGTTCAGTCCCTAACCATCCTGTGTGATGCTCGCGACCGTGCCACAGATGTCAGGACTCAGGCTTGGTGAGATCAACCGGCTCAGCTCGGAGTGGCCCCCCGATTAGTCTCACCTTGGATTCGACCTTCTCAGGGTGCTTGTGAGTTCTTCCATTTGTCCTTCTGGTACTGTTTTATACGAGAGCACAATCTCCCACATTCTTTTTTTAGTAGAAGCTACTTTAATGTAGTCGTATTTTCCTTCTTTTGGAATGATTTGAGTCAGAGATAAAGCTGTTTAGAGCTAAATGTGTGCCCGTAGCCATTTGAGAACCTATAGCTAAGAAGTGGTTCGGTTGGAGGAGGACACTGTATGTTCTTGATACTTGTCTTACATTTCTTCTAGCACGAAAGCCCATGTGGGTCTGCTTTTTGTAAATGAACGCCCATAGCTTTCCATTTGCATTTTAATCTTTCTGAATTCTATGTTCCCTAATATAAAATGAGTGTGCTAGGCCAGATGGCATTCCTAGTGCCTTCCTGGCTTGCAAGTTCTGTGAGGTTGTGAGTTCTCAGTCCACTGCCCTGGGATTAGTGGAGAAGTCCGAATCCTCACTGCAGACCAGGGGTGAGAGTGGCCTTTGGAATCTATTGATGTTCAGGTGGGCAGGACAAGTTTCTGGGAAATGAAATCGGCCTTAGGGAAGAAGAGCTGAATGCCAGGGTCTAGCATCTGAGCATGTGGGTTAGCTATTCACAGCAGATCTTTTATTACAACACTTTTATAAGTTGAATTTATATGCTGTCTATTGACATCACTTGTAAAAACTGGCAAAGGATCACGTTTTCCTTCTGTTTGCAAGCAAAATGGATTATTTTTACAAAGTTGTTTTATTAGCAACTCTAGTGGGAACTCTGTGTTGAACAGAGATTATTCCTACTTTCTCCTCAGTTTGTTTCGTCTTGTAGAAGTGCAGGAAGAGATGGTGTAATAGAGAGGAAGCAGGAGGAGGGAGTGAAGTCCACTCTGGGAGTCTACAGAATAATCACACGTGTTGACAAAGTTCACACAAATTAGATTTTTCCAAAAGCATTTCGTCTAGTTTGTCTAGCATTTTAAAAGAATTTCTAGAATTTCTAGAACAGCAAGTTCATTTAGTCATGTGTTCCAGTGTCTTAGTTTGAAGTTCTCTTTGTTTGACTTGGTCACTGTTGCCACACCCACCCTCTCACAGGCAGTGGGCACTTCTAGGCTGTGGCGGCCTCTCTCGGGACCTTTCCATTTTCCTTGCGGGTCCCCACAGTCTCTTTATGCAAGCTTTCCCCCAGGCGATGCAAACATCTGAAATTCACACTTCAGCTGCTATGGTTTCCTGCCACAGAGAGTAACCCAGTCGGATTAAAAGCAAATCATATTTTGTAAATGTATTACTTGTTGGGGCAGAAAATGAGTTTTGCAAACTCGTATTTGTAAACAGAATTGTTTCCGTTCCCTCAAGATGCGCACATGTAACCTCAGTCTTAAGTATGTTCCTTTGCTGCTGCTCAACAGTGGCGATGGCAAAGCCAAGGACGCGGTTTTTCCAGCTGGCAGCCGTGTTGCATGCAGAGTTATGAAACCTTTGTTTGAGTCCTAGCTGGGGAGTTCATTTTCTGAGCCTCAGTTTTCCATTTCTAAAACAGGGCCAATAATACCTGCCTTATAGGGCTCTTCCAAGGACGGAACCAGAGGATGTATTGAAAACAGTTTGTGAACTGTTTTTGTAAGGTAAAATACAAAGTGTGAAGGCCAGGGGTTCCTGAGCCAGATAGATTCAGCTTAAGTTGCTGGTTTTGTTTTATTTCTGGTTAAACACAAAGAGCAGAGTGGTCTTAGAACTGCCTAGCAGAAAGAAAAGTGGGATGGAGCAGCGATAGGAAGACCCCTGGCTGAGAGGTGGTGGTCTCCATACATGCCAGTGGGGCAGGCTGGGTGGAGCCAAGCTGGCAGGTCAGGTCAGAAGGCAGGATTCAGGAGAGCGAGGGTCCAGGGAAGCCCGGAGTAAAGAGAGGTGGTCAGGAAGGAGCCTGGGGCAGGGAGATGGGTGCAGCCAGAGGTCTGGACCAGACCATGTCTTCAGCCTAGTCCTGGGCGGGTGGAGAGTTTGTTGGACTTAACTCCAGGGCTGGTTCTGCTCCCTTGGTTTTCTTTGTGGGGGCTTCTAGTAGACTAGAAGTCTACTCTAATAGACTGGTGGTCTCTAAATGTTTTTTTTTAAGAATCACGTACCTTTTTTGATAGAACATTTATTCATTTATACTATACTAATGTATGTGTACATTGTATAACACATTGCAAATATAAATTTTTTAAAAAGTGGGATAAAAATTTAAAGTAAATGAAAGGTATAAAGATTTCTTCTTGCACTTCAACGCTGTCTGAATCTTTCTTTAGGCAGTGGGGCTAGGAGCATCCTGAGGAGGGGCAGTTTCTGTCCCATATCCTCAGACGGTCTCTAGGGGCCAGCCTCAGGGCCTAGCTTCCTCCAGCCAGGAAGGCAGTGGACCAGTTGAGCCCGGTCATGACCGTGCTCCGTGGAGGCAGGCTCCAGACTGTTGCCTGGTGAAGTAGCCCTGCTCCGGCACCTGCTGCCACTTCCCCCACCGCACGCTGTCTGCATCCAGAGCTCCGAGAGCGAGCTCACCTTGAGAAGACCTCAGGGTTCTAATGACACTGACCAGCAAGCGCCTTACAGACCAGCTTTAGTATCTGAGTTCCTTCCTTAACATCTGTCCACAGCATCTGAGACACTATCTAGTGCAGAGAAAATATCTTAACTCTGACCCCAAAACTGGTCTGTTTTTTCCAGTAACTGACAGGTAAAAGTCTCATATTAGTGGGAACTGTGCAAGGTTGATTATAAAGAAATGAGACTTATGTTTATAGTAAGATAAGTTTGTGAAACACAGACATATTATTTTAAAGATACCGTCATCCTAATAATAACAACAATAATAACATCAGCTAATATTGATTGAGGTAACATGTGTTACCTCGTGTAGTCTTGCAGTAACCCTGTAAATGCAGGACCTATTAATCCACTTAACAGATACTTGGGTGCCTAGTCAGTGATGGAGCTGTGAGGATACAGTGTACATGAAGACAGACCAGGTCCCCCAGGTTACGCAGCTTACAGGGTAGTGGGGGGCCAGACATGCCCCCCAAGGGACCAGACATAGCAGAGTCATAATTGTATGAGTAAACAAGGTCCTGTGTTAGCTGCAGGCTGGGATGGGGTTATCAGGAAAGGCTTCGGGAAAGAAGGGACACTTGGGCTGAGACAGAAGTTGAGGGGTTGGGCGACCTTTTGTGGGAAAAAGTCAGTGCTCCTGGACAGTCCTTTGTGCATCGTTTTCTGTCCTGAGTGGCTATTTATGTGGACTTGTTCTCTCCCCGGGTTGATCATAAAACACCTAGAGGGCAGACTGTATCTAATTCCTTCTGTGTCCTTCGCTGCACCTAGCACAGAGGGCCTAATAAATGTTACTTGGCATAAATTGGTACAGAATGCATAGATAAGAGATGCGTAAGATGTCACATCTTGCCTGTGATGTTTTGGGGATGTCAATCAACAGACGTTCATTGAATATATCTTGTGTGTAGAGCATCTGTGAGGGGCTTTGAAATTAGGAAATAATAGACTCTGGCCCCTTGCCTTTTAAGGAGCTGAGTCCAGTGTTTAGATGGCATAAAATAGGACACCTGAGAGTTAGAAACAGCCAGCAGAGCAAGTTGAACAAGCAAGTGCATACTGTGTTCAGGGTACTCCTTCCCCCAATGCGATCCGTGGAGGTTGCTGGGTCAGGCTTCCCAAGAAGAATGGGCTGCACTGCTTGGGGTGGCCAGGCATACAGATGCTGGGGGAGCAGGTCACAGAGCGGTTATGTGCAGAGGAAAGCCACCTGAGCCCGAGCAGAAAGCCCCGGCTGCAGAGGACGACAGCTAGTGGAGAGGAAATTTGCTGACTTGTCTTGTTCTCTAGTGGCGTCCTGCAGAAACTCAGGATTCGGGTACCTAGTTTCCAGTGTGCGAGTCCCGTCCTCACACCCTCCCTCTTTCCCTGTGTAATATTTGTTCACAGTTCAAGACCTGAGGATCTCAGTGCTGACAGTCACGTGTGGTTTTGCTGCCCAGTTCCACGGGTGGACTACACTTCCCTCCGGCCTCGGCTGTGTCCGGCAGACATTGGCAGACATCATATCATTAATAGCAACATGTATTTTTATAAGATTTACCTATTCAACACCCCCACTCCCTACCACCTCCATTGGAAATTATAGCTTCTTTAGTGTCCTGCTGGCTACGTGAAAAACAGGAATTTATGTAATAAGCCCTGCACAGCAAACCTTTTCCTGTTTGGAAAAAAATTTTTTTAATTGTTGGCAAAGTTAGGAGACAGCTCTGTTACTCAAAGAGCGACCTGAAATGTCCTCTTGGAAGAATATGTAGCATAATGTTTTGATAAGTAAGGGATTGCCGTGGGCCTTTTTTGGGTAAATCAAAGTAATGAGTTAGTATATCTATGTCCCACCTGAGTTGGTGAACGCCTCCTGAACTATTGAAAGATTTCATCGTTAGGTGTTCTGCAGACTTGTTAAAAGTGTCCCCCCGATCGCAGTTGCAAATAATCTGATTTAATTATGTGTGCTGTGGAGCTGCGACCCCCTCCCCCAGTCAGTGCAGGAGGCCAGGAAGCCACTATCTAGGAAGATCTTCCTTCTTTATCATTAACTAAATGTGACAGGGACAGGAGTCAAGCTTCCTTTCCTCCAGAGATTTCATCATAGCTTATCAGTGTGTCTATTGTGTTAAAGAACAAGATAGTCATGATGGAATATCGTGCAGATGCCTAAATTTTCGTGTATGGAACACGTCGCAGGGTCAGAGGACTCGGCTCCATTCCAGGCTTCCCTCAGGGCAGGCCTGCTTCTTTGCGGAGGAATTCCGGACTGGGTTTGCTGGTGGTGGTGGGCACAGCAGATGAGGCTGTGGCTATGGGAGCGTGCATGTGCGTGTGTGTGTGTGTGTGTAAAACCTTCCCAGAGGATTTGGGGTGTCTTAGGGGATTGGAATAGGATGTTAGGGGAATGTAGTATTTGGCCTCTTTTAGGGGTTCTTGTATGGATTTAAAGCCGCCACGTCTTCCTGGAAGCTTCTCTTGAGTTGGGGTTAGATCCATAGGTGGGGAGGAAGAGAGAATTCTTGGAAACAAAAGAAATCCTCACTGCCATCAGCTTACACACCTATCCAGCATCCAGGCTGGAGACTCCTGTTCAGGGCCCTGTCTGACCCGCACTCCTTGTGTGCCCTGGCAGAGGGCTTGTCACATAGCTGCTGTGTTGCAATCCTTGGGTGGAATGTAGTACAGAGGGTCAGAGGGCATTTTGAAATGTGGATTTCTTAGCTCTGACTGTCTGGCCTCACTCTGACTTTTGTATCTCCCTTTAGAAAGTGAGATTCTTTTCTTTTCTGTTTCCTACCTTCTTTAACAAGAAAAAACTTGAGCTTATGGTTTGTGTTAGAGCCCCAGCCTTATCCTGCTGTGCAAAGGCTTTGTTCTGGCGCGATGATTGGCACTCAGGCATCTGCATCCCACATCGATGGCATGAGGATGTGGGTGTTCTGGCTGCATCCCTGGGTGACCACGAATTCAGCCAATGCCTTTTTGTGGTCAGGGAGGGGGCCCACAGGGGTTCAGGGAACTTGATCAGCTGAGCCTTGCACCAGTTGGCAGAGGAGGCCAGGGAAGTCTGGGTGCCATGTGCACAGCCCTGTTCCCAGGGATCTAGGACACCCAGAATCTCACTCCTGGACCTGGGATCAGGGACCTGAGCCCAGAGGCTGCTGAAGGAGCAGACAGTAAGAGTCTGCTGTGTGCCCTGTCCTGTGCTAGGGGCAAAAAGCTATAAGACAAGGTCCCTCCTTCTTAGGAGCCCACTTTTCCTCTTCCAGGCTTGTGTCAGAGGCTCTCCGGATGCTGACAGTCTCACCGAGTGTCCAGCAGGGGCATCAAATTGGGGCTTTCTGTTGGCAGCCTGGCTCCACTGCTTCTACTGGAGCTTGGGACCGTCTCCAGCCCCCTTCACCGTGGGTTTGGAGTTGTGGGTTTGTGTCTGTAATACCTGTATGCTGCAGCCGCACCCCAGCGAATAGGAGGAGGGAAACAGGGCTCAGAATGGTGATATCCTGGGCCCCCAAAGTCGGGATCTAATACCTTATTCTCAGGGACTGCTTATCATGTACCAGACACCGCTGAGCAGTTTACATCCTGTAACTCAGTGAATCCATATAGCAACCCTCCAAGGGTCTTTTATCTATCTCTGTTTTACAGTGAGGAAACTTGAGGCATACAGGGGCCGAGCAGTTCACCGTGGTTATGTAGCCAGTGAGCAGCAGAGCCCCCTAAGTCAAAAGCAGTTGGTTTTCTTTCCTAGTCTCCTGGGGTGTACGTGGCGCACTTTGTCATGGAGCTGTGCTTGGCGGATCGAAACCTCAGGCTCTTTGTAGTCTCCACTACTTACTCCCTTCCCAGGTCCTCTTTTTGGCCAGAACGTCACCTCTGATGCAGTGTCATCGAGGTAACTGGTGCATACTACTGGTTATTTTTTGGGGAGGGGGGTGGCAAACAACACTTAAATTTAAATTTTTCCCCTTTTTGGCAGTTCAACTTTCTAAAATAAAAAAAAATGACTCTTTTCCTTATATTTACGTAATGAACTTAAAGGATGTAAATCTATCTAGTTCTTATTAATTTTTAGGCTTTTAATTCTTGACTAAGAATATATCCTGCTCATTTCTATCTTCCGTAATCATGTGGGCCCAGAAATATCAAACTTCTTGGTCTGCGTGAATGGCATATGTGCAATCTGAAGAGAATTGGCAGTAATTTTAGGGTTGATAGAATGGAAGGGTTTTTGATAGTGCCTTGATATGGAGTACTATTTGCATAGCGTTGTAGCTAAGCAAAATTTCAGTAGTTTTAAGACAAGTTCCTGTAATTTCTCTGTAAAATGTAGCTATATAAAAGAAGGTATTTACAATAATGCATACTTAATTTTGTCTCCTCATTAAATTAATATACAGATACTATTTTCTGTTTTTTTGCTGAGGAACATTCGCCCTGAGCTAACATCTGTTGCAAATCTTCCCTCTTCTTTTTTGCTTGAGGAAGATTCACCCTGAGCTAACATCTATGCCAATCTTTCTCTGTTTTGTGTGTGGGTTGCCACCACAGAATGGCCACTGACGAGTGGTGTAGGTCTGCACCCAGGAACCAAACCTGGGCTGCCAAAGTGGAGCGCACCGAACCTAACCACTAGGCCACAAGGCCGGCTCCTACAGATACGATTTCTCTTGTACTAGTTTGAGCTCTTTTATAGTGGAGTTCTGAACTATAATGACTGTTCAGGTTGAAATCTGTACCATAAACTCTTTTAAAAGGTTACTTGTCTTCCACGTGATGATGTATCTTTGTTGAATAGTAAGTTTTCCAAGTGGAGAAGTATTGCATTCCTAACGTGATGTTTTGCTTTACAGAATTCAATTCGTCATAACCTGTCCCTCCACAGCAAGTTCATTCGTGTGCAGAATGAAGGAACTGGAAAAAGTTCTTGGTGGATGCTCAATCCAGAGGGAGGCAAGAGTGGGAAATCCCCCAGGAGAAGAGCTGCATCCATGGACAACAACAGTAAATTTGCTAAGAGCCGGGGCCGGGCTGCCAAGAAGAAAGCCTCCCTCCAGTCTGGCCAGGAGGGGGCTGGGGACAGCCCGGGATCTCAGTTTTCTAAGTGGCCTGCAAGCCCTGGCTCTCACAGCAATGATGACTTTGATAACTGGAGTACATTTCGTCCTCGAACTAGCTCAAATGCTAGTACCATTAGTGGGAGACTTTCTCCCATTATGACCGAACAGGATGACCTTGGAGATGGGGACGTGCATTCTATGTACCCGCCCTCTGCCGCAAAGATGGCTTCTACTCTGCCCAGTTTGTCTGAGATAAGCAATCCTGAAAACATGGAAAATCTTCTGGATAATCTCAACCTTCTCTCATCACCAACGTCATTGACTGTTTCAACCCAGTCTTCACCCGGCACCATGATGCAGCAGACGCCGTGCTACTCCTTTGCACCACCGAACACCAGTCTGAATTCACCCAGCCCAAACTACCAAAAATACACATACGGCCAATCCGGCATGAGCCCTTTGCCCCAGATGCCTATGCAAACACTTCAGGACAACAAATCGAGTTATGGAGGTATGAATCAGTATAACTGTGCACCGGGGCTCTTGAAGGAATTACTTACTTCTGACTCTCCTCCCCATAATGACATTATGACTCAGGTTGATCCTGCGGTGGCTCAAACCAACAGCCGGGTCCTTGGCCAGAATGTGTTGATGGGCCCTAATTCGGTCATGCCAGCCTATGGCAGCCAGGCATCTCATAACAAAATGATGAGTCCCAGCTCCCATACCCACCCTGGACATGCTCAGCCGACGTCTGCAGTTAATGGGCGTGCCTTGCCCCACGCGGTTAACACCATGCCCCACACCTCGGGTATGAACCGATTGGCCCCAGTGAAGACAGCTTTACAAGTGCCTCTGCCCCACCCCATGCAGATGAGCGCCCTGGGGGGCTATTCCTCGGTGAGCAGCTGCAATGGCTACGGCAGGATGGGCATTCTCCACCAGGAGAAGCTCCCAAGTGACTTGGATGGCATGTTTATTGAGCGCTTGGACTGTGACATGGAGTCCATCATTCGGAACGACCTCATGGATGGAGATACATTGGATTTTAACTTTGACAATGTGTTGCCCAACCAAAGCTTCCCGCACAGTGTCAAGACAACGACACACAGCTGGGTGTCAGGCTAAGAGTGAGTGAGTGAGCAGGTAAGATCACCCCAAGATCAAAAGACTTCCTGAAAACACAACTTAAAAGGGAGGAACACAGTGGCTTTCCAGGTGCCTTCCACACTTAGGACTTTTTGGATTTCAGCTGGCTGCCCCGTGAAGAGGCATCTTTTATCATTCATTCTCTACCCGTTTTGCAGCTTATAAATTTTCCTTTTGAGCTTAAACATGAGGAAGCTTCCTCTAACTGCTTTAAAGATTCTCTTTTGACAGTTAGATGGCTGCATCTTTTTAGTAGCTCTTCAATAAATGAATACATTTGATACAAATCAAATATTGAAGAGGTTTTTTTAAAAGTGAAATTTTCCTCATTGAATGATTTCAGAGCTGTTTGAGAAAGCTCTAGCCGCCCCCCCCCCCCGCCAAGTATGTCTGTCACTCTATGTTAAATTGAATCGCTTCTAATTTGGCTATATTTTCATTGTGTGTGTGTTTTTTTCTAGGCTACACTTAAAAGTACTTCAGATTGTCTGACAGCAGGAACTGAGAGAAGCAGTCCAAAGATGTCCTTCACCCCTCCTTTTCGTTTTCTTGATTAAAAAAAAAAAAAAGCGTTTCTTTTTTCCTTTCGTCAAACTTGGCAGCGAAGACACTTTTCCTGTACAGGATGTTTGCCCACTGTTTGCAGGTTATGTGCTGCTGTAGATAAGGACTGTGCCATTGGAAATTTCATTACAATGAAGTGCCAAACTCACTACACCATCTAATTGCAGAAAAGACTTTTCAGATCCCGGTGTGCTTTCAAGTTTTGTATATAAGCTGTAGCTACAGAATTGTATTTGTGTGTGTTTTTGTTTTTTTTAAATATCCATTTGGTCCAAGGAAAGTTTATACTCTTTTTGTAATACTGTGATGGTCTCATGTCCTTGGTAAGTTAAACTTTTGTTTGTACTACCTGTGTTCTGCTGAACTGACGAATCACAAAGAACCAAGTTCCCCATTCTGCACCTCTACTGAATGGCTTTGGACGTGTTCACATTGCCACATAATGAGAACCAGTAGCCTGATGCCAGTCTGCTGAATTAATGGACTTGTCACTCTTTTGGAAAGAAAAAAAAAAAGGTTAAATGCCAGCCTTGTACAGGTTTTTCTATTTTTTTTGTTTATTTTGTTATTTGCAAATTTGTACAAACATTTAAATGGTTCTAATTTCCAGATAAATGATTTTTGATGTTATTGTTGGGACTTGAGATCATTTTTGGAATAGATATTGAACTGTTATGTTTTCTTATAACTAGAGTCTACTTTGTTACATAGTCTGCTTGTAAATTTGTGGAATCCCAGATATTGGAGGCAGCATCCATAATTTTCATTTTGTATTTCTAACTGGATTAGTACTAATTTTATACGTGCTTAACTGGTTTGTACACTTTGGGATGCTACTTGGTGATGTTTTCTGACTAATCTTAAAATCATTGTAATTAGTACTCGCGTACTCAATGTGTCTGGCCCTGTTTTGGCGGGACGGTGTACAGTTATGGACATTTTGTGTTTCATGTTTAGGAGAACTTAATGTGTTTGTATGTATGTATTTTAAAGAAATTCCATCTGCTTCTATAGCCTGTGATTCAGCACACCGCAGAACATCGAGTCTTCTGATGGACGCCTGTGTGCTGGTCGTCTCAGTTACTCCTGGGAGGCCTCGTAATGTGTGTAGACCAGAAAGGGAGACAGACCCGCATCTAAATCAGCGCTCCTTTCCCACACTGGGGGTTGTGATCAACTTAACCTTTTTGAGCTGAGCTTCAGCAGAAGTTTCCCCTCATAGTTCCGTGTTGTGGTTTTGGCCGAGGGGGAGGCTGGTTTTGTAGCTCCGCCTTGAAGGATTGTCAGCATTCACCTGGCATCCCTTTCCTCTCTGTCCTGTAGGTTACTTAGCACCTTGGCAATTTAAGTGGAAGGAGGACATTTGAAAGTGGGACTTGAGTGATTTGTTCAATGCTTTGTGTTCACAAGTGCACGTGGCCACCAAATGGAACAGAACTTGGTTAAAAATAGGGGCAATTAATTTGAAAACCAACAAACCAGCTGTAAGTTGTATATTTGAATTTATTTTAAAAGCATTAGCATAAGTTAAGAATTGGAGAATTTCTTTAGCCTTTAGCAATGTAAACTATAATTCTAATCATTATGTTTTAATATTTTCTAATTACCTGTAACTGACAGACCAAGTTAACCGGCTTTGCGTCCCATTTAATCCATCAGTACTTTCAAGTCATGTGGAATGCCCAAAGTCAGCACAATAAAAGGAGCAGAGGCACAAAAATGTTCGCCTTGCCTCCTCGAGAAGGCTCTGATCTCTGTGTACTTAGCCCAGATCACACATGCTTTGTCTTGCCTGTGAATTGCGTCTCTATTGGCCTGGTTTTTCCTCCATGTTTAACAAGAACACAAGTGTTGCTGATAGATTTCCTACAGGAGGCCAGCTCTATCGTAAGCTTCCCACTGTGACTTCGGCTATTTTGAAAATATTAAACAGCCACCTCTCTAACCATCTTCATTGCTGGCCACTCCAAAATATGTCTGGTGTTAGAAAGCCTAGTTCCTCTATCAGTGCCTCCCGCGTGTGGAATAGAACCGGTTGGTGCCAGAGTACTCACGTTCCTATTTCTGTGACCACGCACTACCCCCTCCTCCTCCTGTGCCGTCACACAGCGAGCCTCAGAGCCCCTTTCACCCATTAAAGAGCTAAACCACAGCTAAAATCACTGTTCAGATCTTACTACTTCATAAAGTGACTTTTGAAAAGGTGTTTCTTCCTCCTGAGTCTGTGTAAATATGTTTCTTTTCCTTCAAGTTTTCCCTTGTGTTGGAATAACATGACTCCCGGGTAGCTTTCTGGGGTACAGTGAAGTCCACTGAAAGGCACCTTGTCTGCTTGGAAAACAAACATTCTGTGACCTCTGATAATTCTTTTTCTGTACGAATACTGACTTTCTGGAGTAATTAGTGTATCAGTTATTGTACATGATTGCTTTGTGAAATGTGCAAATGATATCACCTATGCAGCCTTGTTTGATTTATTTCCTCTGGTTTGTACTGTTATTAAAAGCATATTGTATTATAGAGCTATTCAGATATTTTAAATATAAAGTATTGTTTCCGTAATATAGACGTATGGGATTATATTTAGGTAATAGATGCATTACTTGGAAAGTTCTGCTTTGACAAACTGACAAAGTCTAAACTAATTAGCAAATGTTGTATCCCGGTGAGCAGTAAATCAATGGGACATCCCAAGAAGAGGAGAAGGACACGTAAAATGGAAATGGTTCTCCAAGGGTATGCAATTTGGACTCGTTCAACTGCTGGATATATGTTACCATTCCCCCTTACCCCAAACCCCACCGCCCACCCCTTCCTTGAAATGCTTATATTCAGTTCTTAATTTATAACTGACTTTTAAACAAGAAGTTTCTCTTGCAGTTTTAGTTTGGGAGTAATCAGTAAAAAAATGCAATATGGTTTATACAAACAAAACAGCCTGGCATTACTCTTGGCCTCCTCTTTGAGGGTGGTACGCGGCCCAGCAGTGTGGCCGCGTAAATCCTGTCAGGACGTAGTCATGCCCCCTGCATTTCGCTGCTCGAGGTTAGCACCAGTGCAAATTCCATGTTCCTGTTCCGATACTCTGAGAAGTGCCTGATGATGCTGATGTACTTACAGACACAAGAACAATCTTTGCTATTATTGTATAAAGCCATAAATGTACATAAATTATGTCTAAATGGTTTGGTGTCTTTCTTTTCTAATTGTACACAGTAAGCTTTTTATTAGGATTTTTTTTTTTTAAATGTTTAGCTATCACTTGAGTTAAACCTTGTCAGCTGCAGTGCCACGGTTTATTCAAATCTGGTATTTCCTTTGGAGGGTGGGGGTGGGGAGCGGAACGGGCCCTCCGGGACCCAACCAATAGCCCCTGAGAACTGAAGAACAAGTGAAATCCCTGATAACAAGCAACCCTGGAGTATTCGTCTTTGGAATGTCTGAAACTGCATCCGGCACAGTAATTACCAGGCATATTAAATCTCATGTCAGAACAGACTGTGCTGAAGGTAAAAACACCCAGAGGGCGAGTGAGGAGGGTCCTGGCGAGGTCACCGAGCAGGCCCTGGATGATGTGGCGGGAGCAGTGGCTTTCCAAGGTCACGTGCTCCTGTCACTGCTTCCCACACCTTGCTGAAGAAGAGGATTGTGTCCGCCTTTAAGTGGCTGTAGGTTGGAGGTTCCCATGTTTGCTTCTTTCCAAAAATACCCGAGGAATGAGTAACGATTAGATTAATATGGTCAAAATGCCTTTTGCCCAGTCTCTCCTTGCTTCTGACCCTTTCACCAGGCAAATGAGTGAATGGGTTGGAGTAGCACCAAGGAAATAGGTTATGCTAACGTTTATCTGTTCAGACACCAGAAAGTCAGTTGCGCTTTCAGGGTGGTTTTTTGTTTTTTTCTTCCCTCCAGCAGTAGAACTCTTTCTTTAAAGGACACGATAGTCAGAAGCCCAGAGTGTAGAACAGATAAAAGGATCTTCTCCCAGACCCTGGGGCTCCTGCTCAGATGACTTTGAAAACTGCTGATCCAGTCCAAATGCAGAAAAACGTGGTTGTACTGCCAGAACTCAGGCCAGCAGGCTCCTTTCGTAACCCTCTGTGCATATACACAGTCATGCATCTCATGTCATTTATTGAGACCGGTTCCCAAGATTTTACCTCACTTGATGAAAGGAGGCAACAAAGCACGAACTTTGCCTGCTAGAGCCCGTGGGTGGAGCTCGGTGCCTAACACAGAGGATGACTTTCTTCCTCTGACGGTATCTAGGCCCCTGCTGTGACCAGAGAGCCCACAGTAGAATCAGGATGTGTACCTAGGATTGTTTCTTGACCCAGGCACCAGCCACACTCAAGGACTTTGCCTTGGCTATTGTTTCTCCATGTTTGAGCTGGCCTATAACAAAGATGGTGCTAGTTAAACTACACTGGTTGGTGGAGTTAGGTAGATGGAGGGCTGTTAGAAGAGATGTGTCACGCTAAGTGGCAGTCTCTGAAGTAGATACTGTCACATACACATCAAACCTCAGATCATCAGTTAGTGCTCATTACGGGACTGGGAACCCGCAGCTGGGCTGGGCCGGGCCGTGACCTCTAAGATGAGGGTGTATTCATGGGAGGTTTCCTTGTTCTAATGTATTATTTCATTGTTTTGATATAAAAAATTACACTGGTGATAACTTACGTACGTGGACTCTAGGATGTTTTCCAGTTTAAGTAACTGGAAAATGACTGAAGTTTCTGTGGCCTGGAAAGGGAGGTATGTGCTAGCACCAAGGAGGAAGGCGGGTAGTCCTGGGTCGTAGTGGGTAATACATTGGAACCAGACACAAAGTGGAGACAGCTGAGGTATGAGCTGAAGGTCTTGGATCCCTTGACCGGAGGAAGCTGTGGAGTGGCGTGGGTGTCCACAAGTTCCAAAGAGAACTTTTAGCTTCTGCTGGTGACTGGGAAAGGAGGCTTTTTGTGCAGATGCCTGGCTTTGCCAATAGGGCTCTGAGAGGAGGGAGCTCCGTACTGAAGGCGTTGACCTGTTATGGAAAGAAAAGGCGGAGGTAGGGCAACTTTCTTAGGCCAACTTTTCTTAGCTTGACTATCTCCTCCCACCCTGCATCCCCGTGAACTCAAAAGCTGAATGAAATTTCTTAGCATTGATACGTTTATCATGTTAACATTTTCCAAAATTGGGAGTTTTGTTTGCACTGGAAGCCATTGGTGAAAAGTAGAGATTTACATCCTCCAGGAAAAAAAAGGGCAACTTTGTGAGGGCTTGTTACTCATTCTTTACATCTCATTCGTTTGGTGAGCTCCAATCCCCTGCAAGCAACTTTTATAATTCCCGTAGAACTTAAAAGTTGCCTAGGATGAGAGCCTAGGAGCCATGTGGGATTCTCATACTTGCTGGAGTTTCTGCAAACATTCTTGGGGTTGTAATATTACTAAAATTGCTGCCCAAGTGAGATGGTCTTAGATGAGATGGCTGTTTAGAACAGGCCTCACAGTGGGCCATTTTAAACCAGATCTTTCACTGATGAATTGGGATAGAGGGGAGGTCCATTTTGCACTTGAGTGCTTGGTCCCAGAACAAGCCAGAGCTGCCCACAGCTTAGTCTGTGCTGGTGGCAGGGACACTTGGAGTGTTTGCACAGCAGTAGGCTTCTCTGATGCTTGGGCAGTGATTTCCCCACAGATAAGTTGAGGATATCTTCTGCTACCTGCCTCACAGGTTTGATGTGAGGATTATAGGATGAGGTAATGACCGCAAATGGCTTCCTGTGTCAGGCAGAAAGACCACATAGGGGTTGGTGTCGGCGCAGGTAATAGTAGGCCTTGGGGATTTGTTTCCTTAGTGAGGCTTCTGGACAGTTGGCATGTCCCTGCAGGACGAGTGGGAGAGCCGCTCGGTTCATGCCCACCTGCAGTCCTCCATCCCTTAAGCAGAGGAGCATGTGGGCAGTTTACCAGACCCATACACCAAGAGAGTCGGTAGACCTCTCTTTTCATGGTAACTCTAGAAGTACTTAGTAAGTTGTAAACCTGTCGTGTGCCCAGTATATATTTGTTTCCCACGTCGTTCTCTGTGGAACTGTACTAAGAAAATTGAGAGACATTTTAGACTACTTGACCTTGACCTCACCCCTGTCGTGTTCACCCAGTTGACTGTGGAGGACGTCAACTCCATGTGGCCTTTTTAGGCTGACCTGTAGGACAGGGAAAGAGGAGAGGAGAGGAAAGACTGATGTTGAGGGGGCCACTGTGGTGTGTTGGAGCCAGTCATCCGGTTCACAAGAACTGATGGTTAAATTTGCGCGAATTGTGTGACCCAATTTTGAATACCACCATTATTTACAATTAAATTAGGTAAACTTACTATTAAATAAGTTACATTGAAAAACAAAGGTAGTAAAACCACTCAAAACTCATCACGCCCTAATGTATTATTTTACTCATCTGCTCTTGAGGTGTTTACCTCAGTTCTATCTGTATGGTGGGAGTACTGTGCTACTGCTTGTGCTGAAGCGGAACAAGTTTCAGTTTAATGGACAGAATTTGAGGGTGAGAAATAGTTTGACAGTAAATCACATCAGTTAGATTCATTGAGAAAATAGACTTACTGAGGAAAAAGTGGATTGGGATGCAAGTCCATTTGTCGAATCTTGACTGAATTGCCACCGCCACCATTTGTCGGCTACAGATAAGAGTTCTGTGGGAATCAATTGGCCTGATAGTCCTGTATATTTCATTATTTGTAAATTGTATGCTGCACGTCGTTTATGTCAGTAAATTTGTAATAAACGTGTGTACGCATATGCAGGCGTACCTTACTTCACAGAGCAGGTTAAACGTTTACCAGCACACCACTAACTGGGCAGAATGAAGGCATTGTGGGCCTGTTGGTTGGGGTGATTGGGTGACATAGAAGAACAGGTAGAATGGGAATTAGGGAGTGAGAGAACAGGAAGTTGTGGCAAATCTGGGGGTGGTCATGGCAGTAGGTGACTGAGAAGCAATGAGGTATGGGGCCCTAGGGTGGAAGAGTCAGGGGATGAGAAGCCTGAAGGTTGCATGGGGCATGCAGATTAGACTTCAGAGCCAACAAAAGGGACAGCAGGACCTGGGGTGGAGAGGAAGTCTCAAATTCCAGCACCAAAGCCTTTAATTTGGGAGAGAACCCAGGAGGCAGGTAGATGTCAGTGACTAGGAAGGCTACACAGAGGAGCAGCCAGGTGCCCTAAGCATCAACAGAGATTTTTTTCAAACATGAGGGTGGAAGAGGAAGATTCTGGAGTTGGAAAAGAAATGCAAAAGGATGCCGGTTCTGCCTTTGAGCACTAATCATCGTTTGTCAAGTGGAAATAATTACACCTACTGACGAGTTGTGGGGGAATTAAATGACCTAAGACCCTAACACAGTGCCTATCACATAGAAAGGACTCAAAAATAGGGGTGACCAAACATTCTGGTTTGTCCAAGACGGACTTGGGCAAACTGTGCTCAGCACAATTATTAATAGCTGCTCTTGTCATTCTCAAGTGTTTGGGTTTGGGTGGTTAATTACGTGTTCACCCTATCAGCAAATGACTGCTTTTCAGTTAATTACGTCCGAGAGCCCTCACTTCATAGTGAGCTACCAAGAGTTCCCAGTGAGGGAGAGAACTCAGGTCCCCTTGGAAGAAGCTATCTCTGACTGGTGGGTTATTCTAGAGGAATGTTAGCCTGTTGCCTAAATAGCATAGATTAAATTTTCATCTATGGCATAGAAGGTTCTTCTCAACCTTCCTTTGCATTCTCGTCTCTTCCGCCACCTTAGGCACCCGTCACAGCGACAGCCATTGCCTTTTCTGATTCCAGCCTTTTCACATGCTGGGAGATTTGTCTGGAATGCTTTTCTCTCCTTTCCTTATCCACTAGGTACAGCTCAAAGCCTTCCTCTACCCTTCAAGCCCACGCCAGCCCCTCGTTTCGGAGTAGTTAACTTGCACAGGTGGGCTAGATGACTTTCACGACTCCTTTTCCACATTCAGGCATGTGGCTGTGTGTAGTTCTAGCTAAATAATAATAGTCCTCAATAATCCTCCCAAGGCAGCCGTATAGCCATCCTACCAAGAAGTTCAGAGCCAGGCCTGACTGATTTGGGTCATCATCAAGCTCCCGGAGAGCCCAAAGCAACTGGCCAGTGCGTTTGACCACTGGGCACAGCCAAAGGCATTCCTCTTTGGTGAGCCAGTCTGTCTGCCAACATTCCAACAAATTAAAAGCAGACCAAGAAGCCCAAGGTATTTTGACAAGTCTGGAGCTGCTATTCACTTTCTTCCACAAAAGAAGTTCAAAGGCGAGAGAGGGGATATGACCAGTGAAGAAATACCTAAAAGGGCTCATTGGCTTTCCTCCCAGCCAGTCGTCCCCTTGGGTTGCAAAATCCTCCTTTTCCATATAGCTTTTCTCTGGGCTCGGGCCAGAGCCAGTTTCCTTTGCTTAAATCCCACCTCCAAAATTGCCATTAACAAGACTGAAATGCCAGTTTATCTGCTCACCCCCCGGAAGGGCTGCATGTCTATAGAGACAGCTAGGTTGTGCCAATCCTGGAACAGCCACAGTCTCTCAGTTAAAAAAAAAAAAAAGAAAAGGCAGCTGGTCACCCTTAGACAGTTGCTGATTTGTTTTCACAGAACCTCACCCGAGAAAGACATAAACCTTGTCATTTGTAATTTTTGCCTTAGTGCTGTGTCATTGGGTTGTCTCCACTTCTCTGCTACCGAATGGAATTGGATAAAAGATGTGGATTTTGCATTCTAATTTTTAAGAATATTATTTTGAAGTAAATTTGAAATATTCAAATAGTTTTGGAAATAAAATATTATTTTGAAAGGAAGGTAATTATTCTCCTTTACAAGACAAAAGTTTTTCCTACTTGGATTCACCACGCCTACCAAAACAATGACTTGGTCAAAAGGAGACATTTCCTACAGTCAGGCAGTTCTGTTCAGAAATACTTGTGAAGGTGCGATGAAACTTACCCTGAACGGAACGTTTCATTTATTCTTGTAAGTGTATCTTATGGGCTCTCAAAAGACCTTAGAGGCCTATGGGCTATATTTTAAATTACTATTATCTTTAAGGTTCCAGTTCCTTCTGATTCCTTTTTTCTGTTTTAATTGCTATACCATTAAGAGCATGAATAATTTTCAAAATCCCGGATAGGACTGGCTAGAAGCATTTAACAGCTGTATGGAATCTCATGTAACCATCATGTGCCTTTTTCTGGAAACAACAATTGTCCTTGTCTTTTGTAAGAAAAATCACATGATTAAAAAAAAATAGATGACTAGCAATAATTCTGTTGTCACTTGGTTGCTGGCAGGAGTAGCAATGGGGAAGAAGACTTCAGAAGAATGCATTCTTGGATGCCTCAGCCACACCAATCTGCAAACCTTCCTGGAGTAAATAATTTCCTTTGTCATTTCTGGGTAACTAAAAAAAGGCTCCGGAATGTTTCCAGGACTGGGCATTCTGTTGTGTAATGCTTCTGGAGTCTGAGTTACCTTCCTTTGCTCAAAGAATTGACTCAGAACCCAGCCATCTTCCCCCTGCTGGATCTGAGTGTCAGAGAAACTGATGTGAATTGAATGAATGAAAATTCAGTCTTTATTGTGGACAATAATACTCTCTCTGGGGTTAGAATTTCTTAATGTACTTGACAGCAAAGAGAAGTTTGAATCCGCTTTGGATCCCAAAGATGCTGTTTAGACCTAAGCGTTTTGCAATGAAGGCTGCCTGTGTCTCAGGTCTCCCCACTCGGGAAGAGCGCCGCAGGCATGCCAGTGGGGGGTGAGCCTGCTAACGTTGGTCACGGGAAAGCCTCCTGTCACCTTTCAGATTCCAGAGGGTAAATGTCCCAAATATGAAATGTTTGAAAGCAGCAGGGCTGGTCATTGATCAGCGCAAAGACAGTGTTGGAATTGAGTGTTTCCCTGAGAAATGAGCTCATGTTTTTCTCCAGGGCAATTCTAAGACTTGTGGAGGAGAAAGTATAATTAAGAAAAGTGGATGGATTATTAGGAAAGGCTTTTTATTCAAAAGGTTTTGTGATTTTAGTAGCACTTTGCATGTGTAATACCTTCAGTTAAAGGATACCAAGCCTCTGCTAGTGCTAGTTTCTCCCTTGGAATTAAAAAGAGCAGAGCAAGCCCACTGTCTGTGGACCACAGACTAGGGAAACTGTCCCCTGGGTGGGGGAGTTTGTTACTAGAGACCCCAAGGAAACTTGCTGAAGTAAGACAGTGTTTCTTTAAGTGTAAACTAACTGTGGTCAACAGAATTATTTGGGAAGATTTGTAAAAATGCAAATTCCAGGGCATCTCTCCAGACCTGTGGATGCAGAATCTGGGGTGGGGGTTGTGATGGCTGAGCAATCTGCATTTTAGCTATTCCAGGTGATTTTTATGAACACTGAAGGTTGAGATCCACCACCAGTCTATGGGGATGCTGTAACGTGTACTGCTCTTCATCCATCCATCCATCCATCCATCCATCCATTCAACAATTAAGTATCTACTGAGCACCTGCTGGGTACCCAGTCCTCTGCAGAGTGCTCGGGGTACTCTGTGTGGGGAGCAGGACAGACACAGAGCCCTGCAGTCTTCTACTGAATTCTTCAGACGTGTACTGAGGTTTCCCACAAGGATGTCAGGAAGCATTCTTTAAAAATAGGCTACTTGGATCAGATAAATACTGGCTGACAACTGACCACGAAACTCTAAAATTTCCGACCTCCATCAAAGATTTTTACCTGCCTAACCTGCTGTGTGAGTGCTGAGTGAACTAGTGAACAGACTGGTCTCCTGTCCTCTAGGTACTTACAAATCGAGGCCGGCATGGGGATCAATCCCTGAATAGCACTGTGGGGTGGCTTTGAGGCGGCTGGAACCCAGGAGCTACTGGAAACACGGCTGATTTGATCCATAGTGACCAAATGGCTGAGCTAAATGCCTCGAGGTCTGAGGAGGTGAAGAGTCTGTTTTCTATTGGAAATGAGGGCTTAAAAAAAAATATATATATTTGTATATATATATGTGTGTGTATATATGTGTATATATAGCTGCGGGAGAAAAGAGGCTCATCTTGCAAGATCTTTGTGGGGTCCTAAGCTGGACCCAGTTGTTCCCGCTGAGATGAGCTTACCATACGGAGCTCTGTGGTCCAGGCTGGGCTGACACTGCCCCGCTCCTGGGCCAAGCCGACTGCAGCTCCAGGGTGGAGAGCCTCTCTTCCAAACCCCAGTGAGGAGCAGCAGCCACAGCCTGAGACGCCCTGGGGCAGAGTCAGACACTCCGTGATGATAACACATTGACACTTCATTTGGGTGGTGTCCTCAGACTGAGCTCTGTTCCACACGAGGGAACGTTCCGGATCACTGGAAGTCACCGCCCCTGTGGCTGCCTGGATTTTTTCTATTTCTGTTTGGAAAGTGTCCCCAAAAGTAGGACATAAATCTCTGTTGCAAAAAGAACCATATCCAACTCAATCTGCCGTTTTATGATGACTCGAGGTCATCATTAGGAATATCTGGGCTGTGGAGGTGGGTCTTGTTGTGGGCCCCTCCCTCCATCTCTGTCTCCCTCATTCCCTCACTCCTCTTCTCTCTCTCTCTCACTCACTCTTTATCATGGAGATTTCAAGCATAAAAGCAGGGAGAATAAAAAGTATAATGAACCTGCATGTACTCATCATCCAGGCTGAATAATTATCATCTCCTGACCAAACTTGTTTCATATAAATTTACCCTTAACACTGGATTATTTTGAAGAAAACTCCATATAGCATATAAACTCATCTGTTAAAAAATATATATAATATATAGTTATATAGATAAGAATCCTTTTAAGTTTAAAAATATTTTTAGTGACATAATTTACATATATTCAGATCCTCAGAACTCGTGTACCGTTCAGTCAGTTTGACAGCTACATATCAAGATACCTAATGGTTTTATCATCCCTCCCTTTGTGCTCCTCAGTAAGCTCCCTGTGTTGAGAAGCAACTTTTGATCTGATTTCTATTGCTATTGGCAATTTCTGCCTATTCTAGAATTTCATATAAATGAAATCTTATATTGTACTTTTTTGCTCCTGGCTTCTTTCACTTAATGTATTATTTTTGAGATTCATCCATGTCACTGCTTGTATCAGTATTTGGTCATTTTTTCTGAGTAGTATTCCATTGTATAGATATGCCAATTGGTTCAGCCATTCTTCTGTTCATAGACGTCTAGGCTGTTTCCAGTTTTTGACTAGAAGGAATAAAGCTGCTATAGACATTCTTGTACAAGGTTTTTTTGTGGACCTATATTTTTATTTCTCTTGCGTAACTCCTAGGAGTGGGATTGCAGGATTATAGGTATGTGTAACTTTTTAAGAGAACATCAAATGATTTTCCAAAGAGGTTGTCCCATTTTACACTCCCGCCAGCAATGTATGAGAGTTCTGATTGTTCTACAACCTCTCCAAAACGTAGTATTTTTCATCTTTTTAATTTTAGCCATTCTAGTGTGTGTAGTGGTATCTCATTATGATTTTAATTTGCATTTCCCTAATGATTAATCATGGTGAACCCTTTTTCATGTGTTTATTGGACATTTGGATGTCTGGTGTTTTGTGTTTTTTGGGGGGTTTTTTTTTGGTGAGAAAGATTGGCCCTGAGCTAACATCTGTTGCCAATCTTCCTCTTTTTGCTTGAGGAGGATTGTCCCTGAGCTAACATCTATGCCAGTCTTTCTCTATTTTGTATGTGGGATGCCACCACAACATGGCTTGATGAGTGGTTTGCAGGATCCCAACCCACAAACCCCAGGCTGCTGAAGTGGAGCAAACGAACTTAACCACTACGCCACTGGGCCCACCCCTTGTATGTCTTTTGTGAAATGTCTGTTCAAGTATTTTATCTATTTTTTAAATTAGATTGTTTGTCTTTTTATTATTGAGTTGTAGGAAGTCTTTATATACTCTGAATACAAGATATAGGTGTTGTCCTATCTGTCTATCCATCCATCCATCCATCTACCTATCTATCCATCTATCTATCTATCTATCTATCTGTCTATCTGTCTAACTATCTATCCAGAAACAGCTGTTGCACATATCTTTTGATGAATAGTACTTTTAAATTTTGATGAAGTCCAATTTATTAATTTTTCCTTTTATGGTTTGTGCTTTCTGTGCCTTCACCAAGAAATCTTGACCTACTGTATTCTCTTGTTTTCTTCTAATCCCTTTGTTGTTTCTATATGAGATGAAGAACTAAAACAACAACAAAAACATAACCACAATACCATTATCACATGTAAAGAATAAAAAAATTTTAATATTATCAAATACCCAGTCAGCACAATGTTCACATTTTCTCAATTATATTCTAATTTTTCCTTATAGTTTGTTTATTCAAATTAGAATCCAAATAACATTAATATATCGCTATTTTTTTTTTTTTTTGAGGAAGATTAGCCCTGAGCTAACTGCTGCCAATCCCTGTCTTTTCGCTGAGGAAGACTGGCCCTGAGCTAACATCCATGCCCATCTTCCTCTATTTTATATGTGGGACACCTACCACAGCATGGCGTGCCAAGCAGTGCCATGTCTGCACCCGGGATCCGAACCAGTGAACCCTGGGCTGCTGAAGCGGAATGTGCGCACTTAACCACTGTGCCACCACGCCGGCCCCCATATGTTGCTATTTTTGATGTATTTCTAAGAGTCTCTCCCGATCTATAGATCCTCCCCTCTTTTTTTTTTTTTTTGCACTCTGTTGAAGAAATTGAGACATTTGTCCTGTAGAGTGTTCCACAGTTTGAATTGTGCAGATTCCATCTTCTTGGTGTCACTTAGTATATTTCTCATCCCCCATATATCCTGAAAACTAGTAGTTAGATCTAGAGGCATAGTCATATGTAGGTTCAATTTTTGTCAAGGATACTTCATAATATTCTATGAAAAATAGCGTGAGAAGTACGTGAAGTTCAGTTGTCTCTCTTTTGTGTGATGTTAGCAGCCATTGATGATCTTTGTTATCATCATTATTTCATTAGGGTTATAAAATCGTGATTTTATAATTCTATCATTTCTTCTAAATCATTAGCTGAAAACTTCAATGAAGCATCTTCCCCGAAACAACTATTTGGATACCCTGTGGACTTTATCTTGAATAGTTCCAGGAATGCCAATGTTTTTAGAGTTATCAACCTGCTTTGTATCACTAATTTTAAGTTTTCCCCACAGTATTAGGCGGAAGTTGTTTCTTATGAATATTTACAATACCAACAATAATCATCATATGCTGAGCACTTTTTGGACAGGTTCTAACCTAAGCGCTCAATGTATTTCACTCATCAGATACTCTGAGGTGGAAATTATTACTCACAAGTCCTCATGGCCTCCGCCGTAAGATAATAGATTTATCTAAGGCTCTCTGAACTTCTGTATGGGTTTCTTCCAGGCCATTGTCTCCACTATGAATTTGTGGAAGACTTTTCTCCTCCTTTAACATTCTGGGTTTGAAAAGATTTATACCATTAAATGCCTTTCCCTGTGTGAAAAAATATGAACTCAGGATAAACACTCATTAATAGGATGTTGACTATTCCCATTACATTTGAAAGAGAAGGGTCATGTCTACAGCATGAGTAATCCCAACTCTGGCTGCTTACTGATTCAAACCAGAAATTTAAACAGATCTTTTGCCCCTTGAAAAGGCTCCATTTCCTCCTTGGTAGAATGGGAAAAAAAAACACTGGATCGTGACTTGTTGCCAAAGAAGTGTTTCCCACTATAGACCAACTGGAGACAGCTTGGGTGGATGGCGGGGTCTGTAAATAAATATCGGAGAACAACAGCCCAGAGAACACACCCTCCCGGGTGAGAGTCCCCATTTTCCCTTCTTCATGTCATCGTGTCTTTTAAGAGGAAATGATCTAAGTGACTAGATGTTTGAAGGAAATTATTAAACAGAATACTTAAAATTGACTTTGACTGAGAGAAGAAAGTGTTTAAGGTTTGAAAGACTGATGAGTTTATGCTACATAGCAGTGTTTTTTGTAGGGACCCGCACCATTCAGCTGGTTCATAAGCAGAGAGGTTTGCATTCTCTTTCTTGGTTGGAGGAGGGGGATTATTTCTTGTGTATTAGGCTCCTTGTGCCCCCTTCTGCTTCCTAGCCCTTGACTGTATTCTGCAGAAATATCTTCCACATGCCCAGGAGGTTTTTTTTTAATCCATTTGCACATTTAACTCAGCTCTAAGACAATCCATTTTCCCTCAAAACCTCACTGAGCATTGCTGTTGGCTTTCCTGAAGATACAGATATGTTTGGTAAAAGTTGACCAGTCTCCATTGTTTTAAGCTAGGGATTCTATGTTACGTAGAAAGATTATACATCCCAGGACAGCCTCAACTTATGCTTGTGGCCCTATTGTAGTTATCCATAGTATCCTCTTTCAGTTTCAAAAGTGTCCTGGTTTGGATCATAAATCATGTGGTCATCCTACTTATAGACAATTCCTTATACACATTACATTTCTTCAGGCCCCAGGCATGAAATGGTGGAAGTAAGCTCCAGGGGAGAGTGAAGATAGAGTCAGCAGGCTGAGGAAAGGCCTCTTGGCTCCTCCAGATAAAAGAATCACTCGTGTTTCATGACTGTCCCCCTTTGATGTGGTCAATGGGACTGAGAATGCCACCCTACTCTTCTCCAGGCTCATTACTTTTGATAAGTAGGAAACATTGTTTTCCATCTGAAGCAATTCCAAGTCAACTGTGATGTAACCCATTACAAGCCATTTTAGCAAGAATATAACACCAACATGTCTCATGTTAACCTGTCCACATGGATCTGAATTGCAGTCCTGCAGAAAGAGGCCAGATGTTCACGGCTGGGTATAATGTTCTAGAAGTTTTTGTGCAGTGATTAAGAACAATATTAACAGTGCATGATGGCTGAGGTTGTGGTCCACTTCAGACCGGTATTTCAGGGCTCTTGTGGGATAGTAGACTAGCATAGTCCAGGCCAGTGGAGTGGCAAGGAAATTACAACTTGATTTGAAACACAAACACACAAACAAAAACAACCTAAGATCTGTTCATAAGAGTCCTGTATAGAATCAGCCTGAGTCAGAAGGGGTGACTGAACACAGCTAAAATAACCAAGTACTTTGCCAAATACAGGCTCCAGACTCAAATAAGGAGAGGCTGATAAAGAGTTGAGTTCCTAAGTAAGTTCAACTTAGATACCTCTTTGGGATATACATAAAAATCATTCATGAATTACTCTGGTCATTATTCATTCATGCATTCTTTCACAATGTAAGAATCAAGATAACTGATCTGAAAATGTTTTTAAAACTAAAATGTGTATAAATATTAAGTGTTACTATTGAGATTCAACTATATGATGTTGACATGCCTATGACATTGTGTTAGGGGCTGTGGGAACAAAAGACCAGTAAGACATGATTCTTATCTTCAAAAAGCTTATAATCTGGGGCCAGCCCCATGGCTGAGTGGTTAAGTTCGCATGCTCTGCTTTGGCGGTCAGGGGTTTGCCGGTTTGGATCCTGGGCACAGACCTACACACCACTCATCAAGCCATGCTGAGGCAGCATCCCACATAGAAGAACTAGAAGGACCTACAACTAGGATGTACAACTATGTACTGGGGCTTTGGGAAGGAAAAAAAAGGAGAAGGATTGGCAACAGATGTTAGCTCAGGGCCAATCTTCCTCAACAAAACCAAAAAAACAAAAAAACCCTTATAATCTAGTAAAACAAATCACAGCAACCCAAATGAACTCCCAGTAGCCACAGCTAGAACAATTTGAGCAAAAAAATAGGTAATAGTAGTATTTATATTTATATAATTTGTATCTAATGCCTCATACATAATTTATAGTAAAAATAACTTAATATACAGCCATTTTAGCAAGAATATAGCAACCAGGATATACTTAATGTAATTAAATATATTTAATATTTATGAATATATTTGATATAATTTAAAATTAATATAATATTAATAATATAATAACATTTTATTGTGCTCTGAAGATATTGTGTGTTTTACACATTGAAAGTTTGTGGCAACCCTGCTTTGAGCAAGTCTCTTGGTGCCATTTTTCCAACAGCATTTGCTCACTGTGTCTCTGTGTCACATTTTGGTAATTCTTGCAATATTTCAAACTTTTTCATTATTATTATATTTGTTATGGTGCTCTGTGATCAATGATCTTTGATGTTACTATTTTAATTGTTTTGGGGCGCACAAACTGTGTCCCTATAAGATGACGAACTTAGTTGATAAATGTTGTGTCTTTTCTGACTGCTCCGCTGACCAGCTGTTCCCTCCATCTTTCTCCCTCTCCTCAGGCCTCCCTATTCCCTGAGACACAACAACACTGAAATTAGGCCAATTAATAACCCTACTATGGCCTCTAAGTTTCAAGTGAAAGAAATAGTTGCATGTCTCTCACTTTATATCAAAAGCTAGAAATGATTAAGCTTAGTGAGGAAGGCATGTTGAAAGCCAAGATAGGCCAAAAGCTATGCCTCCTGTGCCAAACAGCTAGCCAACTTGTGACTGCAAAGGAAAAATTCTTGAAGGAAATTAGAAGTGCTACTCCAGTGAACACACAAATGATAAGGAAGTGAAATAGCCTTATTGCTGATAGGGAGAAAGTTTTCTTGGTCTGGATAGAAGATCAAACCAGCCACAACATTCCCTTAAGTCAAAGACTAATCCAGAGAAGCCCCTACCTCTTTTCTATTCTCTAAAGGCTGAGAGAAGTGAGGAGGCTGCAGAAGAAAAGTTCACAGCTAGCAGAGGATGGTTCATGAGGTTTAGGGAAAGAAGCCATCTCCGTAACATAAAGGTGCAAAGTGAAGCAGCACGTGCTGATGTGGAAGCTGCAGCAAGATATCTAGAAAATCTAGCTAAGATCATTAATAAAGGTGGCTACACTAAACCACAGATTTTCAGTGTAGACGAAATGGTCTTGTATTGGAAGAAGATACCATCTAGGACTTTAATAGCTAGAGAGGAGAAGTCAATGCCTGGCTTCAAAGCTTCAGAGGACAGGCTGACTCTCGTTAGGGGCTAATGCAGCTGGTGACTTTAAGTTGAAGTCAGTGCTCTTTTACCATTCTGAAAATCCTAGGGCCCTTAAGAATTATGCTAAATCTATTCTTCCTGTGCTCTATAAATGGAACAACAAAGCCTGGATGTCAGCACATCTGTTTACAACAGATGGTTTACTGAATATTTTAAGCCTGCTATTGAGACCTGTTTCTCAGAAAAAAAAGAGTCCTTTCAAAATATGCCTGCTCCTTGACAATGCACCTGGTCACCCAAGAGCTCTGATGGAGATGTACAACTAGATTAATGTTGTTTTGATGCCTGCTAACACAGCATCCATTCTGCGGCCCGGGGATCAAAGAGTTATTTCAACTTTCAAGTCTTATTATTTAAGAAATACATTTCATGAGGCTATAGCTGCCATGGATAGTAATTCTGATGGATCTGGGCAAAGTAGGTTGAAAACCTCTGGAAAGGATTCTCTATTCTAGATGCCATTAAGAACATTCATGGATCATGGTAAGAGGTCAAAATATCAACATTAACAGGAATTTGGAAGAAGTTGGTTCCAACCCTCATGGATGACTTTGCGGGTTCAAGACTTCAGTGGAGGAAGGAACTGCAGATGTGGTAGAAATAGCAAGAGAACTAGAATTAGAAGTGGAGCCTGAAGATGGGACTCAATTGCTGCAATCTCATGATCAAACTTGAACAGGTGAGTTGCTTCCTATGGATAAGCAAAGAAAGTAGTTTCTTGAGATAGAACCTACTCTTGGGGAAGATGCTGTGAAGAGTGTTGAAATGACAACAAAGGATTTAGAATATGACATAAACTTAGTTGATAAAGCAGTGATAGGGTTTGAGAGGATGGGCTCCAATTTTGAAAGAAGTTCTACTGTGGGTAAAATGCTGTCAAACAGCATCACAGGCTACAGAGAAACCATTCGTGAAAGAAAGGGTCAATCAATGTGGCAAACTTCAGTGTGATCTTATTTTAAGTCAGCAGCTATCAACATCAGCAGCAGCACCAACATCATCAAGACCCTCCACAGACAAGAAGCTGGTTGTGTTATGTGGGACGCCACCTCAGCGTGGCCTCATGAGCGGTGCCATGTCCGCACCCGGGATCTGAACAGGCGAAACCCTGGGCTGCTGCAGCAGAGCGTGCCAACCCGACCACTCGGCCACGGGGCTGGCCCCATCTTCTTGTGTTTTTATTTTTACTTTTTTTTTTCTGTTTGTGGTATTCTTGCTGAAAATGAATAACCTCAGTCCAGTGGAGAGAAAATCTCAGACCAACCCAAGTTAGGGACATTCTATAAAATACCTGACCAGGACTCTTCAAAAGTGTCAAGGTCATGAAAGACAAGAAAACACAGAGGGACTGTCACAGATTGGAGGACAGCAAAGAGACAGGATGATTCAATGCAATGAGGGATCCTGGATTAGACCTTGTAACAGAAAAAAGGATAATGGTGGAAAAACTGTTGAAATCCAAATATAGGTAACAGTATGGTACCAGTGTTCATTTCCTGGTTTTGATTATTGTACCACGGTTATGTAAGTTGTTAAGATTAGGGGAAGTTGGATGAAGCATATATAAAAAGTTTTTGTATTACTTTTACGACTCTTCTGTATGCCTAAATTATCTCAACATAAAAAAAGGTTAGAGAATGTATATGTGCCCAGTAGCTATGAGTAAAAGATAAGTGCCACAAGAAGCTTGAAAGTGAAGGTGATTCACAGTTCATTTCCCTTGGGATGGTGGGCTGGAATTAACTGTCCCTAGGGTCTGAGGCTGGACCTGGAGTGGAGGACACGGGGGAGTCAGGGGTGCCTTGTGGGCAGGGGAGCGTTTAGCTGGGCCTCAAAGCTGGGGCAAGTCTGATACGCAGGTGTGCGCAGGGCAGGTGGGGCTTTTAAGGTGGATGGTCTTTTAAAAGTCTGGACCAAAGCACAAGGTCAAGGACAGAGTGAGTGGGCATGTGTGGCTGGAGGTCAACAGCCTCAAAGAGGGATGGTGGAGGCCAGGCTCGTCACTGCAGCAGGAGTGTGGGAGTTGGACGCCAGGCCGAGGTCATCGAGGACAGTCCTCGGCTCAGCACTGGGGGATTTCCCCCACTGAAAGGATCAGGGACAGTGTCTGAACCTGTCCCCATTGCCTCAAGAGCAATGACAGGTGTGTGGGAACAAATCGCGTGGTATTTTAAAGGCCTTTGAGGAGGTTGAGGCCTCAGTAAGGCAACGACCAAGAGACCAGTGTGGGCAGAGAGGCGGGTGAGGATTCCCAACCCACAGGGGCAGTTCTCCTGTGAACACTCGGGAAGCAGGTCTGGCCTCGGTCTCCGTCCGTGGCTGCTGTCTGCTCTGTGCCTCTCTCGTGGTATGAGGAGGATTCTCGTTGTGACATGGAATCTTGCATGCTCAGAGAGGAAGTAATCTCCTTGTCGGACTCTTACTTTCTGCGAACCGGCTCTTTGGCCTGACAGGGTCGCTGGGCCCAGAAGTGGTCAGGGAAGCTTCTGTGGGTCCGTTGAACATCTCAGTGTCCCATGGGGATGTGTGGTGCTTGGTGTCATCCGTGTCACTCTCAGTGGAAATGCTGTCTCTGGGGCTCCCCCCAGGTGTGGAGCATTTGGGAATGAATGCTCCTCTACAGCAGCGTGCTGGATTCTTAGGTCATGGCTAGACAGCCCCTGCTGGGCCGGTTCGCTGTCCCTTTCTCTTTGCTCCCCAGTGGTGTCAGGAGATTTGGGGAACTTCTGACTCATCTTAGCAAGTGACTGTGGCCATTCTGCTGAGAAGCCCTGTCCCAAGGGAAGAGGCAAGAGTAACCCGGGTAGGTGGCAGCCGTCACAAGGCATCCTGCGATGACAAGCTCAAACGGGACTTTATGGCTGGCGTGATGGAAACCATAACACATGATTCTTGGGAGCAGGGTAGTGCCGGCTGGAGGAACCTTGTCTCTGCTTGTGTGTGAACAGGCTGACAACAGTTATAAAGCTTAGCAGCTGTGAGGCGCGTCAGGTACCACAGGATTTCTGGACTTAGGTTAACCCTGGGCTCTTGAGACTAGAACTTCAGCTTTAAAGAATTCAAGCAACGAGACAGCGCTTACTTAGAAAAGTAAACTTGTGAGTTCTCTGCACGTTCAGTTCGGGAGACTCTGCTGAGAGCAGCCCTTCTGTTAATTGATTTTCTGAAGGAACGGACTTTAGATGAACTGCTACAGACCTCCTTCCAGGGGCTGAGCCTTGGATGCCAAATAAATACCCTCTTGATCTTCTGGGACCCTAAAGTTTCCACTTGGGCCCGCTGTGTACTATAGAGCTAAATCCTTCCAGGAGAGTGGGTGGAAAACTAGGCAGGGAGATTAGCCCGGCCTCTGCTGCCTGTTCTGTGACGTAACCGTGACAGGGATTCGTGAAGTCATAGGGACTAGGAGAGACCTAAGAAATGGTGTCCCTCATCCACGCAGTCTCGGGCTTTCTGTGTCTAGGGTGGGCAGCTGAGTGACAGGCAGCAGAAAGGAGGTGGGAGGTTGGGATCTGTTCTCAGACTCAGTGTCAAATCCTGGCTCCTCCACGTAACCGTTATGTAAGCTTGGGCCAGTGCCTTGACCCAGCTGGGCCCTTCTTTCCTCCCTGATGAAATGGGATAATGATGCCTCCTTTTCCGGATTCTTGCGAGACCTCAACAGCACTGGGACTGTGCGCTCCCGGCACAGCGTGCAGAGCTGAGACAGCCTCGGTCAGCGCTGGCCTCCGCCGTTCCGCCTGCAGGGGTTTCTGTCAGCCTTCTCGGTGAGGTGGGTATGCCCGTCTTCATTTTCAAGGATGCAGAGGCAGGTCTGTCTGACTCCCAGTCCCCGCTCTTCCCATCGCGCTGGGCCGGCTCCCGAGGAGGGCAGGGCGTGGCTGTGAGCGCCCCAAGAACCGCAGCTGACCTGTGACGCTCTTTTTAAACATCCTCGCCATTGCAGAACCACCCCTGGAAAAATCTGTTCATCAGACGTGTGCCCTGCCAGGTCATCCAGCAGCCCAAACGCTTTATTTATTAATTTTTTTTTTTTTTTTTTTTAACCAGAAACAGGCTGCAAGGTCCATCTCCATTTCAGTCTCCCACACGTCTTTGTGTTCAAGACAATCATAGCAACTGTTTTTGGTTAAAATGTCTTATGTGCCGGGCAGGGTGCTAAAAGTGTTACCTGCATTTGTCATTTAATTTCTGCATCAACCCTGGGAAGAGGGTCTTTTTATTCCTGTTTCTCTGATGAGGAGACTGAGGATTAGAAAGGACAAAAACTTACTCCCACTTGTTGAACACAGCCTACCCGTTTAACCCGGAAGGCCAAGTTCTTTACCACCATGACATGCTGCCCGTCAGACAAGTCCAGAGGAAACAGTCGTTTTGGAGCTGGGTGTCCAGGACATGTGGCTGGATGCTCCTGCTCAGATATGGGAAAACCCATTGGAAGGGGTGGAGCAAAATGGCGGGGTGAGCAGATACGGGAAAACCTGTTACACACCTGACAGGTGCGCCTTATGCAACACAGGCCTTGCCTTATGCAGCCCCCAGAGGTGAAGATGATTTAACGTGCTAACACTGTTATAGACGGAACGGCATCCTCCATACTATTCTCTGGAACTGATGGTTCTGGAACAGATAATTCAGGATTTAAGAAAAAAGGGGAATTGGAATGAAACAAACTGTAGGAACCGATGAACAACTGTTACGCAGAGCTGTGGTGACAGCTTTAGATTGCGTAGGGTTATTTTGCCAAATTTTGGGGGGAAAGCTCACCTCTACTCAGAATCTTCCTGCTGTAACATTACTCATGGATGTGTAAGCTCTCACTTTTGTGAAATAATATAAAGTATTTTACTGTGCCAGTCTGGTGGCGTAGTGGTTAAGTTGGCGCCCTCCGCTTTGGCGGACCGAGGTTAGTGGGTTCGGATTCTAGGCACAAACCTACACCACTGCTAATCAAGCCATGCTGTGGAGGTGTCCCATAAATAAAATAGAAGAAGATTGGCACAGATGTTAGCTCAGGGCCAATCTTCCTCACCAAAAAAAAAAAAGTATTTTACTTTAAAAAGAGTCATTTAGTAGGTCTGGGTTCTTCCTTCACCAGCTTGACTCTAGTAAATGATATGATGTCTGTGTGTGGCACTGGGATGGGTAAACCATGAGTAAAACATGCTCAGATCATTGCTCACCAGTTCAGCTCCCTTTTGTGGGGTCAAGTCCATGTACTGATGGTTGGTTTCCATTTTCGACACAACATCCCTGGGATGGGAGGCAGTAGTTCCACACTTTATATAGTTTTGAAGACATGGGACCTGAGTTATACTGTTATTATTTATGTGTCTTCTATTCTCACAAGGCATTTGTGTTAGTATCAAAGGCGAAAAGATAAAAGCTAAATAATTCAGGGAGAGAGAACAGATTCATTAAAAGACTTTTTCTTCCTGTTTCTTTTTCTTTTTGTTTTTCAAATCATCTTTTTATACCTCACTCTTTTTATTATGAAACATTTCTAACAGGCACAAATGTAGAATAGTATAATGATGCTATGTGCCTATTACTCAGCTTGAGCACCTATTGCCCTCATTCACCCCACAGCAGAGAATTTTGAAGCAAGTGCTTTGAATTATCTGTATCTGTAAATACTTCAGTATTAATCCTTAAAAGATGAGGTCTCTTTTTTTTAAAACCACAATATGATTATCATGCCTTAAAAATCAACAATAATTCTTTATTACTCATTGGTGTTTGTATTTCCCTGATAGCCTGACATACTTTTTCCCAGTTTTATGGAGATATAATTTACAAACTATAAACTTCACCATTGTAAATGTACAGTATGATTTTCAGTAGATTTAAACAGTTGTGCAAACATCACCACAATGCAATCTTAAAACACTTACACATTTTTAATGGTTTGTTTGCATCAGGATTTTATTAGGGCCCATTCATTGTGATTGGTTGATGTCTTTTAAGTCTGGTTTAATATATAGGTCTGCCCTATATATCAGGTTTTCTTGTTTGTTTTTTTTCTAAGTGAAGAAATAGGTCTTTGTCTTTAGAATTTCCCAAAAATCTAGATTTTGTCAACTTCATTGTTGTAGTATCATTTAATGTGTCCCTCTCTCCCTGTGTTTCCTGTAAATTGGGTTTAGAGACTCATTCAGATTCAGGTTCAGTTCTTTTTTTAGCAAGGTTGCATCATGGATGGTGTGGTGGACTTGCCGTAGGGTGTCATAGTGTGTGATTCTCTCTCCTTGATGTTAGCAAGCTTTGATGATTATTGCCTAAATCCATTATTTCATTAGGATTGCAAAATGGTGGTTTTCCAATTTCATTTTTCCTCCTTCCTTTATTACCTGGAATACTTCCCTAAGATAAACTTGTTCTCTTAAACCATTTGGTATCATAGGGGCGAATTCAAATATGAAAGGCAAGATAAATAATTAATTCTTTTGCTTTATTTACCATTTTTCAAAATAATGAGGTGATTCCCCAGCATCTTCCCAAGGCAGCCACTGAGTTTGTTTTGTTTTTTTAGTGTCATTATAAAGTCAGAGGTTCACACGTAGTGGAGATGTTTCAATTTATTGTGGTTATTGTCCTCTTTGATGCTCAACTGTTCCCTTTTAGCCAATTGGAATCTAATCAACTTGGCGCCTCTGTTCTTTGGACGTGACTCTAGTACTTTTTGGTAGCTTCTTTTCTCTGTGGTATGATGAACATTTCCTGGCTCATCTGGTACATTTTGTACCACGTCTGGCATCAGTCATTTCTTCAGGGAGTACTTGGTCTTTTCAGTGGAAAATTGTATTCAGAGACCGTAGCCTGGGTGCTAGGAGGCTCGTTAGAACTGGCGAGGTCGTTTTTCACTAGGATTTTTAGTGGGCAAAGCTAGGAAAAAAAGTTTAAGATAAAATACATCATTAATTCATACTTTTCCTTCCAATTCAATCTCAGGACCATGGTTTTTTTAAATTTAACCTAATTGATTGTACACTTTTGTATCTCCTTCCTCCATACTGAAAATTCTCATTTCATCTACACCAATGTAATCACTTACTTGCTTTATCAGCACACATAGCCGTCTTCAAACAACTATACCAGCACTATTTCTAACAATATACTTACTGAAAACAGTTTAAGCTTTTTAAAGTGTTTGTTTTTTTTTTATTTTCGGGGATAATCTACTAAAGGATGTACAATAATATCACCAAGTTTTCAAGTCACTTGGGAATAATCTGTGTGTGTGTTTATTCCACTAAAGCATACGAATAAGATAAAGGGTTTCTTTGCTTTATTTCAGATTTAATTTTTAGGAGGTGCTTTTCTGTGGTTGTCTAACAGCTTTATTGGAGTATAATTTACATATCATAAGTTCACCCATTTTCAGTGTACAATTCAATAATTTTTAGTAAATTTATAGAATTGTACAACCATCATCAGAATCCAATTTTGAACATTTCTGTCACCCCAAAAAGATTCTTTGTACTAGTTTGCAGTCAATCGTCAGGCCCAGGCAAACACGATTTTGCTTTCTGGCTCTGCAGAGTTCCCTTACCTCGACGTTTTATAGAAATGGAATCCTCAGTAGGTGGTCTTTTTCACTTAGCGTGACGCTTCTGAGGTTCATCTCCGGTGTAGCACTATCTGTAGTTTGTTCCTTATTATTGCTGAACAGTATTCTGCTGTATGAATATAACACATTTTGTGTATTCGTTTGCCTGCTGATAGATGTTTGGGTCGTTTTCAGTTTTGGGCCATTAGGAATAATGCTGCTGTGAACATTCTTATACGTGTCTTCCTACGAACATGTGTTTTCATTTGTCTTGGGCAGATAGATACCTGGGTGTGGATTGCTAGGTCATAGTTAATTTTTATTTTATTTTATTTTGTTTATTTTTGAGGAAGATTAGCCCTGAGCTAACATCTGCTGCCAATCCTCCTCTTTTTGCTGAGGAAGACTGGCCCTGAGCTAACATCCGCGCCCATCTTCCTCTACTTTATATGTGGGACGCCTACCACAGCATGGTTTGCCCAGCGGTGCCATGTCCGCACCCGGGATCCGAACCGGCAAACCCCAGGCCGCAAAGCGGAACGTGTGAACTTAACGCTGCGCCACGGGGCCAGCCCCCATAGTTAATTTTTAAAGAAACCATTTTAAGAAACTGTCAAACTGGTTCCAAAATGGAACATTTTCCAAAATGATGGTACCATTGCACACTCTTAAGAGCAGGTGAGTGTTTGTATGCAGGTTCCAGTTTCTCCAAATCCTTGACAGACTTGCTTTGCCTTGTTCCCAATCTGTCTTTTCGATTATATCTATTTTAGTGGATGTAAAGTGCTTTCTCATTTTGGTTTTAATCTGTGTTTCTCTAATGTTGAACATCTTTTCAAGGGCTTATTGGCCATTTGCATATTTTCTTTGGTGAAATGTCTATTTAAATCTTGCACCTAATTTTAGAAACTGGGTTTTTGTCTTCTTCTTATTTAGTTCCTTAAGTTCTTTATATATCCTGGATACTAATCTTTTGTCAGATATATGATTTGCAAATATTTTCTCCCAGACTGGAGCTTGTCTTTTCATTTTTTTAATGGTGTCTTTTTAAGTACAAGAGGTTTTAATTTTTATAAAGTCAAATTTAATAATTCTTTCATAGATCATATTTTCTGTGTGATTTCTAGATCTTTGCCCACCTCAGGGTCATGTAGATTTTCTCTTATGTTTTCTTTCGGAAGTTTGACAGTTTAAGCTCTTATATTTAGGTCTTGGATCCATTTTTTACCTAATTTTTGTGTATGATGTGAGGTAGGGTCTAAATTAATCTTTTTATATGTCAATATCCAGTTGTCTCAGCACCATTTGTTGAAGAGACTGTCTTTTCCCTATTGAATTGCCTTGGCATTTTTGTTGAAAATCAATTGACTGTAAGCGCAAGAATTTATTTCTTTGGCTCTTAATTCTCCTTCGTTCATCTATATGCCTGTCTTTACACTAGTACCATACTCTTTGTGCTAGTGCCACACTTGGCTATTATAGCTTTGTAGTAAGTAATGGAATCAGATGTAAGTCTTCAGTTTTGTTCTTCTTTTTCAAAATAGTTTTGGCTACTCTAGGTTCTTTGCATTTCCATGTGAATTTTAGAATCAGCTCGTTAATTGCTGCAAAAAAACGTCTGGTGGGATTTGTGCTAGGGTTTGCACTGAATCTAAGATGAGGTTGGAGAGTGTCGCCATCTTAATAACGATGAGTCTTCCAATCCATGAGCATGTAATGGCTCTCTGTTTATTTAGATATTCTTTAACTTCTCTCTGCAAAATTTCATGGTTTTTAGTTTATGTGTCTTGAATTTTTTTTGCTAAGTTTGTTCCTAAATATTTTATTCTTTTTTTATTCTAGTGTGAATGTAACTATCGTTTTATTTCAGATTGTTTGTTGCTAATATATAGAAATACAATAGATTTTTGTATATTGACCTTGTATCCTGTGACCCTGCTGAAGTTGTTTATTAGAGTTGGTAGATTGTCTGTGTGTGTGTGTGTGTGTGTGTATCCCTCAGGATTTTCTGCTTATAGGATTATGTTTGTGAAAAAAAAAGACAGTTTTACTTTTTCCTTTCCAAGCTACACAGCTTTAATTTCTTTCTCTTCCCTCCCGCCACCCCTACCCCCTTCCTTCCTCCTCCGTCGTTCTCCTTCTCTTTGTCTGATTGCACTGGTTAGAACCTCTAGTGCAAAGTTGAATATATGACAAGAGTAGACATCCTTCTCTTAGGAGAAAAGCGTTCAGTCTTTCAACATTAAGCATAATGTTAGCTGTAAGGTTTCTTTTGTGGATGAAGTTCCCTTCTATTCCTGTTTGCTGAGAGGATTTTTTTTTCCCCAACATAAATGCGTCTTGTCAAATGGTTTTTCTGTGACTATGGAGATTTTCATATGGTTTTTATTCTTTATTCTATTAATGTGATGCATTACATTAATTGATTTTAATGTCCCCCTAGAATAAATCTCAGTTGATCATGGTGTATGATCCTTTTTGTATGTTTTTGGGTTTTGTTTGCTAATATTTGTTTCCAGATTCTGTTTTTGTATGTAGGAAGGATATTGATCTCTAGTGTTCTTTGATTGTGATGTCTTTGTCTGGCTTTGGTGTGAAGATTAAACTGACCTCACAGAATAAGTTGGGAAATGGTCCCTCCGCTCTATTTTCAGCAAGAGTTTGTGAAGGATTAGTATTATTTCTTCTTTAAATATTTAATAGAATTCACCAGTGGAGCCATCTGGACCTGAGCTTTTTATTGTGGTAAGATTATAGACTTTATTTTTTAGAATAGTTTTCAATTTATTGAAAAATTGTGAAGATAGTACAGAGAGTTCCCATATACCCCATGCCCAGTTTTCCCTTTTATTAATATCTTACATTAATATGGTACATTTGTTACAATTAATGAACCAATGTTGATACTTTATTATTAACTGAAGTCCATACTTCACTTATATTTTCTTAGTTTTTACCTTATATCCTTTTTCTGTTCCAAGATGCCATACAGGACCACATTACCTTTATTTATCTATTTATTCATTTATTTATTTTAAGGTATGCTTTTTGGTGAGGAGGGTTGGCCCTGAGCTAGCATCTATTGCCAATCTTCCTCTTTTTCTTTTTTCTCCCCAAGGCCCCAGTACGTAGTTGTATGTCCTAGTTGTAAGTCCTTCTAGTTCTTCTATGTGGGACTCCACCACAGCATGGCTTGATAAGTGGTGTCTAGGTCTGTGCCTGGGATCCAAACTGGGAAACCTTGGGCTGTCAAAGCAGAACATGCAGACTTAACCACTGTGCCACTGGGACAGCCCCCACATTACCTTTAGTCGTCATGTGACCTTATCCTCCTCTTGGCTGTGACAGTCTCTCATACATTCCCTTTTTTTGATGACTTTGACTGTTTTGAGGAGTGCTGACCAGGTATATTGTAGAATGTTCCTCAACTGGGATTTGTCTGATGCTTTTCTCATAATTACACTGGGGTTATAAGTTTTGGGGAGGAAAACTGTGAGTTGAAGTAATATTTTCATCAAATCATATCAAGGGTGCATGCTATCAACATGACTTATCACTGTTGATGTTGACCTTGATCACCTGACTGAGGTCGTGTTTGTCAGGTTTCCCCACTGTAACGTCACTCTTTTTCTCCACTTTCCACACTGTACTCTTGGGAAGAAAGCATTATGTGCAGCTCACACGTGAGGAGTGGTGAGTGATGCTCTGCCCCTTTGAGAGTGGAGTACCTACGTTATTGTTACTAAATTCTTCTGCACAGGAAATATGTCTCTTCTCCCCATTTATTTATTCAATCATTTATTTATATTAGTATGGACTCATGGATATTTATTTTGTACATTAGGTTATAATCCAGTACTGTTTTATTTTGTTGCTCAAGTTATTTCAGCTTTGGCCATTGGGAACTCTTTTAGTTGGCTCCCGTGTCCCTTTGACATATCCTCATCATTTTTTAAAAGTGTTTTCTTACTTTCTGGTGCTACAAAATGCTCCAAGTTTATCTTACGTATTTTCTGCTCCAGTCTTAGAATTAGCCATTTCTCTAAGGAGCTCTGGTCCATTTGTTAGAGAAAGGTGTTACAAACTAAGTTCTAACAACCAGAAAAACAATCAACAAAATGGCAATAGTAAGTCCGTACCTATCCATAATTACTTTAAATGTAAATGGACTAAATTGGATAAATGCGTAAAAACTAAATGGATAAAAAACAAGACCCAACTATGTGCTGCTTACAAGAGACTCATTTCAGCTGTAAAGACAAAGTGATGGAGTGGAAAATGATATTTCCTGCAAATGGAAACCAAAAGAAAGCCGGGGTAGCTATACTTGTATCAGACAAAATAGACTTTAAGACAGAGACTGTGACAAGAGACAAAGAAGGTCAGTAATATAATGATGAACAATTCATCTAGAGGCTATAACATTTGTAAATACTTATGCACCCAATGTAGGAGCACCTAAATACATAAGGCAGATATTAATAGATCTGAAGGGAGAAACAGATGGCAGTATAATAATAATGGGGGGGGGGGGCGCAGCTGGCCCTGTGGTGCAGCAGCTAAGTTCATAAGTTCTGCTTTGGTGGCCCGGGGTCTGCCGGTTCGGATCCTGGGTGCAGACATGGCACCGCTCATCAAGCCATGCTGTGGCAGGTGGCCCACATATAAAATAGAGGAAGATGGGCATGGATGCTAGCTCAGGGCCAGTCTTCCTCAGCAAAAAGAGGAGGATTGGCAGCAGATGTTAGCTCAGGGCTGATCTTCCTCAAAAAGAAAATAATAATAATAGTAACAGGGGACTTCAATAATCAAATAACTCAATTAAAAAATGGGCAAAGGACCTGAATAGACATTTTTCCAAAGAATACATACAAATGGACAACAGGTACATGAAAAAGTGTTTAGTATCACTAATCATCAGGGAAATGCAAATGAAAACCACAATAAGATATCACTTCGCACCTGTTAGAATGTCTGTTATCAAAAAGACAAGAGATGGGGCTGGTCCCGTGGCTGAGTGGTTAAGTTCACACACTCTGCTTCGGCGGCCCCGGGTCGGATCCTGGGCGTGGACATGACACCGCTCATTAGACCATGTTGAGGCGGCATCCCACATACCACAACTAGAAGGACCCACAACTAAAAAAAATATACAACTGTGTACTGGGCGGGGGGCGGTTTGGGGAGAAAAAGCAAAAAGAAAAAACCAAGAGATAACAAATGCCGGAAATGATGTGGAGAAAAGGCAACACTTGTACTCTGTTGGTGGGAATGTAAATTCGTACAGCCACTGTGGAAAACATTATGGAGGTTTCTCAAGAAATTAAAAATAGAGCTACCATACAATCCAGCAGTCTCATTCCTGGGTATATATCCAAAGAAAATGAAATCACCATCTTGAAGAGATATCTGCACTCCCATGTTCATTGCAGTGTTATTCACAATAGCTAACTTAAGTGTCCATCAATGGATGAATGGATAAAGAAAATATGGTGTATATATATACAATGGAATGTTATTCAGCCTTAAAAAAGAAGGAAATCCTGCCATTTGTGACAACACGGATAAAACCGGAGGGCATTATGCTAAGTGAAATAAGCCAGACAGAGAAAGACAAATGCTGCATGCTTTCACTCATATGTGGAATCTAAAAAAAACAAAAAAAGTGGAACTCACAGAAACAGAGAGAAGAACAGTGGTTTCCAGGGGCTGGGGGAAATAGGGAGAGGTTGGTAAAAGGGTACAAATTTTCAGTTATAAGATGAATAAGGTCGGAGGATCTAATATATAGCATGGTGACTATAGTTGATAGCACTGTATTGCATATTTGAAATTTGCTTGGAGAGTAGAACTTAAATGTTCTCACCGAAAAAAAAAGTGAATAAAATATGTGATGTGATGGATGTGTTAATTAACTGAGTGTGGGGGGCACACTTTCACAATGTATACATATATAAAATCATCACATTGTACGCTTTAAATATCTCACAATTTTGTCGATTATACTTTAATTAAAAAAAAAAGAAAGCAAGCTTGTGCTAGACACTGAGTGTGCTTGTTGCCTTTGTGTATCATTGCTCCTCTTAGCTGAAATATATGCAAGGAAATAAATGAGTGCGTACTAACTAGTGTATATAAACATACCAATAAACAATTCTATACATAACCATATATGTCCATATTAAGCTAAACATGAATTCATACTGGTATCTCCTACTCCAATCCATTACCACATGGATCCTCCTAGCCTCTTCCCCTTGCTTGTCTGTAACCTCCCACCAGAACAGTGAAAAACCTGACTCCCACCATCTGCCATCCGTTTACTTAATTGTTCAATCCCAGTATACATGTATAACAGTATCAGAATTGTCAACCTGCACCCTTGTGGGAAGCAACTTTATCAACTAGAGTCCAGTGCTTATATGCAATTTCTTTTGCCTTTAGTCTTAGAGGTTACACTCATTTCCAAAGTTACTTCGGACAACAACTTTTTCCCATACCCCCTTCAGTGAGATCATTTCATACATTCATAATACAGTTAGATTGTTTCATCACATTCTGAATTCCATTCTGGTGTCCCCAACCTCCTAAATGTTTTTAATGTTTGCATATATTAAGGCTCATTCTTCATGCTGTTAAGTTCTATGGGTTTTGATAAATCCGTGGTCATGTATCCACAATTACAGTATCATAGAGAATAGTTTCACCACCCTAAAAAATGTCTCCTGGGCATCATGTATCAATCCTTCTTCTCCTACCCTAAACTCTTGGCAACCACTGATCTTCTTACCGTGCTATAGATTTGCCTTTTCCAGACTGATTTCTTTTACATAACAATATGCATTTAAGATTTGTGCATGTCTTTTTGTGGTTTGATAGTTCATTTCTTTTTATTACAGAATAATATTCCATTGTATGGATATACAAACTTTGTTTATACATTCACCTATTGAAGAACATCCTGGTGGCTTACACTTTTGGGTGATTCTAAATAAAGCTGCTGTAAACATTCACATGCCCATGTTTGTGTGGATGTAAGTTTTCAAATGAATTTGGTAAATATCTAGGAGTGTGACTTCTAGATTGTTTGGTAAGACTATGTTTGGTTTCGTAAGAAAGTGCCAAACTGTCTTTCAAAATGACTGCACCATTTTGCGTTCCTAGCAGCAATGAATGAGAGTTCTTGTTGCTCTCATCAGCAATCATTTCAGCTTTTAAAAAAAATTTTAGCCATTTTAATGTGTGTAGTTGTATCTTGTTTTAATTTGTAATTACCGAACAATGGTTGTTGCTTAGCATATTTTCATTTGCTTATTTGTCATCTATAGAACAACTTGATGAGGTGTCTATTCTAGTCTTTTGCCCATTTTTAGGTGAGAAAGATTGGCCTTGAGCTAAGATCTGTTGCCAATCTTTCTCTTTTTTTTTTTCTCTCCCCAAAGCCCCAGTACACAGTTGTATATCCTGGTTGAAGAAGTAGGTCATTCTAGTTCTTCTACACAGGATGCTGCCACAGCATGGTCTGACGAGCGGTGCTAGGTCCAAGACCAGGGTCTGAACTGGCAACCCCCCGGCTGCAGAAGCAGAGCAAGTGAACTTAACCGCTTGGCCATGGTGCTGGCCCCTCATTTTTAATTTTTTTAATTTTTATTTTTTTAAAGATTGGCACCTGAGCTAACAACTGTTGCCAATCTTTTTTTTTTTTTTCTGCTTTTTCTCCACCAATCCCCCCACTACATTGTTGTATGTTTTAGTTGTGGGTCCTTCTAGCTGTGGCATGTGGGACGCTGCCTCAATGTGGCCTGATGAGTGGTGCCATGTCCACGCCCAGGATCCCAACCAGCGAAACCCTGGGCCACTGAAGCAGAGCACATGAACTTAACCACGAGGCCATAGGGCTTATCCCCCCTCTCATTTTTAAATTAGGTTTGTTTTTATTCTTATTGCTCAATTTTAAGAGTTCTTTGTGTGTTTGCATAAGTCCTTTATCAAAAATGTGTTTTGCAAATATTTTCTTCCAGTCTATGGCTTGTCTTTTGATATTCTTAGTGTGTTTCACAGATGTTTTTAACTTTAATAAAGTCCAATTTCTCATTTTTTTCTTCCATAGACCATGCTTTTGGTGATATATCTAAAAACTCATTGCCAAATCCAAGATCACCTAGATTTCCTCCTATGTCTTCTTCTACCACTTTTGCATTTTACATTTGAGTCTATAGTTTATTTTGAGTTAATTTTCTTTTTTCTTTTTGCTGAGGAAGATTTGCCCTGAGCTAACACCAGTTGCCAATCTTCCTCTATTTTGTATATGAGCTGCCATCACAGCATGGCTGCTGATAGACAAGTGGTGTAAGTCCATGCCTGGGAACCGAACCTGGGCTGCTGAAGCAGAGCATGCAGAGCTCAACCACTAGGCCTGCATATTGTGAAAAGTATTGCTTTTGTTGAAAAAAATCAAACCATTATATCACTTTTGAAATGTATCTAATGGAATCTAAATACCATATTGATTTGATGTCTACCATCATCCATTTTAAAACTACATAAACAAGCTCATCTTTAACTTTTGGAAATATTACATCATTTATTTTTGTCCTTGAACCTGAATTTCCATCTCAGAATTTTATCTTAACATAACGTATTTTAATGCTTAGAAATATTAACACTTTATTATAACACAAAAAGCAAAATTTTTTATGGTAAATACATATTGCTATGAAATAGACTTGGTCCTTCTTTTAAAATCACAATTAGTTCATGGCTGAATATGACTTATTGCCTGAATGATACAAGATTCAACATCAATTCTGTTACTATTTTTAACTTTTATAGATGTAAATGCTAAGAAATCTTATCTGCATACATAAGTAGATAAGAGTGGAAAGGTTCTGTTAGAGCAATGTCACTCAATTCTCTGAATTCCTTCTCGGTTAAATGCAAAAATCACTTGGTGATCTTTCATCAAAAATTATTTTTAGATATCTATAGTGAATAACTCTATTAGAAACTCCTTCCGTTTTGTTGAAAGCAATGCATTAGAAACTACTAGAACTGCGAGAAGATATTTTATTTAGTCATTCATGTCATGCGCTTTCTTACATGCAACCTAAACATTTCAAATAAACATTTGCCTGGCACCCTGGAGGTTTTGCAGGGACAATGCATCATTACAAGATTTGGGATGAGGGAGTGGTAAGTATTTCTCCTGTAAAGTGAGAGAAGGATCTATTATGAAAGAGGAGGTGAGTAGAGGGAACTTGTAAGATACTTGATCCTAGTCAGACTGAAGTTGAACAAAGTTCAGGGAAGAATGCAGGTGGAACGTGAGGCCCTGAAAAGTATTTTCTGTAAGTCTATACAAGTGCCTAGGTGTTTCTTGGGAAGATTTTGTATGTCTGGAGGTAAGATTTTGTGGATTTTGAAGACCCTTCTATGGATTAGACAGGAAAGCATCCTTAATAAGATGACATTTGCTAAGAGCCCTGAAGGAAGTAAGGGTGGAACCCTGTGGCTCTCTTGGGGAAGAGAGCTTCAGGCAGGAGGAATTTCAAAGGCAGAGGCCTTGGGGTAGGAGTGGGCTTGAAATGTTCTGGAAATAGCGAGGGGGTCCGGTGTTAGCTGTTGCAGAGCGAATAAGGGAAAGGGTGGCAGGATAGGACGTCAGAGAGGCAGCCAGCAGCATGTTAAGTCTTGGAGTCCAAGGTAGGAATTTGGGATTATATTCTGAGTGAGATGGCAAGAATGGCTTCCCATGGGAGGGTTTTGAGTTTGGGGGTGACATGACCTGACTTTTGTTTCAAAAGCTCACTCTGGCTACTATATCGATTATTACGTGGGAATGTTGTTGCCTATGTCATTTCTGGGTAGTTTTGCTAACAACTCTTCTGAGTTCACAACTGTGGATGACAGTTTTAACTACTGTGCGGGACGGTGAAAATAATCTGACCCTTGAGGAATGTGGGCTGTCAGCTTGCTCTGAGCATGGTTTTCTCAGCTTTATTGGCCTCAGTACTCTTGGATTCAAAAGAGAGCCACCTCCTTTCTGGCTGCTACTCCTTTGCACCTGAGCCATGAAAGTTGGGCTTTGGGGGTCAGACAAGTGCAGTGGGGTCTCAGCTGATGACCTGCAGAGACAGACCATGGAATCACAGATACATCGTAGGTCACTTCCCAGGAAACAGACTCTGAAACTCAGGTCTGTGTGGGGGAAATTTACTTGGGAGTGCTCTTGTGGACATAACCTCTTAGGGGTAAGGGGAGCAGGACCAGGCAGAAGGAGATGCTGGACTGTGACGCAGTTGCAATAGAACTCCTGGCCAACCTGAAAGAGGATGGCCTCTTAGGGTTTTCTTGATTGAGGCATGAGGCTTGGGCCTTAATACCTTTGACTCAGCTAGTCAATGGTTGTGAGCAGCCCCTAGAAAAGGGATGTAAACTTGGGCCAAAGGTAGTTTCTGGGAGGGACTCAGCTGTAAGCCATCAGTAGCCAAGACTCCAGGCCACGTAAGGAATGACTGTGTCAGTCTTGAAGGGAGTATCTGGCTGGATACCACAGTATCCACTACAGATAATTAACTGAAGAGCCCTTTAAAGAGCATCACCCCGTCCTAGACACCACCATTTTGAAGCTAAAGAAACTGAGGCCCAGAGGGAGTGCATGTATTGTTTATCTGTTACTCGTTTTCTCTTGTGTTAATTACAAAATACAAAAATGACTTCGACACTTATGCCTTATTTTCTAAAGGAGGGAGAGTATAAAACTTATTCTTAATTTTAAAAAGTATTTGCATATTTCAACTGATAGTTTGCAATTACTGTTAGCATTGCATAAATGTGTTTATTTATTTTCAAGAAGCAATTCTTTCACTTCAGAGCAACCACATGGGCTATTGAGGCAATGACAAAGTTCACTTCTCACCCATTCCACGCACATTCTGTTTCCCTCATCCATCCATGTTGTTCATGACAATGAAAATTCACTCTGTGCCTACAGCAGCGACAGGAGTCAATTCATAGGACTGAAGCAATTTTAACCAACATGAAGTCCACTGCTCGGATAATGTAGTTTGCTTTGCTTGGGTGCTTCTGTCTTCCTGAGTTCATTGTGAAAGGGATGCCTTGACCACCCAGCAATAATGTTCCCTTATTTATGAAATATTTTTTCCAAAAAAGAAATTGTGTAGGACTGAAACAACCAGATTTTGTAATGTGTGGACTGAATTCAATAAACTAACTGTAAGAAGGCATTTTGGAGACGATTGGGGAAAATCTAATATGTTAAGAAATAATATTAAGGAATTATTACTTTTCTTAGGAGTGATAATGGATCTGTTGTCATGTCAAATTTAAGTCTTTATGTATTAGGATCAATACTGAAATATTTATGGGTAAAATAATATAAGGTGTGGGATTGTCTTAAAATATTCCAGATAATAAGAGGAATAGATGAAACAAGAATGGCAAAATGTTGATAGTTGTTGGAGTCACATCATGGGTATGGGGGGTTAATTTTTACCACTTTCTTGACTTTTGTGTGTGTTTGAAATTTTCCATAATAAAAAGTTAAAAAAATATTTTTTTCACGTCTGGTTTTTAAATTTTCATTTTGCTGGATAGAAGCTAAAATAAGGGGTTGTCTCGTTCAGTATTGGACTTCTGGCAGAATAAGTGTCCTAGTTTAGAGAAGAGGCATAGCCCAGCCTGCAAAAATGCCCGGCTGGACGCCATCTGATTATGCTCAACCTCCAAGGCAAGCCGTGCCACCCGCTCTGGGTTTCACCGTGAACGACCTCAGGCATGGCTGGAGGAAGGGTGAGCTGACAGAGCAAGCACGCCTGGGTTCAAACGCTGGGCTGCCTTTCATGAGTATGATAATCTTTCATAAGTATAGAGATCTTTATGTTATTTGTGCCCTATCAATCTCATTTAATAAACTGGGACTTATTTTGAAGGTTAGAAGGAAGGCATAGAAAGTATCTAGTGTATAGTTGACGTGTGATAAAATGAAAATCATTATTAATAAAAAGCTGTTTATACTCCTGTCCTGGGAAACAGTCCTTGTCTTGTGTCACAGCAGTCACTCAACCAGATAGCAAGAGCCATGCTGTGGGAGAAGTTTTTGCTGGGAGTTTATCTTTGGGAGGAATGAGTCCTTATCGCTAGATTCCTTCATGGAATCGCACATCATCCAGGACTTCTACCCTTTAATCCTTTCATGCAAGTTTATTTACCACTCTGCCTTTAGGACTTGGGTTAAGAATTTGAAATACTTGTTTATTTTAAACATGGGAATATGGGAAGACACTTAAAATGTCTCTAAGACATCTTTTTATTGTTGAGTTGGCCTCTCATATTTTTTTACTCCTTTGTCATCTGTTGCCCTGAGGCCACATGGCTAGTTAAATAGGAATCACCCAAGGCTCCTGATTCCTTGGCTGGGGCTCCATCCCCTGAGATGAGGGAATCTGCTCCTTGGTGCAAAGTGGATCTAATAATAATTGTGATAGTAATAATAATAATGCTATGCATGAAGATTTTTGATAGTATTTTTATTATATATTTTTTGCTTGTAAAAGTAATACAACATGAAAATCCACCCAATTCTTTTATATAATATTTCATTTGTCTACTTCATAAGTACTTTTTCAGTTTTTAAAATGATATATTTATCATTTCTTTTTATTAATTCTAACAGCATTCCCGTGTGATCCAGAGGTGGGAAATAATATCATTTGGAGACAGAGGGGGCCAAGGTGAAGGACTTCATTTTAAACACAAGATCCCGCTTCCAGCCCAGTGTTCTACCCATTAGTTAGACCCAGGCTTTTCCATGGGCAGGTGGTAATCTACCCATTGATCTTGAAGTCATGCCTGGTTAATTTCTTAGCTGACAACTGCCACCCGCTTTTCTCCCCATGGGAATTTCCCCAGGGGAACCTGGCCAGCACTAACTCAGCCAACCCACACCTCACCCAGCCTTCCAACAGCCTCCACTTTACCCACCTTGATCATACTTGAAGGAAATCAAAAGTAACACCTTGTAGGGAAAGAGCTAGGGCCTCACGCCGTAGAAGATACTGCCTCCCACTCAGCAGCTGGTGTCTTGTTCATTCGGACGCACAGATCGTGATGAGTTTCGAGAGCTGCTGTGTGCACCAGAACTCGGGGAAGAAGTTCATTTCCTGGTGGTCTGTGGGTGTGGTAGACTTTGAGTCTCTGAATCCCCTACTTCTTTGCTTGAGGGTAGCAACAGAGACCACAACACTCGTTCCTCTTCCACAGAGTCCACTTATTTTCTCAATAGGTTTCTGAAATTAAAGGTCTCAGCGGGTAGCTTCTCGTTGACTAGTTTGGGCCAGATGCTAATAAGAGCTATCATTTATTGAGCATGTATATATATATATTTATGCATATGCTTTATATACCATATATAACATGCACCAGGCACCATGCTGAGCAAAATAGTCATTCTGTCAGCAATTATAGAGCCCCTTGGAATACAGTTGTGAATAAAGCTCTCCCAAAGCTTATAATCCAGTGGGGGCGACAGCCACTGAACAACCGCTTATTTGAATGATTACAAGGGAGCGAAGCCCTGTGGAGGGGAAGTCCGGGCGCTTTGGGAGTCTACAACTGGGATTACTTCATTTTATTCTCACAATAGCTCTGGGAAGTAGCTATTGCCATCCCTCATTTTCCAGACAAGACAACTGATGCTGAGAGGGTTTGGGTAAATTTCTCAGTGAAAGAGAGTGCTGAGATTTGACTCAAGATCTCTCTAATGCCAAGGACTGGGTGTGCTCCCACCCTGTTCTTCACGCTCGCATACAGAAACAAAACTGCTCACCATTGTTGGCGTGCACATCTTCTCTAAGTTTGGATTTAGCCACATCATTATTGTATCAGAAGATCAAAGTTCCCTTCCCCATGGAGAGGCTTCAGGGGAGTGGTGAAACTTCTGAAACTCTATGCACATTTTAGGGGATAGGTGCATGTATTTCTTGGGAGAGGGTCCCTGGATCAGACCATGTGCTCCAGGGGATCACTGCCACCAGAAGTTGAATAGCCCTGCATTTGTGCTTGCATGTAGAGCCCTGCTCCTGACTTTGTTGTCAGCCTCAGAAGGCCCTGCGGAAGAATCCTTTCTTGCTTCTTTCTAACTTCTGGTGGTTTCTGGCAATCCTTGGTGTTCCTTGGCTTGTAGCTGCCTCACTCCAATTTCTGCTTCTTTACGTGGCTGTCCTCCCTCTCTCTCTCTAATGGGCTTCTAATAAGGACGCCAGTCATTGAATTTAGGGCCCACTCTAATCCAGTATGACTTCATCTTAACGAATTATATCTGCAAAGACCCTATTTCCAAACACAGGGGAAGTGAACAGGTCCAACAGACCTGTACTGTGAGGCAGAAAGTGATGGACATCCCACTTGATAGCACGCAGGGCCCTACCAGAGTTGAAAGGTGGGAACACTTGTGCATATGTCTATCCCAGGGGGGCATGAGGAAAAGCCTCGTGACAGTGGAGGTATCTGAACTAGGTTTTCAGGGATAGAAATGTGGAGAAGTAGGAGAAGGCAAGGGGAACCGCAGGTCAGACACCAAGTTGGGAGATGTCAGGCATGGATGGGAAATGGCTCGGTTTGGCTGGAACCTAATGAGCATTAAGCAACTGGATTGTGGGGGCCTTGAGTGCCAGGCTAAGAAAGTCAGGCTCTAGATTTTCATGCCGGAGCCATGAGGAGTCCCTGAAGGGTATCAAGGCAGGATTAGGGTTATGCTTCAAGAAGGCTAACTAGACAGCAGTGGCTATGATGGGAGGAAGAAATGGACGGAGTCAGTTAGGAGGCTACAGCAAGGGTCCCAAGAAAGAGAGGACCAGGACTGGAAACTGGCCAGAAGCCTTGTGAATGGGGCAAGAAAGTGGATAAAAAAGCATGAGACAGAGTATGTAGTGAGGGCAGGACCAGGAAACTCATTGGATGATGCCATGTATTTTGTTTTTTTAAAGTTGGAAACATTTATTAACCTTAACATTCATTTTTTTTAATCATGTTTTTTGTTATGCAGCGTTTTACGCACAGCCAGCCCTGGTGGTCTAGTGGTTAAGATTCAGAGCTCTCACGGCCGCAGGCCGGGTTCATGTCCCCATCAGGGAACCACACCACCTGTCTGCTGGTTGTCATACTGTGGTGGTTGTGTGTTGCTGTGATGCTGAAAGTGATGTCACCAGTATTTCAAATACCAGCAGGGTCACCCATGGAGGACAGGTTTCAGCAAAGCTTCCAGACTAAGACAGACTAAGAAGAAGGACCTGACCACCCACTACCAAAAACTTGGCCATGAAAACCCTCTGAATAGCAGGAGAGCACTGTCCGGTCAAGCACAGGAAGGTGAGGGGATGGAGCAAAAAGACCAGGCAGGGTTCCGCTCAGTTGTCCACAGGGTTGCTAGGAGTCAGAATCGACTCGATGACACTAACAACAACAAAATTTTATACACACAAACAAATATAGGTAATGCACATGTAAGTTATGAAGCATAATAGTCACATAAGCATCCTCGAATCTGTCACTCACTCACAGTCCTACCTGTGTGTTTGATGTCATCCCCTGCCCTACATTTAATTTTGTGTTGACCATTTTCTTACATTTTTCTTGTAATTTTACCATATCTGTTTGTATCACTAAAATGTTATTTTGTTTTGTTGGTTTTGAACTTTATAAAAATGGCATCATACTGTGTATACTCTTTCTCTCTTTCTATATTCTTAATTCAACATTATGTTTATAAAATTCATCCATGGTGGATGATTTTGGCTTTAAAAGAAATGGAAAAGGCAATGAGTGCTATTTGGACCTTTGTATTTCACAGGCAGAAGGCACCTCTGACTGGAGACCTCTAGGGATGGACATGTCTGGTCCCTTGGATGCCACCGCAGAAGGCATTTCAGAGGAGCTAGCTAAGCTTCTCTCTGTTCCATCCCTGCCCCTAACCGTAACTGAGAGGCAGGCGCCATAGTAACACATTCTAGGCCAGGAGGCTCCATAAAGAAAAATTGCTGGCTTAACAACAACAACAACATTTATTTTGCTCAGAAATCTTCAGTCTGGGCAAGGATAGCTCATTTCTCTTCCACTCTGTGTTGAATGGGGCGGTTTGAAGCCCGGGGGCTGGAATCATCTGGGAGCTCACTCATTCAGTCTGGTGCCTGGGCTAGGAAGGCTCACACAGTTGGGGGCTAGAACAGCTGGGGCTCCTCAGGCAGCTCCCTTTCTATGTGCTCTCTCTACACTGTCTTTCCGTGATAGCAGCTTTAGAGAGCCCAGCTTCTTATATGGCGGCTCATAGATTCCAATGCTTTTGTCCCAAGAGAAGGAGAGCCAGATAGAAACTATATTGCCTTTTATGGTCTAGTCTCAAAAGCCACATGGCCATACTCTGTTGACAGAGGAGTTACAAAGGTCCACCCAGGTTCAAGGGGGAGTGAACACAGTCCCCATCTCTTGAAGGGGAAGTGTCAACATCACATTGTAAGGATGAGAGATATTGGTATGGCCATCTTTGGAAAATACAGTCTGCCACAGACTCTGACCTAGAAAGAATGAAGTGCCTTGATGTATTTTCACAGGAGAATGCTGAAAAAGAGTAGGAATATGCATAGGAAGAATAATGGCCTAGAAAATAACTAGCTAGACATCCGGGTCTAGGGTCTAAGATACATCTCTCTTGGTTCATAAACCAAAGAAATGGCATCAATCACAGAAATTGGACTCAGCTCCTGTGACTAACAATTACTGTGCAGTAGCATTTAATTCAAACAACAATAATTCTTTTTGAGCCCCCTTTTCTTATTAGGTGCCATGGTAGGTACTGTGTACAAAGACAGTGAATGTGCATGTTCCGACATGCTCACAAGCTGCTTACTGGAGAATCCAGTGACCAGACAAGATAGAACAAGGTGATAAGAGGTAAGAAAAGGGAGAGGGGGCGAAGGAAGAAAGAATAAATAAGACTAAATAAAGGAGAAATAAAAAGGATGGAAAGAAGATTTAAAAATATTTCCATTTTTGTCTGAGTCTCTCTTTTTCTGCTCCAATATAACTTTTGAGCTCTTTCCCCACAATCTCACACACCGCAGTTTTTAACTACTAGGTTCTTAGGAGGAATTTGCAATCATATGTCGTGAAGACGATGTTTTTTATCTAAAAAACTGAAAGCCTCAGGATTCCTTTTCGAGGGGGTCTTCAAACCGCGCCAGGAGTCCTCACAATCTGCACACGGTTATGAGCAGGCTCCTTCTCTAGTTTCCCATTTCAACTCCTTGGGACACCATCCTCCAAAACACGGTCCACTTGTGGCCCCTCACCTATGGGTTCTTACAGGTGGGCGGGATTCACGTGATTGGACTTGAGTGAGGGGAACAGACTCCCACTTGCAGTGTGACTCGGTTCTGTTTATGGGGGGAAGAGGGCTGATGCTCTGTTTGTCTCCATCTCCACAGAACTATCTGCTGTGGAACTGAAGAAACGATAGGGTGTGAGGAATTCACGTGCAGTCAGTAATTGGTTCTGGGGTCTTTTCAGGCTCTCTCTATCTTTGGGGCCATCTGGGCTCTTCCACTGCCAGCCCCTACTGCTTCTGCGGGAAGATGAGTGTGGGGCCCACCCAAAGTTCTGCAGAATTGGTCCTCCAAGCTGAGGAGGCTTCTGAAATTTCCTTTGTTATTATTTTAACAGTTTTATTGAGATACAATTCACATACCATACAATTCACCCATGTAAAGTGTACAGTTCAATGGTTTTTAGTATATTCAGTTGTGCAGCCATCACTACAATTTTAGAACATTTCATCATCCAAAAAGGAAACCTTGTCCTCATTAGCATTCCCTCCTCATTTCTCCCTAACCACTCTCCTCCACACTACCACTCTAGGAAACCACTAATCTACTCTCTACGGCTAATGGATCTATCACTATTCTGGACTTTTCTTATATGTGGCATCCATAGATACAACATGTGGTCTTCTGTGACTGGCTTCTTTCAAGATTTGTAAGTTTATTCCATGCTGTAGCATTTATTTATACTTCGTTTCTTTTTATTATGGACTATTATTCTGTTTTATGGATATAAGACATTTTATTTATTCATTCATCAGTTGATAGACGTTAATTTCCAATTTTTTACTATTATGAATAATGCTGCTATGAGCATTAGTGTACAAGTTTTTGTGTGGGCATGTTTGTATTTCTCTTGGGTGTATACCTAGGAGTAGAATTGCTGGATTATATGTTAATTCTGTGTTTAACCCTTTGAGGAACTGCCAGGCTGCTTCCCAAAATGGCTGCAGCATTTATAACCCCAATAGTGTAAACGGGGGTTCCAGTTTCTCCACATCCTCACCAACGCCTGTTATTTTTGCCTTTTTTACTATATTTATCCTAGTGGATATGGAATTATATCTTTTGGTTTTGATTTGCATTTCCCTGATGGCTGGTAATGTTGAGAATCTTTTCAGGTGCTTACTGACCATTGTATATCTTCTTTGAAGAAATGTGTATTCACATCCTTTGATCATCTATTAATTGGGTTAATTGTCTTTTTATTATTGAATTATAAAAGTTGTTTATGTATCTTGGATACAAATTCCTTACGAGATATTTGATTTACAATTGTGTTCCCATTCTGTGGGTTGTTTTTTTCACCTTCTTGATGGTGTCAGTTCAAGTGCAAAAGCTGTTGATTTTGATGCTATCCAATTAATTTTTTTTATTGTTGTTGCTTGTGCTTTTGGTGTAATAGCTAAGAAACCATGGCCCGATCCAAGACCATGAAAATTTATGTCTATGTTTCTTCTATGAGTTTAACAGTTTAGCTCTTATATTTAGGTTTTTGATCAATTTTGAGTTAATTTCTGTACATGGTGTGGGGAAGGGGTCCAATTTCATTCTTTTGCATGCAGATAGCCTGTTTTCCCAGCACCATTTGTTGAAAGACTATTCTTTCCTCATTGAAATGTCTTGGCCTACATCGTTGTTTTTTATGGCATGGAAAAAACAATGAGAAACTAAAGAAATGGCGGAGAAATTTCTTGATGAGGCCCAGACAGTAATAATGATTCATGATAGCTACATTATATTGTGCCTGTTACAAGCATTATCTCATTGAAGCCTCACAAAAACTCTATGAGGTACATAATGCTTATTCCCGTTTTACAGATGAAGAAATCAAGGCTGAAAGAGGTTAAGAAGCTTGCCCAAAGGGCCATTGCTAATAACTAGTGGTGCTGGGCTTTGCATCCTGGCCAATCTGACTTCAGAACTGCTATGAACAATTATTGGCTCATACCGGAAATAACAATGGCAGCTAATTATGTGTCAATCACTATTCGAAGCACATTACTAACTCATTTTATTCCTGCAATAACCAAATTCCTGTAATACTTTTATACCTGCATATGGATGGATAAACTAAGAAACAGGGAGATTAAATAACAGCCCCACCAGTAAGTGGGAGAGCTAGCATTTGAACCCAGAGTCTTTGATTTTTAACCACTATTCTATACTCTTCAAAGCTCTGTTGCATCGGTTTTCAGTTTCTAACTGCAGCTTCTCTTTTTTGGATAGCTTTATAATCTATTGATTTGTGATTCCCACAAACAAGTTGCTTTAATTTTGCCGGGCTTCTTGACTCTGGGGTTGCTCACTGTAATAGTCTTGAAGAAATTTCCAGGAGGTATTTTTGTCTTAATGAGATGAGCAGTTTTCATAATGCTGAGCGTCTGCTTTTCTAAATTAAGGAAGTTTCTTGTAATAGCAGGGCCATCAATAGCCTATAGGAAACCAACCAATCCCCACTGTGGATTTCATTTAAGGTAAGACGGATGACTTTCACCCTTTAGGCCTGTGTCTCCCTGTTCATGGCCTACACAAATGTCATAAATGCTGCAGTTCAAAAGGATGACTGGTACTATGCACTCCTTTTTCACTGTTGCTTTTGAATCATGAAATGTCAGGGTTCGTTTATTCCACTTGTTCTTTTTTCAGATTAAAAAAACTGAGTCCTTCAAAGATTATGAGATTTGCCCAGGACTTCTGATCCAGGTCCAGTGCACTGCCTGGTCCTCAGGCTACCTCTTGGTGATGTCGGTATATTTGCTTTTGTTTTCTTACGGGTGAACTGTCCCCAGGTGTCTGCTGCTAATATCTTAAATGGTGGAATGCAAAATGATACAATGCTTTTCAGCCGTTTCATTGTGAATTTACTCCAGATAGTTTTTGTTTAATCAGAACAATATTTCCTAGGTTGCCAGGCAACACGGTGATGCAGTTTCAGGCTTTGCTGCCAGCCAATGAAATAGAAAGGGCTTTGTCTTTTGCTTTCAGAATGAACTTCTTCTTCTCTTGCACTCTTTCTAGATTTCTGTTCACTTTGTGTTGAGGTCAAAGAGTCAAATAGGCATGAAGAAAAAAGTGTAAAAGCTAACTGAAGAGCAAATGAGCATCCTTCTTTCTGGTTCTTATACCTGGATGAATGTTTAGTGTGGACATTCCATTTATGTGTGACCCTGGGTTAGGTGGGAAGGTTGGCCTCTTGGAGAGTTACATTAAGACTCGACATAGGCCTGGCCAATTGAGGGAGGAAAAGCAGTTAAGTAAGATGAAATTAAAAGGTTGCAGCCACAGAGTAATTCATTCAGGTAAAAAATGCACCCATCTAAGGAAGGGCTACTGTGAGCTTTGGAGTAGAAGGCAGGAAATGATCGGGTACAAGTAAATTACAAATTCAAAATGGAGTAAATTGGGTTGTACTCTTCCATCACAGCTTTTCAACATGGTTTGAACCCATTCAGTTTTGTCAATGGAAATGGGAGGATGGCAATCTTGGAGAACACTGAAGAAAATAAATGAACGATTTGTGATTAGAAGAGAGACTAGAAGAAATAGTTTTGTTAATTAATTGGGCTGAGCCAGAGTGCTTCTTGTTACCCATCCATACATTTTCAAGCATTCCAATTCCATTGCTGCCATTTGTGTTACGTGTTGCTTTCTCTCCCATCACCTCATGCCTCTGGTGACCTCTGCTTCTCCTTCTAGGGAAAGGCTGAAGAATCCCTCCACTCCTTTTCACCAGGAAGCTCATTCACGTGTGCTGGTATTGTGGCCTCTGGGGTAAGCATTTTCCTACAAGGGGCCAAGAGGCTCCTGTGAAATGATCCAGGACCCCACATCACAGAAACCCAAGTTACTGGCTTCATGGAGGCCCTTTGTCACCTTCATCTTGACACCCCCCTGTCCTGCCTCCTGCCCTGCCTCCTGCCCCCCAGCTCCCTTCTCTACTTTGGGTCCTGGCCCCTCTTTTTGGATATCTTCTTTTATAAAATAAAACCCAGATGTTTGGCCCTGTTTACAGCTGCACTTCCGTTCCCCCTCACTCCCTACATCCTGCAGCATGTATCCACAATGAGTTTCCTTAATAAACAACACTCATCCGGAATTTCTCTGATCTGATTTCCTCTGCCTCACCTTTGCCAGAATCACACTTGCCAAAGTTTCCAATGACTCCCAGCCATCAACAAAAAAGGACCGTTTCCCATTCTTGGTCATCTATTCATCCAGTCAATCAAGCTTATTGTACTTGTCCCATGCTGGGCACATGTGGTGAAGGATGCAGTCCCTGCTCTCATCACACTTACCTTCTAGTAGAGGAGGAACCAATGAACAGGCACTCATGTCTGGCTCCTGACCCAATCTGAGGGTGGGCAATGGGTTGGTAAGTGCTTCCTAGGACTCTTCATAACTTGATCGGTTGGGTCATCAATTTACCGCTTAATACCTTTCTTTGCCTAAGCTACATGTTTTCCTTTTTATTTTATTTTGTTTTTTTAAAAGATTGGCACCTGAGCTAACAACCGTTGCCAATCTTCTTTTTTTTCTGCTTTTTCTCCCCAAATACCCCTAGTACATACTTGTATATTTTAGTCGTGGGTCCTTCTAGTTGTGGCATGTGGGATGCTGCCTCAGCATGGCCAGATGAGCGGTGCCATGTCTGCGCCCAGGATCCGAACAAGCGAAACCCTGGGCCGCCGAAGCTGAGCGCGCACCCTTAACCACTCAGCCAAGGGGCTGACCCCTACATGTCTTGCTTTTTAATTCAAGCTACTCTTACATCCTCTTTTGGAGATATGTATGTTCTGTGATCCTGTCTTTATAAAACCTCTTAATACAGCACATATTTTTAAATGTCTACTATAACCAGATCAACCTATACAAAAAGTGAAAGAGATTAAGAATCCAGAAAATGAGAGTTTAAAGGAATGCAAGAACAAATTGTTTAAGAAAATGGTGGCAAAACAAAACTTTTTTTTTAAAGATTTTATTTTTTCTTTTTCTCCCAAAGCCCCCTGGTACATAGTTGTGTATTTTTAGTTGTGGGTCCTTTTACTTGTGGCATGTGGGATGCCGCCTCAGCATGGCTTGATGAGGAGTGCCATGTCCGCGCCCAGGATTCGAACTGGCGAAACCCTGGGCTGCTGAAGCAGAGCGCGCGAACTTAACCACTCAGCCATGGGGCTGGTCCCCAAAACAAAACTTTTAACAACTTAGAAGGAGAATCTGGTCTTTTGGGCATTGATCATTTATAGATATTTACGAATGTCAGTGGGCAGCATTCAGGGATGCTCGTTCAACCAGTATGTACCAGATGATGGAGCTGGCTGTCCACGCCCAGCATTTGTTTTGATTGGTTGGTGCCATAGTGAATTTACATAAAGATAATCAAACGTTAGCTTCAGAACCTTTTACTTTCACAGCTGTATGACGGCCCTAGTAAAGTGTTCACATGGTCATACGTTTTTTAAAAATCTGTTACCTAAGATTAATGAACAATAGCTGGTTGAGACCACTGTCCCTTTCCAGTGTGACTTCCTCTTCATTACACTTCTCTTTGAATTGACGGCTGCAGGCATTTTTAGGATCAGGCGAAGAGAAGTGGAGTTAGGCAAACATTCAGTTTGGGTTAGAGGGATATATTTATGAGGCTCCCAGTCACTTCTGTGTATAGTTAAATATTTCCCCTTTGTGTAGGCATAGTTTCCAGAAATACTCCCAATGCCCATTGTACCGACCCGACAGTGCCATGACCCTGCTGATATTTAACATGAACCGGCTCTAATGCACCTGGCACCAGAAATATGTCGGTAGTAGAAGATAATCAAGGTTTGAAATGGAAGGAGCCAGAAGCTATTCAGTGATAAATTATCCCAGTTATCAGATATGTAAAATTTTAATCTGAGGATTCAATTCTCATCAGTGCCTCGTCAAAAGAGAAGTTTTCTTCTATCCAGTATATACCTGACAGTGCAGCATATACAATTACAAATGCACCATATAAAAAATTATTTTCCATACATTTCAATAGGAAATCCATAGAAATATTTTGATATTGAAAAGTGAACTGTAACAAAAAATTTCACATTATAACAAAAGCAATAATACATTAAGAAGATAAATTTTTGAAAAGAAGTAATGGATACACTCTTGGATACTTGACGATCTAATTAATGAAGAGGAACAAATCTGATGTCATCCCTAGACCCCAGCAAGACTGGCCTCTGCTCTGGGCATCTGCTCCAGGGGACCCAGCTGTAGCTTTCCAAGGGCGAGGAGTCCCTGGGCCGCGAGGGGACATGTGCCTTTCAGTAGTGTTAACCAGTGGAACATTTTTGTCAAGAAATCTACACCTGCTGCCCCAAGCTGGAGACCAGTATTTGGAAAGCACATTCAGGAAAGACATTTGTAAAGCACCCTGGAGAGAGAGTGGCCAACCAGATCACATAGCTAGTGTATTAGACATGCCAGACAATAGAAAAACGAAGCACCATTTTGTGACATGTAAAAAGTAGCCACCCACTTAGGCCACCCCACAGGAACAAGGGAGAGCCAAGTACCTCAGAATAATAGAGTTAAGAGGAAGTTGGCTGGTGAGTGACTCCACTGGAGAGGTGAATATCATTGTGATGGGTGGATGTTGGCTGGCAAGGGCCCGACAATGAGAGGCCTGCGCTTTGCCTCCCAGAGCCTGGAGGAATGTGTGGTGACCCTTGCATCCTGCTTGCCTGCCTGGCTGAGGCTGCAGCCAGACTATGAACTGAAATGAAAATATCCTTCTAAGGGTATTTCAGGTTCAAAACCCAGTTTGCTAGTGGGAGGAAAAGGATGTTATCTGATGACAGATAGCAGTAGCCAATGTCTGACTGTTACTCATAGAATCAACATATGCTGGGAATTCCAGGGAGGTGTGTTCCAGAAAACTTGTATCCTAGCACTTGACTTCTGATTTAGGGAAACAATGGAGCCTCAAGGGTGGGGAAGGGTGTGTGTGATTGTGGAGCTGAACATTCATCTCTAGTCACCCTGTGACTAGAGCTATAAGGTCACTCCACCATTCCTCAAAAGCTTGGGGATTCCTCAGAAAACCAAACCCTGGAATATGATGCTTACTGTTATTTAACTCACTCCACAAATATCTATGGCGAGCTTGCTCTGTGCCAGACATTGGTGCTAAGAACAGGAACATAAAGACACAAAAGATAGAGTCCCGCCCCCTAGAGTTTTGCAAATTTAGGATTACAGAATTACGTTCTGACAAAGAATGACCTGGCAGCAACTGGCAACTACTTGTTAATTCTTTGGAAGCAGGCGTTGGATAAGTTATGTGAATGAATTTTGGACTGGGAGCGAAGATGGATATTTGCAGTAAGTTAATTCTGGGCTCCAAGACCTTCTGTTTCATAACAAATCTATTTTCCCTTCACTCTGCTTTTCAACACATCAAGGTTGGCTGCCTCATGGGTCTCCGGATGAGTAGAATTACTTTGAGCATTCAGCAAAGGTCACAACTCTCTGTTACTAATCTTGTAACTATCTATTAGGTACAAAGCCCTCCGGTGGCTCCTTCCAAATTGGTCCATTGCTTCATGGATGGTGAGAATGGCTGATAAGGGCTGGTAATGGCCCTTAATCTGGGGACCATAGCACCAGCTGTTGGGAATTTTGCCAAAGCCAGAGTGTACCTCGGTTAACCCTGGGAGTTTACACAGTGGTTCTGCTGTAAAAGGGTATACTCCTCCCTCAAGAAAGCCAGTTGGGTCAAAACAGTGGAATGTTTTCAGGGCTGTAATGTGAGTAAATTCTGAAACAAATAGCCGTGAAGTCAGTGCTTTATCTTCTTCCAAAGCTGGAAACATGAATGCTATTCTGTGCTTTCAAGTTTAATGGCTTGTAGCGATAGGGCAGAACATTCTTACATTATGAAGTACGGGCTGTTCTGTATGGTGGTCAAGAAGACTAGCTGACATGTCTCCATGTTTGGGGAAAAAGAGAGAATATCCTAAAACAAAGGACCAGAGAAGTGAATAAAAGTTCCATAAAAAGTTATAGTTGATGGTCCCAAGGACTACAATTTAGCTATAGTCTTGCCCCTATGGACCTTGAAGTGGCAGAAGTTGGACTCCTATAGTTCTAAGTGTCTCATTCAATGCGGTTGTGGGCCAGATCCTAAGAAAAACCCAATTTAAGCATAAGGACACTGAGCTGACAAATATCCAGGCAAACAGACTCTTCTTTGCTCTTACTTGCTTTCTAAACTAGTTAGTTTGAATTATTTGTGTGGTTAAAAGTTAATGCTTGTGTGATACAGTTTACTCTGTAGTTCACAAAAGTGACGCTAGTGATAGTTGTTTCTAGAACATGTCTAGATTCATTGGCATATTTGATAAATTACTTCTCAAGTCTCTCAGACATGCTTCCTAAAAAGAGCCTTGAAACATCTTCCTCAGTGCCTTAGACAGTTCTTTGAATGGAGTAGGTGACTGGCAGTTTGTGGTTGCTGATGCCTGATGATGATGATGATGACGATGATGATGATGACTATGAAAACCAATGTTCTGAGTGCTCACTATGCACCAGGCTCTCTACTCTGCACTCTGCATTCATTAGTTCAATTAGTCATCATCATTCATTGAGTCAGGTATCCTCAGCTCCATATCATAGATGAAGAGACTGAGACAATAAGAGGATAAGTCACTAATCTATGTTCACATGGTGCATAAGTGGGAAAGGGACCCAAGTGTTTCAGATTCTAAAGCCTAAGGTCGTATTGCTCTAGTCTATTGATTTCATGATGCTAATGAACCTTGACTACCCTCTGTTCCTGTCCTCACCAGATAGATATCAAACCATACAAATAAACCAGGTTTTTGCCCCAAAGATGCTATTGTTGCTTTAGAAGATGTATCTCAGAGGTCAAAAAAAGAGAAAAATTGGGAATCCAGTCTTCTTTTAATGGGATATTTGCTGCCAGGTTTTGAGGAGCATCTTAAAGATGCTGTTCACTTTGTCATTAACAGATATATTTTTCTCTTTTTTCCTACTGAAAAAAAGAAAGGAACAAAATACTGTCCAATGGACCAAGCAGTTCTGATGTGGCGACTCTAGTTCTGGCCTGAGCACCCTCACTCACAGGCCATGTGATTAAATCCAAGATACTTGCTCATCCATCATGCAGAAAACTCATGGAGATCAGACAGTTTGCCTCCCACCTGGTAAGGATGTAATGGGTTTAATGTGGGCGGAAGTGATTTTAGTCTCTCTGCTGGACTTTGTAAGCCAATGGGTTGTATGGCTCTTTCTGCCCTAAAACTTGTTAAGAAAAAGATTCTCCAGATTGAGCAACCAAATGTTTCATTAAATTAATTTGATACATTCTTCCCTAAAAAAAGAATATGAAAAAGGACAAAAGAGAACATGTACGTTTAGGGAAGAGTATACAGTTTCAGGGCTCCCTTTCAGCTAACGAGAATTGCCCATCAGTGTAAAGACTTGGTGCCATCCTGGGGGTTAATATCCGAGGGGGGCGTGGGCAAAAAACACCAGTGCCTGGGAGTCGGTCCCGTGTGATGTTGAAGAACAGCCCTTGGAGGGGAGCCTGGAAGGGAGAAGGCGAACCCTCACGGAGATGGCTGGTGCTCAAGGGGAACAGGGCAGGGGCTCCAGGGATGGGAAAACAGCCACTTCTGGGGTATTATTATTCATCGTAACCCTCCTACCACTTATTATCATGGTGTCTTCAGTCTTTTACTTTCTAAAGCAAGTGTACATATATTGCCTCGTTTTCTCCTTTTTACGGGAAACCTGTGAAGTGGATGGTGCAGAGATTATCCCATTTTTCTCCTGAAGCCATGGAAGCTCAGAGAGCTCGGCTGACTCGCCGAGACTTAGTTTACTATGTGAGCTGGGATTTGAGGCTCCTTGACTGTGAGCTTGCCCCATGGTACACGGTCTGCATCTTTAATGTCACAACAGTACCCTGATAGCAAACACTATGTCTACAACACTGGCTCCCGGAATTTACAGAGAAAGAAACAGTTTTCAAATAGAATCAGTTAAAATGCATTTGGGCCTAAAGTCTTACAAATGTGCAATTTATTCTTGCTAGTGAGCCTTGAGGTTAAGGGACTTGAGTTTTATATATGTATATATAACTCTACCTTCAAAAAATCTATTTAAAGAAGAAAAAAATCACCTAGAAGCCTACTATTTTTCCCTTGTTTTCCCCACAATGAACATAGATTCATATTTTCTTTCTGATTCTTAAGTAACAAGGCATTATTATATAAATTCAAATAATATATAAAAACACAAGGAAGAAAGTCAAAGAATTGCGAGTTGATTGCCATCACAGTTGGAAGAGCAGCATTCTAGCATGCATATGCTCTCTGTGCAGAGACTTGGAGCTTCCTAGTTAAGGAAACCTAGGCTGGTAGCCTTTTATAAAGAGAAATAATCACCAGAAATTTTCTTTTACAAGACAGATTTTTCCTAACATCAGTGTGCTTAATGTGGAGCGCATCTACACTTGATAACCACCTTGCAAAAATAGAGAAAATGAGTACATTGGGGCAAGCCAGTATTTTGAAGAGCAAGGAGGTGGAGATTTGTAGGAGATGGAGGAAATATCTGTGTAGACATTGAGGACGAGGTTTAGTCTGTTCAGTTCAACAGGCTCATCTTGAGTTCCTACTCTGTCCGGCACGAGGTACACAGAAAAAGAAAGGTTTTATCCTGCCCGCAGGGTCTCTCAGGCCAGTGATGGCAGATGACTTCTGAGCCTGGGGGGGTGAGGTAAACGTAGATCTGAGTGCTGTGGGAGCTGGGACTGTACCCCAGCTCTTGGTGTTAGGGAAGACTTCCTGGAGGAAGTAACACCTTAATTGGGTCTTGAAGGAGTTAACCTGGTGTGGGAAGGATAAGCCATTCCAGGCAGGAGGAACAGTGTTTGAAAAGGCTAGGTAGGATAATGTGGTGCATGGAGAAAAAGCACAGATGGTTCAATATGGCCAGACTCTGTGTGTGTGTGTTTAGTGGTGGGTGGGGATAGGTCGACCAGATCAGGTGGGTCTTGAATGTGAAGGTAAAGCAGTTAACACTTAATGCTGGAAACAATGGACAAAGCAGTCACATGGTAGGTTTGCAAGTAGGAAGATGGCTAGGGCAGCAGGGTGGATCTGAGAGGGCAAGATTGGGGCAGATAGGAGACTTGGCCAGAGTCCAGGGGAGGAGCCATGAGGGCATGGGGGAGCCCAGGTGCTGGGGATGGGAAGGAGGGCTGGGAGGAGAGCAGAGGGTTCGGGAAAAGGGCCTCCAAGGCAAACCAGGAGCTGCAAACCCAGAGCTCGAGCAGTGGAACCCGCTGCCCAGGACCACCCTGCTGGGGGACAGGGCGCTAAAGAACCAGGGAGACTAGCCCCTAAGATTTTTCTCAGGTGAGCTGAGGCAGTGGAGAGAAATTTTGTTACCTTTATTGGGAAAGAGGAAAGAATAAATTAAATAATAATACTAGGATCTTTGAAAGAGGAGTATAGGAAAAATGTACAAAATTGGGCTCAGCTTTCTCCTCAGACCCAGTCCAGAGATCTTCTAAGATGTGAGAGAGAAAAGTTAAGTGTAACAGATGCTGGGGTGCCCACCCAGACAGTAGTCATGCCCCCAGCAGCCAGGAGTGCTGGTGGCTGACGCTCTCCACTGTGTCCCTGTCTGGGATTTGCCAGGCCAAGGTCATGTCCACTTCCTGACACAGTTGGCACCCAATGACTGATCATTATGGGGTACAAAGGCACAGCCCCCTCGACTTAATTCAGGGCACTGCTGACCTCCCCATGGGTGAGCCGAGGCTTGGGTTCTGATAGCATTGAAGTTTAACGTCTCCCTCCACCCAATCCTACTTCCTTTACTCCCCACAGGTCTTGATCCACAGAGCACTTCTTAAGACCCTTCCCGGACCCACGTCTCCATCTGAAGTCTGTTTCCCGGGAACCTGATCTGCAGCCTTGAAGAAGTGAATCTAAGCAGATGCTCTGAGAGGACAGAGGCAAACTGGATTCTTCTTTTCTAGGAAGATTGGTGGTCAGAATTTATCCCATCAGTGAGGCAGGTGAAGGTGTTCTCTGGGACTTTGATGCCTGGCCAAGTCCCCAGAGTATGGGCTTTGATATCAAACAGACCTGAGTTTGAATATCATCTCTGTTACTTATCAACTCTGAGATTGTGAGAAAGTCACGTCATCTCAGGTGCCTCAGCTGTAAAACAGGAAGTCATACTTACCTTGCAGTTACATTCACTGTCCAGTCATACTTACCTCCCCATACCTACATTGTGGGACAAACAAAATGGCTGTTCTTGCTGTAATTCCTAGTGTTTGGTGCATAGAATGGTCCTCAGGGAGTGTTGACGAATGATCAGCGAACAACACTGATGGTAGATGTCCTTCAGGGCGGTATTGGCAGTAATCCAAATGGCTTTGGAATTTAAGGAAAGAAGTATAAAGAATAAAAGGAAAATATATCATGGTGGAAAGAGAAGGTTATTGCTGCCAAGACCAAGATGAGTAGACTGATCCAAACGACACAAATTCAATTCCTGAAAGATATCCTAGCAAGTCAATTCAATTAAGAACATTTTAAAGCATCTGCTATGAATGAGATACTGAGGGAAGACCCAACATGATGACCATTTTCTGGAGGACCCTACTTATAACTCTGTTAGTGTCTTAAAGAATTTATTTTATGAGAAAAGAGCCTATATAATCATTAAATATAGTCACGGCATGGAATGGGTGCTCAAAAAATATTTACTGAATGAAGTATATTATGTGAGACACTTCAAGTTGTTAAGTGTCTCAGGGCTAGTAGAATTTGTACTGTGTAAGAATGAGATATTTTAAAACAAAGACGATATGTCACAGAGGTTAGCCAAATGAAAAAGTGGAAACTAACTGAGAAAGACCGAAGCACTTAATCCAGCAACATTCTGAAGAGTAAAGGGACTCAGTGAGAGGTGGGAGGGTACAAGATAGGGAACTTGAGAGTTCTGAATGGATTTAACCCTTCTCATCTGTGCTCACAAGAGGAGCTGCCAGAATGCCAAAAACAAACCAGGGACAATCTCTAAAGGATTCCGAATTTGTCTTTGAGTGTTTTATAGGATGATTCTTTTGGTTCATATCTATTGTCCTGGTTATATTGGTTCCAATGTTGCATTCCCCGAGCACAAACCAGCTAGTAGTAAGAGATGAGGGCCAGCTATGTGTTGGGGAACCTTTCCTCCCTGGGATTAAAATTGTGGACATATATAATCCACAGATTGGGTAGACAGAGCCGAGAGGAAGTTAGTCATCCTGGATATCTGAGTTTTCCAGATCCCAGGTGAAACTTTACCCCAGAGATCATAAGCTCAAATGCCCATGTTGTGAGGCAGGTCAGGTAAATGAGGAAAGCAGTCTGTGTATAAAGGAAAAAAGAACGGTGGATGTGCCCTTCCATAACTATGGTTCATCCATACCATGGACCACGACACAGCTATGGAAAGAAACCAAGTATTGATACACTCGATGACTTGCACGAATCTCGAGGGGATTATGATGAGTGAAAAAACCCAATCCTAAAAGACTACACACTATATGATTCCATTTATATCACATCCTTGAAATGACAAAATTATAGAAATGGAGACCAGATGAGAGTTTACCAAGGGGTCAGGGATGGGGGTTGTAATGGGATGGGGGTGGGCTCATGAGGGATCCTCGTGGTGATTGAACTGACTCTATCAACGTCAAGGGTTATGGTGTGGTACTAGAGTTTTGCAAGATGTTACCATTCGGGGAGATGGGAAAAGGAACACAAGATCTCTCTGTATTATTTTTTACAATTGCATGTGAACTTACAATTATCTTCAAATAAAAATTCAATTGAAAAAAGGAATGGTGGGGACTGCAGTGAACTAGAGAGCACATGGCTCTTTTGAAGGGCAACAAAATAAAAAAAAAGTTGCCATACAGTGCAGACCCCAAATAACAAGCACCTCCCCCCAGACTACCCAACCAGCCAACCGACCAAGAAATAAAAATGTGTAATCCCTGGTCTATTCACTTAAGTGCTCAAAAAAACTTTAAAAATTGTAACCATTTTAGATGTAAGTCTTTAAAAAATCTATTACATATTCCTCTGCCTTCTTAAACATAGTATACTGAAAATAGGGAAATAATCTCACCTGTTCCTGGAAGCAGGATGCCTTCATCTGACAGTCATAGATAACCTGCTGGAAAAGGCTTAAACCCCGTGAAAATGGGATGTGTTTGCATGAGAAGAAGTTGGGGCAGAGGGTCAGAGAGTTTAGGGCTCTTTCAAAGTTATTACGCAGAACCGAGCTGCTGTGCTTTGTAAGGTTTATGATTGCGTTTAGGGTCTTCCTGTCTTTTTTACTGTCGGGCTCATAGTAATGTTTTCTCGATACTGTCAGCATGCCAGCTTGCAGTCAACTCTCATTTCCTTCTAATTTATTGTGTGCTTGCAAAGTGGGTAACAAAATGTATTGGCACGTGTGTGTGTGTGTGTGAGTAGACAGGGAATCTGGGGGAATCTGAGTAGTCACACTTTTGTATGTAGTCTTTTTAACATCTATTTTGACTCCTCAAAGGCCTTATTGGTTCCAAATAGTCAAGACATCTGAGAAACTGCATTTTGAAAAGGTAAAATGAAACTTAAAAATGGAAACTGCATGTTGCTTTGCTTATTTCAGACTGACCAGAATAATGTTTCTGAGAGGTGGCTTGTAAGAGGGTTAAGAACCTAGACTTTGCAGCCAGACTGTCTAGTTCAAATCCTGGCTCTACCACATACTAGCTGTGTGACTTTGGGCAAGTTACATAACTGCTCTGTGCCTCAGTTTCTTTACCTGTAAAATGGGGATGGTGATACTAATACCTATCTCATAGGGTTGTTAGGAGGATTAAATGAGTTGATATCTGTAAAGCCCTTAACAGAGTATCTGGCACACAGTAAGTGCAATATATGTTTATATCTATTAAGCAATAGTAACAACATGAAAAAGAAATCTTGCCAACCACTCCTCACCATCCTCATGTAACTCCCGTGACCAGCAGGTCTGGCAGGTTTTCAACCATGGGTGAGTAAGGTCGCCTAAGGTAGTTTTTCCTAAGATTTCTGGATTATTCTCAGCTGGCCTTATGGCAGCACCTGAGCCCTTTCTCTAGCCTGTGTCTCTCTGGGAGTCACGCATTTGGGGTGTGGAGAGGGAGGAGTGGAGATGCGCATTGTTTCGTATGATCTTCCCCTGCCTGGACCCGCCATCCCTCTGTCCCCACTATTGCTCTGGCTGCCCCTGTTGGCCCCCATCTGCTGTCCCTGTGGGTACCAATTTCACATTCCTGGGAGAGACAGTCTGATGGGTCAGGCTGGTCCAGCTTGGACCTCAGCTGTGGCTGGGGACGGTGTTCTCAAGTGGCATCAACAGGGCTGAGGGGCTCCTCATAGAAGGTGGGAGGCAGCTGTGGAAAGTTGTGATCCAGAGCTGGGCAGGCACTCAGCAATGTGAATGTTGCACTGATAAGCCAGAGCAAATATTGGTTTGGGATTTGGGAGACCTGGGGGCTGGAGTTAGCTGCTTACTAGCAGGGTGACCTTAAAGAAGCCATTTAACCTGCCTAACCCTCAGTCTCCGCATCTGTAAGGTGGGGATGGTGGTAATACCTGTGTCTCTTACCTCACCAGACCAGGACTGGCTACGTAGTTTGCCGGCTCCAGTGCAAAATGAAAGTGTGGAGCTCTTTGTTCCAAAATGATTAATATCAACATGGTGACAGCAGAGCATTAAACCAAGCAGGGGGTCCTTTTAAGAGTGGGGTCCTTTGTGGCTGCACAGCTCGCATGCCCAGGAACCCACCCTGCACAAGATTGTAAAATGCAAAGCCTTATGATAAGTTATACATCTTTCACATATGCATTTTGTTGTTTTAATCTTAAAATGGTTTTTAAAAGAAGAAAACTGAACTTACGCTTCTGTGAAGGCTGCCCAAGAGAGCCGATCTCCAGCTGATGTGCCCCGGGACATGCTGGCCTGCTGTTCACAGCTGCATCCATCCGAGATGGCCAGCACTCGTGCTGTTGAGATGGTGGTGTGGTCTCCAGCCTCACCTCTGCACACGACTCATCACGGTGGAAGACAGTGTTTCTGCTGCCTCTCCCTCTCTTCCCGCCTTCACACGCTCAGAGGGGAGGCTCCGTGAGGGTCTCCTGGAGGGAGCTCTGGCATGTGGCTGGGATACCCAGACTTGAGAGGTCCCTGCCTGACCCCCCCTCTCCCCCCAGAGCTACCACCTGGGAGCCCTCCCTTGGGACTGGCACCTGGCAGGGGGCTCTGGAGGTACGTCACATGGCTCTCAGGGAAGGAATTCATTCTCCCGTGGAGAAGGGACCGTGGCCTTTTCATCTTTCCCATCAAACAAATGATTTCTGCCTTTGGTGTGCTCTGCATTCTCCGCTCACTCGAGCCAATCCAAACTGCGCTGTCGAGTAAACTTACTGTCCACTGACCTCGTCCACGGGGGGCTGAGCCTCTCTCTTTTTCAGTCTTCTGTCTCTGCAACAGTCTGGCTCCCCAAGGACTGACTGCTCATCACTTTCTTGATAAGAAAGGGCTCTAGAAGTTTCCTTGCTAAGGAAACTGATTTGAGGGGCTCCACCAGGTTGCCCTGAGGCCTAGTCTTGCTTCTACTCCTTCCTGCCTCTCCATTTCCACGTGGTGCCCAAGTCAGGACCACGCGCCAGCCATCCACCCCCAGTCCGCTGCCCCTGGGGAGTAGTGGGTAAAGCTTATCCCTAACTTCCTTCTGGGATGTCCATGTGACCCACCAATGGTTTATCAGCTAATAAAGTGATGTGGAGGAAGGAAAGGAGGAAGAAGGGGGAGAAGGAGAAAAGGAACACCATCTATCCAGAGGAAATTCAAGATAACCACATTCCTCACCTCTGAAATAATGGGAAAAATTGTCTAATATTTCAGGGCCGTTTCCTTCTTACGAATGCCTTGCATTCCAGACCCCAAGGGAGACACGTGGAAATCAGAGCGTACTTTCTTAAGAAACACCATTGTGCATGGTGGTTCTCAGCCCGGCCCACAGAAGCCCTTTGACCATATGGACCTGAAGGATTAGACTAATAAACCAGGTTAACAACCTCCAACCCCCATCTCTAGCAGGCTCTATGATGCACTGACGAAACCTCTGTTACATCTTGGAGGGCAGCCACAGCTGACAGAGGGGGTGCAATCCTTCAAGGTCTGGCATTTTGCATAATTAAAGACACTTTTGTGAGGCCCCTTCTGTAAGGCCCCTCACCAGATATGAACATCCTCATAAAGGAGGTGCCTTTTTTGGGGGAGGGGACCAACACATCCTCTTTGGCAAAATTTGCGCAATGGAGGTGAAGGTTGGACTCCAAACCCAGATTCCCCTGTTGCCTGGTGCTCACAAGAAGAGTGTCACAGCATTGTTACATTCGTGTGTATGCGTGTGTGTGTTTTGCAGAAAGCCCATTTTGTACGCTTTCACTGCAGCTGCAGGCCTCAAGGACTTGACTGTTTTTATAATGACAATGAATAAAAGCAAAGTCTTTGAAGAAAAAAGTTCATTTTGATTTTTCAAGACAAGTCAGCAGGAGCCCCAGAGACTCGCCAGTCCTTTTCGTCCTGTGCTCCCTGCTCGGAGCTTCACATTCATGTGTTGTTTGCTGTAACTGAAAAATGCCTCGGTCTCTAGAAAGCTAAGTGGATGCAAATGGATTTGCAGTTGTCAGTGTGGAACAGTCTCCAGCGGCCGGGAGCCCCGAGACAACTTTGATGGCCCTGACAGAGCCGCCCTTGTACCTCCTCGGGAAAGCTGGCTGCCCGTGCCTGCTTCTAGCCATCTGAAGCTATCTGGGACCTCGCTTCTTTTTATGAGGCTGCAGGAGATGAAAGCAGAAGCCACGTTAATTATTGTAAAGTGCTTTTTACTTTTAAAGTGCTTCGTTGGCGTTAATTAGTTATTCCTACTTACAGCACTGTGGTGAGGTGGGTGAGAATGATTACCTTTTCTACCTTGGAGGAAATGAAGACACAAAAATTTAATGACTCCCCAGGGGACCCCCGGGGGAAGTTGGTCTCTTACACAGAGTTAGGTTTCCAATAGAGTGTGTCTGGCTTCCTCCCCGGGTCTTGCATAGCTGCTGTACCTTGCTGCCACCATTAATATCCTAAGTGCTTCTTCGGCAGGGATGACTTCTGGCTGCCTTTGTCAGAAGAAGTTGGATTTGCCAGAGGCTTGGGTGATTGGAGACAAAGCAGAGAGGTCGCTGCTCCTTTCTCAGTCGGCACAGAGGCAAGGAAGCCTGTTGTTTGTGGTCCTCTGCTCGTCTAAAGAGGGCAAGGTTTGGGAGGAAGGTTGCTCCTGGTCAGGCGCCCAGGGAGGGTGATGGAGAAGGGGAGGGAGCGAAGGTGTGGCGATATGGGCTGTTTCTAAGAGCTCCTGTCCCTGGCACACACGTTCTGGGTTGTTTCTTGTCTGCGTGGGTTAGGAAGCAGATGTGCTGATGCCTTCCTATTCTTGGGCAGAAAATAATTAAATGTTGGGAAAGGACCTTCCACACGGCAGGGTGGCGGGGGAGAAATGCGCTTCAGAATCAGACAGCTCCTGGTTCATGCTCTGGCTAATCCAGTTGCCAGGGAAGTGGCTCTTAGTGTCTGGTTCCTCATGTGTAAAATGGAGGTGATAAATGAGCTAACAGACTTGAAGTGTGTGGCACAGACTCTGTTAATGGTTTTCACCGAATCACTGTTTAATCTCTTTTTTCCCTTCTCCACTTCCAGGCTGAGTTAGAATTTGGTCTTTTCACTTCAAGCCTCTCCCTTTCCATCTGATGTCTCCTCAGATTTGCGCGAATATCCTTCTCATCTGCAAATTCATCAGATAACCATGAGGAACTCCATCTGAGTGACATCCTTCATTTCTGCACACAACTTCTGTGTTGGCATAGGGCAGGCAGGACTGCTATCTTAAGGAAGAACAGCACAGGGCTAAGAACAGAAGGTGGAGGTGGAAGACACTGGTCCGTGGGGGAAGGAAAAAGCTCAGTCCGCCCAGACCCAGCATCTCTCCTTGAGCGGCCCCACAGCGTGCCTTTCTCCGGGGTTCATTGTAGGGATAGGAGAGGAGGCTGGCTCACAGCTGATGATCACCGTGTTCTACCGTTTCCCATCGTCTGTCATCCCCATGCCTATAGGGCCCCCCAGAAGCAATCTCTGATTCCAATCCAACCCGCTCTAGGCTCTGTGCCCTCTCTCTAGGTGAGGCGCAATGTTCAGTCCCATGTGAGCCAGACTTTCCTCCGTGAAGGGAAGTGGAGGGAGGTGAGACAAAGCTCAAGTGTTTTGTGCCCACCTGGAGTAGTGAGCCTCACCTTTCCTTTGACCGCCCTGTCCCCAAGAGGCCTCACATGAAACGTGACTTCCCCATGGGGTACGCTGGCCACTTGTGTGCTGGGACCTTCTCAGGTGTTTGCAGAGAAACCTCCAGTCCTTTTCCTTTAGGCTTTTGTGCTGGACGGCCCACTTGTCCCTTACTAGTCTGGTGACCTTGGGTAAGTTCCTTAATGGCTTGGTGTCTTGTTTCCTCATCCACAAAGTGGGAGAATAATAATAATATCGATCCTCTTACAAGGATCACATGAGTAAAGACAGTCAAAGCACTTCAAACAGAGCTGAACCAGCTATTCTTATTAACTTGAGTGCACAAGGGAGAGAAAGGACACTGCCTTGGTTATAATGGAGCATGAAGGGACTCGCTTCATTGCCCTTGAACACAGGAGAGCCCGGGAGGGGGGTGGGAACACTTCTACTGCAGTCTCCCTCCCTTCTTGAAAACTTTTTGTGCATCACTGGACGGGAAATGGATAATTCTAATACAGGAGTAGGCTCCTTGCCACCTACTGAATAAACTCCACATTCCTCAGTGTGGCCTTCAGGGCCTGACGCAGGAGCTGGCCCGACTCACCATGATAGCGAGAGCCCTGGCCCCCGCACGCACGGTGGTCGTGTCATGTGTGCTTCCTGAGTGTGGACCCACAGAGGCCTTCCTCCCCGCCCCTCCCCCATGGGCCCCTGGCTCTGGATTCTTCTCATTGCTCCTGCACACCTTGGACTTTCCTGCTTCTGTTCCTTATCTGTCTTGTTCTCTCCTCGTTTCTCCTCTTCACAGGATCCATTTCCCATGTCGCCTCCCCTGTGAGCCGTTTTCCGACTCTTCCCCTCTTGCACCTTCCAGTTAAATCACGTCTTCTGTGTGGTATGGAGTTTACCCCACCCTCAAGTAGTTGGTGGGTGTGCACATGTGCATTTGGATTCATCCCTGCCCCCGTCTGACTCCCGTCCAACCTGTCCAACCAACGGCGCTGGACCAATCATCTAAAAGCACAGATCCAGACCTCACCTCTCGGCAGCTGTAACTGAACGCCAGGCATGGTGCTCAACACCCCACGTTTATTATTCTGTGTAACCCTCGTGACAATCCTATGGGGTGGGTATCGTTGTTATGCCATTTTACAGATGAGGCAGTGGAGGCTTAGAAAGATGAAGCATTTCAGCAGAGGTTACACCATTAGAAAGAGCAGGGATTCATCTGAGGTCTGGGTGACCCCCCAAATCAGTGCCCCTGACTTTTAGGCTACACAGCTTATACTGTGCTCCCCCAATTGAAAACCTGAATGAGTACGAGCCACACTTCTCAGCAGACATTGAAGCCTCAGGCCTGGTTTCCAGCGCTGCCCATGTGCGCTCAGCCCAGTCCTGCGGGACTGCCTGGCGTTAGCTGCCCTCCCCTGTCTTGGGGCTGTGGCCTTGGTGCTTCTGCTGCGTTTGCCTGGAATGTGTAACTGCTCAACTGCTGCTAGATCCTGAGTCAGCTCCAGTGTTGGCTCCTTCCCTGCCCGTCTCTCCAATCACTCGGGATAATTCGAGGCTCTGTTCCTGTGCCCCTGAGCCCTTCCTCAGCACTACCCTGAGGGAAGTTGTTGGCTCACATGATATCCCAGAGGACATGGGCTTTGCTATCTTCATCCTTGTACCCCTGAGCCTAGCACTGGAGCTGACCAAGAGCACGTGCACCACGAATCCTGTGGAAGGAATGAAGAGTTATGAAATGGTGAATGCTTTTCTGCGTTGCTGGGTGCAAATTCCAGCTCTCACGGAGCAGGTCCAGCAAATTTCCTTGGTGCTAGGCCATTGGGGAGGGTTTTTGGAAAGACCAAGCTAATAATCTTCTTACCTCTAGGAAAAATGAGTGCTTTTGCTGAAGGCTTCACTGCAGGTCACCCCGTTGGTCTGAGGACAGTTCAAGTCCATACTTGGAGATCAGAGGACTGGATGCCAGACCAGGCTCTGGGGACCATTTTGCACAACGTTGCAATGCTACTGATCTGAGCAGCTGAGAGGTTAAGTGACTTGCTCAAGGACTGTAGAACCAAGGGACAGAGCTCGGGACAGGAACCAGTGGCCCTTGGTTTCAGGTCTGGAGCACATTTCTCAGCCCTTGAGAGGGTTCACTGAGGGTGGGCTGGGTTCTTGGCTAGCCTTGGAGTCCATGGGACCATCTGGTGAAGTCAGAGCAGAGCAGCAGCCCTACTTCACAGCCTCGGGCTGCTCAGGGAACCTGAGCTGCTGCCGGGACAGGAAGTAATACTCTCAGAGTTTTAGCCCCAAAACCTCAGAAACTTTTTGATGATGCATTAAATGTCAAGCATATTGCCGAGAGGAGAAAAAAAACAGCCCCAGGTATCAGCCTTTGTTACTGAGATGACAGGAGGTAATCAGTAATATCACAGGAAGTCGTATTGTCAAGATAGAGAGAGGGCAGTGTCTAGGGGACCACACCTTATAATAACCGCACTTAGTCCAAAGGGGCTTTCGTGTGCCCCTTCTGAGCGGAGCCAGAGGAGGAGCTGTGGGGAGAGAGCAGCCAAGGCTGCCGTGTGGGCATCTCTGCTGTGAGAAGCAAAGCACAGAGTGTAACTGAAAGGCTGCTACATAGTAGGAGCTCAATTAATACTTGGAGTGAACAAAACTCTTGCATCTGCATGAGCCTCTGTGCTTCCTGCCTCTCTGTCACTCGCCTGTAAATGCCACACAGCCGCTGAAAAAGTGAGCAGAGCAGTTCAAGGACCCTCACAGAATCTTTGAAAATCAAGGGTCTTATTTCATCTTCTTGCTATTGCCACAGCGCTGGGGGCAGCGTCCTCTGCCTCGAGCCCCTCTGAGGGGGCCCGTGCCCCACCTCACTGAGACTGCGTGCCCCGTTGTCACTCACTGATGAGAAGACCCAGCCGTTCCCATGAAAACCCAGAGCTCGGGGAGGCCTCGGAAGGACGGCTGTGGGCCAGATGCACGTGGCTGCTGTCGCTCAGTGTGCTTCGGACTGTTCCCCACAGGAGGGAATTCATCGTCATCGAGCACTTAGAAACGCTGGCAGCTTGCTTCTCTCCGTGGCTGTTCCCTGCCTCCAGCCTCGCCACTCGGCACGCAGGAGCAAGACATGGTGGCCTGGGGATGTGGCTTTCTCACATGACGGCTGTGTGCCTGCTCAGTGCTCTTGAGCATCACCAGAGATCTCCCTCCCACGGGCCCCGAGCAAGCTCTGGCCTCCTGTCGGGACCCTGGCACCCTGGGACGCTGGGGCCACGTGTGACAGGGACTGCACGTTTGCCAGGGGAAGCAACAACGGTCCACACCTCTGCCTCCCTCCCAGCACGGGCCACACCCGGGGGCAAACCTGCTGGCTCCATTACCGGTAGATAGCTCACATCGCACGCTGGTTGAAAGCTCACGTGTAACCCAGAGTGCGTGCTTCGTGTTCCTTTACACATCAATCCTTGCAACCAATACCAGGAAGCAGCTTTTTTAAGCCCCATTTTTAGAGTGAGGGACCTGAAGCTCAGAGAAATTACGGGGTCTGTGCTGGGACCCACATCTAGTAAGTGGCAAGCCAGGAGTTGACAGAACCAGGAGTCTGTCTCATTCCCAGTCCCACATTTTCATAGCACATCGGCCTGGCACTGGGTCCCTGAGTCTCCCAAGATGGGGACCCGGGGTGACTAACCAATGGAGGGGGTTCCTGGGATTTTCACTGCTAAAACCAGGCGCGTCCAGGCAACCTGGGATGGTTGGTCACTCCCTGTGCAGACAGGGTTGCTGGGGATAGGGCGGTTGGGTTCAGGCCTAGTCTAGGTTTCAGATAAAAGGAAAATATGTCCTCCTTCTTTCTCCCCTTCTTTGGCCCTTTGCTAATCAGCTTTTAAGATGCACGTGTTTTCCTTTGTCATTTCTTTCTGAATGACGCTTCATATTAAATGCCAATATTTGAAGCTTTGTGAAAACTGGCCTTGGATTCCAAGCTCGTTTGGGTTGGGATAGTCCTTTTTGAGCACAGGTAGGATTTCAAGGTTGACTTTGCATTTCTTATGTTTTCCTGTCAGGCCTTGTTGTCTTTTCTTCATGTGACACTTTAACAAGTCTTGGTCAACTTTGAAATGCACAGGTCACACAGGTCGAGGGGTCAAAGGTTAACAGCAGCAAAGCCTTCAGTGGCCTTCTGCTGAGATAGGCTGGGCCAGGAGCACACATGGCCCACTTGGGCCTTATCTGGGGTAGGCCGCGTGAGGCTGGCAGGAAGCCCATACTCCTTTCCTGAGGAGAAGGACAGAATCTATTGGCTCCTCACAACATTTTGTAGTGACCACCCATGACCGCTAAGCCGTTTTTGATAGCAATGCTCAGACCACCATTCTTCGCACGTAGCCATGCCCTCCTACCACCTCTTATCTCTGTTTCTCCATCTCCTCCCACCTCTGACAAAATAGTCTTCGCCATCTTAGGTGGTTTCTCCTGAGGCTAATTTCACTGACCTTTCTGCTGGCCAATGGGAATTAACTGCAGTTAATCATTAAGAGAGATTATTTCGTTAAAAGGTAAACAGATGAAGATATTCTAGTTAGTTAATGAGAAAAGAGTTAAAAGTTTAAAGGAATGTCCTTGACTTTTAATTTTTTTAACCAAGTAACTGGCATCAGTGTCCCTTCTGTAGGCACTGACGCCAAACACTCAACGACCACTGGGGGCGAGCTCAAGCCATCTGCCTTGGTACCACGCACCCCAGGCGATGCTGATGCCCTTGAGGTCTGAGAACGGCTGCCCTGACCTCATCACTACCACAGCCATCCAACAAGCCAGGGACTCTTGCACACCTCCCTGGTTCACTACCAATTTCTTTGCCTTTCAGTTTTAAAACTAGCTAAATGGTTAGTTAATTGCTAGACATTTCTACAAGACTGAGTTGTTAGCATCTCAAACTGGGCTTCTCCTTAACTGAATTCAGCCTTGTTCTTCTAAACCTGCTCTCACTCCTGTGTTCACTATTTCAGATTCAGATTGGTGTCCCCTTCTCCCTGTCCTCCTCCCTACTTCCTCCTTTGCGTCCCCACTCGCCTGGCCATCATGCCTCAGCATCCTTCCTGGGTCATTGCAAGTCTTCTAGATGATTTTAATGTCTTTAGTCTCTATGGTCTGACTTCCTCGTGTTGTCAGAGTTATCCTAAGATAGAGGTTGAATTATAACCCCCTCCCCTACTTTGGCCGAGTTCTGACCCCTCCTTGTTCTCAGGCCTCCCAGGGTTGGCCCAGCTGGCCTCTAGCCTCACCCACTCCTTCCACCCTGTGCTCCGGCCACACCACAGCTCTCCTGACTCCTAGTTTTGCTAATGCTTTTCCCTCAACCTGGCTCCTCTAGTCATGCAAATCCCACCTATCCTCGGAAGCCTTCTCTGTGAAGCCTTCTTTGGTTCTCCTAAAATAAATGTATTGCTCCCTCCTCTGTGCCTGTCAGTGCTTACTCTGCATCTCTTTACTTCCCTCGGCCTGTGCATTATGCTGTTGGTCCCTCCAAGGCACTGGAGGGTATGCTCCCAGAGGATGAGGGCTGTGCTCATTCACCGGCACGCCTGCGTGTTGACTGCACCTTTACGGCGAGCCCCTAGGCCTGTGAACGGCTTTAGTAACCTCGCTGCAACACGCTGCAGTGCTTGATCTCCCCCTTAAAGGGTATTGGGGGTTTCCCTAGAATCTGCCACTTCAAAGCCGTTCAGAAAAAAAAAATAGAGCTAATTTAGGCGACACTGTTTACTTCTTAAGAAGATGCTCTGGTGTTGCTTCCTGCACCTGGAGAAGGCTCCGGAGCGGCCTCCACAGTTCCCTGGCAAGCAATAGAGCTGTTAAAATCAGGGCCTGGGAGGGAGGAAGAGGGTGCCCGGAGGGTGTAGGGGGGTGTGCATTGGGGCTGACCTCCAGACAGGGCTACCCACCCCTGCAACCCCAGGCTGGGAGAAAGGGGCGCGGGTCCTACCCGATTACCTACACAGGCACCCCTGTCCTAACTTGTCTGCGCAGAGAGGGTGTTTAATTCTTCCACCTGGAGGGCGTGCCGCCTTCTAATTCACTGTGTCTCTGCCTTCTGTAGGTGACCATTCTTTGTTTTTGCTCCTAAAGTCCCAGCAAGGGGTGCCTCCTGATTGGGAGTCTTGTCCTCGCTCCTTGCTCCTGGGCGTCTGCATTTTCACAACGGCCCTTTGTGGTAGGTAGGTCCTCGCCTCCTTCAAACGACCTTGAGTAGCACTGTCCTCTGCCCCCTTTCTGGCTGCCACAGGAAGAGGCATGACTGCTGTGAGTCCAGGGCTTGAAGCCATTTTAGACTCAGGCAGGAAAAATAAACAGATGGGGGAGGAGGCTGCCCTCACGTCCTCGCTCTCATTATTCACCCATCCCCAGTGGTCAGTGGGTGACGTATTTAGGACTCAGACTTGCAGTTTGTCGACTGACTAAACAATAGGGCTTTATTGAGCAACTCCCATGGGCCCGTGTCTCTTAGGCCTATTTTACAGAAGGAAAAGCTGAGTGAACACAAAGAAATTGCTCAGAACCAGACATGGCTGGGGCTGCCTTGGGGTGGTTTTTGTGCTGAATCACGGGCCTGACTGCTGCCCCAGAGCAAAGGAGAACCGTCTCCTGTGGTCGGTGGAGTTTCACTGCTTCCTCTTCTGACTTTTTCCACTCGGACTGATCCTCGTCCTTGCCTGGCCACTTCTGCGTGTCCCACAGAGGCGGAACTTTGGGCCAGGTGGGCCCAGGGGGAGAGACCAGAAGGACAGAACAGCCGCTTAGACGGGCTTTCCAGGTGACAGGGCGCAAAACCGCTGTCCTTTCTCTGCCATTAGTTAGCAGTCAGGAGGCGTGCGTCCTGATACATGGGCTGCAGTGCCAGGAGGGGGCCCGACAAATAGTCCTCGTTCACCGGGCTCTGCCGCCGGCCCCTCGCAGGGTGCCCGATGAAAAGGGCAGGGGGGCGCCGCCAGGGAGGCCCGTCGGGGGCTCCTTCCCCGCAGCGCTGTCCCCTGGGCTCGCCAAGTCCCACGAGTCAGCAAACTGGAGAAGCGTTTTCAAAGCCAGGCCTTCGCCCTCCTTGGCAGGCTCCTCAAAGGCGCCTCGCTCTCGCCGCGCCTGGGAGAGCCTGTAAAAGGTCTTTTTGTTCGCGCTCCTCAATGGCTACATCCTCGGGGAGCCGTTCAAGAGGCACGGTGTGAGCCGGAGGACACTCGAGCTGCGCCACTTGGGTGGGCAACGGGAGGGAGCAGGGCCAGGCGGCGGGGCGGAGCAGAAGGGGCCCGGGTGGACGGCGCTGGAGGAGGCGGAAACTGTTCTCAGGCTCGGTGTGTAAGAATCCAGACGCTGCCCAATGGATGCTTTTAGAGGTCAGAGGCAAAGAGCGCTCATCGGCTTTTTATTTTTATTTTTTTAGGTGCACTGCCGTATTTGGTATACAAATAACACCTCACGTCTGTGGTGATGGGTCCTTAGGAATAGACAGAGAAATCGCCTTGGAATTTGGTGACTTCAGGACATGGCTTTGTTTTAAAAAATTCATTTCCAGACCTCAGCCGACAATTTTTCCCAGCAAGGTGGGTTTGTCATCAGCTCTGAAACAAAGGTCATCTGAGGCTCGTGGGAGCATGATTAAGACCTGGGTCCAGCTTAGAAATCATGGGTGATGGCCCAGAAAACATTGTCAAGCAAAGATACCCCTTCTGCTTATAGAAACACAGAATTCTGAGGCCATGAAGCAATCCCAGGGGCCCCTCCTACCCTTCTTCTCTGGCAAACATTTTTAAACAAAGTCTTTTAATAGCGAGCATGATAGCTCTCTAATTCAGTTATTATTATTCTCTTAGGATGTCTTGACTTAGCCTATTTATTTATAAAAATTGATCATAAACTATCATTGAACTAGCTGGAGGTTTGTATGTTTTCTCTAAAGCGTGAAAAAGTGAATTTCATTTGGACCTGATGCGAGGTGAATTAACAAATTATACCCTTGTACGGCAAGAATATCGAAGAAGAAAATGAATGATTTTTCTCTGGAATGATTCTTAGTAAGCCAAAAAGAAAAATCAACAAACTAAGCTAAATAAAACAATAACAAAAGTCCTCTCCAGTACTGTGTTTGGTCCAGTTGGTACAAAGTTTGTACCTGGTTTTATGAGCTAACTTTTCCCTCATTGTTTAAATGGATTTGGACATTATCTTTCCAACATGCCGTTTACAAGGAAGGTGTGCGCTGGTTTGCTTTTGCGGTGCGTTTACAAAGCCGCCTATCGAAGTGGTTCACAAGCAAAACAGAGGCCCTGGAAAGACGATATACCTTCCTTCCTGAGCAGATATTTCAGGATTGGGGAAGCAGGGTTTCCTGTGTTCTCACAAGGGGTTGAGATAAAGAAACCCAGGGCCGTTTCAGAAAGAATCGAGCCTGGAATGAGCATGAGGCAGTTGTTTTTGTGTGCAGGGCCCCGTTCTACAATGAGAGGCGGGCAGACTGTGTGTGGACAGGACGTGACGTGGGGTGGGGTAGGGAGCTGGGAGAGCACTCTGAAGCCTGTGATGTCAGGGAGCAGGTCTGCAGGACTCCCTGGGAAGTTCAGCTTCTCCTCCTCCTCCCCCGCCATCCCCCGCTGGGCCAACCTTTGATGCCGCACACAGTTGTGTCTTACCTCTGTCCTCTTTTACACCAAGAGAGCATCAGCCGGCTTGGTGCCTTCTGGGAACATTTGTTTACTTTACATTATGTTTTCTCCTTGTTTCTATGTTTGTCAAAAGGCAAAACGAAGAGGTGGGTAAGATTTGCCTTCCGTGTATTTCCCCATCCTCCATCCAATTTCCCTTTTGTGTTTTCCCTGCCCCCTTCCTCTTCGAGTCCTGCCAGCTAGGGGTTCCTTCTGCATGAATGAAAGCACTTTGAGCACTTAATTCATCCAAAGATTTTGCTGTCTGAGAACTGCGGCCTCTTCCAGATACTTATTGCATTTAAAAGAAGTCCATGAAAGGAAAGAAAAACCCAGCAATTACCAAATATTAAAAAAAAATAAAGATAATAATATAGCCATAAGGAAGGAAAAATCCGATAACAATAACAAGAAGCTTATGTTTATTGGGAGGGCTGTGTTAGGTGGAAAGGAAATGGGAAGAATTATAAGATCATAAATTTTCTCACCTTTCTTAATTGGAACATAATGGATACTACTTGATTTCTGAAGCTAATTGAGACATAGAAATTTAAGCATCTCATTTAAAATTGAAAAGGTTGACCACTTCTAGGACTCAAATTCAGAGTACACAGTTAAAGAAAACAAAGGAAATATAAATGAAGCATTAAAAGTGAAAAAAATTAAGATAATAGCATTATGATAAATATAATAATAAATATAAGTGAGATCAACTCACTTATTTCAAAAAGCCTAAACACAACTATGTACTGTCTTAAAAAAATATATACCTAAAGCAAAGTGACTCAGAATCAGAGACAGTGCTTAACCTCCAGAAATATCTCTCTAATGGTGGAATTCTGGGCGCTGCGGCATTTGGGAGGGGTGGATATTTTTGGACTAAGCTTTCCCGGCCTCTAAAATCAGACCATGTGGTTGCCAGCTCATGAGACCAGCCCTGTGGGCATCAGTGTTTGTTCTAGATTGCTGAGCTTCCAAAGGGCAGGGGCTGCGCCTGCTTTGTTTAATTCCAGGCATTTCAGAGAAGGACCATGTGAGTACATACTTTTTGATGTTGAAGTAACACAGAAGTGGCGGGTGAGAAGCACTTGCTCTCACCAGTCCGTTAAGGTAGAGTGTCTCTGGTGAAGTCTCTCCGGAAGTTATGATAACTATTTGGGGCCTTAAGCATGCTGTTTGATATCTCCAAGCATTTGTATTTAATGGATCAGGAGTGATTTATCAGGGTTCCCCTATGTGTCGTGATTTCTTAGAGGCAGAGTTAGACAGACCTGGGTTAGAATGCCATCTGTGCCACTTTCCCACTGTAGGAACTTAGGAAAATTACTTAAACTCTCTGACCCTGAGTTTCCTCATCTGTACAATTGTTCATTTACTCAATAGTTATTTGTTGAAAGCTTCCTATATGGCATTCTCTATTCTGGATGCTGTGGATACAAAGTCTCTACTTTCATGTAGCTTATATGCAAATGGAATAGGATAAAAAATAAACAGCAACAACAACAATCAGCCAATAAGTTCAAAATATGCCAGGTGGGATAAATGATATGGAAAAAATCCAAGTGGAGTGATGGAACAGAGAGCGACGGTGATGCGTGTGGGTGTGTGGATGAGTCTGTGCCCGCCATGGTTGCTATTTTAGGAAGCGTGGTCATGAGAAGTCTGTCTGATGAGGGGCCTTTGACACCTGAATGAACTGCGAGAGCTGGGCGGAGACCTGGGGGAAGACTCTTCCTTGCAGAGGGGACAGTGCAAAGACTCCAGCTAGGAGGAAAGTAGCTGGAGCGGGATGGCAGGGAGAGCCGTAGGATTTGCGGACAGAGAGCTGTCTGGGAGCCACATGAAGTATTCTAGGCTGTGGTAAAGACTTTGGAACCAGCTCAGAAACCATTGGAGGGTTTCGAACAGAGCAGTGCTACCCTCTGATTTAGATTTTAAAGGATTCCTCTGGCTTCTGAGTTGAGAATAGACCGAGTTGTGAGAAGTCTTAGCAGGAAGACTAGTTAGGACAGGTGATGGAGTCTTAGGGCAGGATTCATCAGTGGAGACGGTAGGAAGTGGTTGATTCTGGCTCTGTTTTAACGATGGAGTTGACAAGATTTCTAACATGTTGGATGTGGGATGAAAAAAAAGAAGTCAAGGATGACTTCAGGTATTTTTTTGTCGGAGAAACTGCAGGAATGGACTTGTATACCGAGGGAGCAGATAGGGCGTCAAGTGTTCTGTTTTAGCCCTGTGAAATGCCTGTTCAACGTGTAAGTGGAGACATTAAGTTGGAAGTTGGAAATAAGAGATTGGGACTCAGAGAATGAAATCGGGAAGGTGATAGATGGATGCAGAAAATAAAGCCATCACATGACATCACATATGGGGCGATGTAGCTGCAGAAGAGAAGAGACCTGTGCCCTGGGTCACTCCGACATGTAGGGGTCAGAGAGATAAGGCGGAACTAGCACAAGAGCAGCCAGTTGGCTAGGAGGGAAAGCAAGATTGGTGGGATCGGGGAAGCCAAGTGAAGAAAAAGTTCAAAGGGAGAGTCTTCAGCTGTGCCTAAGGCTGCTGGTGGCCAAGTGAGGTGAAGCCTGGAGTTGGCAATGTTGTGAGGATTAAGTGAAATAGTATTTGTACAGTGGTTAGCACATTAAACAAATGCCTAACAAATGGTGGCTCTAACCAGGATTGACTGGCACCTGAGTTTCATAGTTAGACATGCCTTCCTTTGGGTGAAAGTGCCTGGGAGGGGTATTTCGCTTTGACCGAGGGTAGGGGGAGTGAAGGAATATGTTGGATGTGGGTGCTAAGAGAGGTTGCCACAGAAGGGAGAAGGAGCCTAGGAAGGCGGGGGTGGGGGGGGGGCGGCCTCTGAAGATAACTTTCTGTGTTAAAGGTTCCCCAAGACCTGCTACTGGCATTACAGTCTACACTGAGGATGTATTAGTCAGCCTGCAATTATTTACTCATCTTTGGACACCTGTCTGATATCTAGGTCTGTTTCTGGAAGATTCTGAGTCTATTGAGATTTGGCAGAGCTTGCTCAGTGAGCCACTCCATCTGATTGCTATGTCCTGGTTGGCCTGTGACATCTTTACAAACAGTGGGGATCCAGCCCTCAGGGACATTCTTCTGGATTGATCAGGTGTTCTTTTCTGAGCTAAGATACGGCCTCAGATCCTTCTCAACACAGGTCTTCAGGAAATCCCTAACACTGATCATGGTGGCAAGCAAGATGCAGTATGGAGTAGTAGTTATGAGCATTATCAGATTGCAGGATTCACATCCCTGCTCTGCCATTTTCTACCCCATGGTCCTCAGGTGATTTACTTAACCTTTCTGTGTCTCAGTTTCCGCATCTGAAAAATAGGGATGGTAATAGAACTCCCCTCACAGGGTTGCTGTCATAATATGTAGAAAGCACTTAGAACAGTGCCTGAGGCACAGTAAGTGCTGAACATATATTAGCTGCTATTTTAATCCAGTGTGAGGTCTCTTCTCAGATATTATAGTCTCCTAGATACTATAACTGGGAAATTTTGAAGACAAAGTCCCTCATTTATAGTTTAAGTCATCATTGAACTTAGTCTCTAAAGGGAGGCGGTAGCAGAGGAGATGACCCTATAGTGGGAGATTGGAGTGTCTAGGTACTCCTTTCTCTCCCTCTCAGCCTCTTCTGGCTCTTCCGTGGTCACGCTATTCTTTACAGAGCAGTGCTAGTCTTTAAGTATGAATTCAGGCCCAGAAAGGCCTTTGCAATCGGTGGGTTCAACCATTTCACCTGTAATTGTCCTAGAAGCTTGGGGGCCATTTGGCCTGAGTGTCTCCAGGATAATGGGCAAGGAGGCTTTGGTGAAATCACTGCTTTTCCCTCTCTCCTTGGGACCATGGACCCCCACTTGGCCCCACCACCTCCAGCTTGGTGATTCAGAAACACCAACCTATCCATCTAAGCTACCCCTGAATGAGGGTATAGATCAGCCAAATCCATTCTGGCCATCATCGGGCTCCTGATGCTGCAGTCAGCTGGCCCTCACGTCCTCTACCAACATCAAAACTCAGAGAAACCCACATTGCTCCTTTGGGGAAAATAAGTGGTGTCATTGGTTTGGCAGCATTGAGTGTTGGTTAAGTGCTCTGGAGCCAGAAGACCTGGGTTCAAATATCACCTCCATCACTTTCTTGCTGGATCTTGTTGGATAAATTATTATGTACTTATTTAGTTTTAAAAATTATTTTATTGAGGTCATATTGGTTTATAACATTGTGTAAATTTCAGATGTACGTTATTATATTTCAGCTTCTGTATAGATTGCATCATGTTCACCATCAATAGTCTGGTTTTTTTCTGTCACCATACACATGTGCCCCTTTCGCCCTCCCCCCTACTCCCTTCTCCTCTGGTAACCACTAATCTGTTCCTTATCCATGTGTTTGTTTGTTTATCTTCCACATGTAAGTGAAATCATACAGTATTTGTCTTTCTCTGTCTGGCTTATTTCGCTTAGCAGAATACCCTTAAGGTCCATCCACATTGTCGTAAATGGCATGATCTTGTCTTTTTTTATGGCTGAGTAGTATTCCATTGTATGTATACACGACATCTTCTTGGATAAATTATTTAATTCCTTTTTGACTCTGCTGCTTCAAAGGTGACATGGGACCGGTAACAGTGGTTAGCTTACTGAATGACATAGCGTGAAAAGGAATGATGCTTGTGTGGTGTTTAGTATGGTGCCTGGCACATGGCACATACTCAACATTGGCTGGTGGCAAAATGATGGAGTGGGTGCTGTGTGTCTCCCATTTCTTCTTCTGGTTTTGAACCCTTCTCCTGCACCTCCTCTTCCCTGTGAGAGTTTGGCAGGGGCAAGGCATTTGTTCTTTTGGTGTTAAAAACAACTACCTGGAAAGCTCGTTGAAAATGCTGATTCTTGGGCCCCAGCCCTCAGACTCTAATTCAGTGGGTCTAAGGTAGGGCCCAGGAATGTGCATTGTTAATAAAACATTCTCTGTGACCCTCTTCTGTGATATGAGAGCCAGAAAGGAGTTGTTAATAAGAATTTAAGGCACCTTCTCACATTTCCGTTTTAGTAATGACAAAAAAAAAAAAAAAATCAGAATATCCATTCAAACCTACTAAGACTTACAACTGACTTCCATAAAAATCCCTCTGTGATTATACTCCCGTCCCATAGAGAATCTCTCACTTCTCTGCCTTCTACTCTTCATTCTACAACATTTCTTCAGTTCTGTGACTCTGTTTCCCCTCCTCCTATCCTCTCCCTCGTATACTACAGCACTTTTGGGTGAAGCTGCAGCCTAGCCGCCTCCCCTGAGCCCCAGACTTGTGTATTGACCCTTCCACCTGGATGGGTAACAGGTGCAAAACAACTCGTGACTCATGATCCTGACTCAGTGCCCTGTCTCCCCCCTCAGTCTGTTGTCCCTCCTCCACCCAGTTGTTCAGACCCCACACCCAAACGTCTCCTTTGTTCCTCTCTTTCTCTCCTCCAAATCCAATCCTTTAGCAAGTTTTACTGGCTCTACTTTCTTTCTTTCTTTCTTTGTTTTTTTTTTGTGAGGAAGATTGGCCCTGAGCTAACAGCTGTTGCCAATTTTCCTCTTTTTGCTAGAGGAAGATTGTTGCTGAGCTAGCATCTGTGCCCATCTTCCTCTATTTTCTGTGGGATGCTGCCACAGCATGGCTTGATGAGTGGTGCTAGGTCTCCTCCTGGGATCCAAACCTGTAAAGCCCAGGCTGCTGGAGTGGAGCGTGTGAACTTATCCATTACACCACCAAGCCAACCCCTCTACTTTCTTTTAGAAATTATTTTATTTTAAATTTTTTTCCAATTTTATTGAGATATAATTGACACATAACATTGTATTGGCTTTAAGTGTACAGCATAATGATCTGACATATGTATATATTGCAAAATGATCAACACAATAGGTTTAGTTAACATCCATCACACCACAGAGGTACAAATTTTTTTGCCTTGTGATAGGAAGTTTTAAGATTTACTCTCTTAGCAACTTTCAAATATACAACATAATGTTGTTACCTACTTTCATGCTATTGCCCAAATAGGCCCCCTTGGCACCTCTCCCACTGTAGCTACTGTTAAATTAATTAAACCAGAGGCCACTAGACTGAGGGGGCTGTCATGCTGTGGTGGCCTATATCAGCAAACCCAAATCTGAGCCCGTAAATGGCTCAAGGTTACAAAAATGAAACGCTAAGGACAACCAATCACAAACAGCCAGCTAGGCTTTGAGCTGAGCCAATGATTTCCTTGGTTTGCTCCCGCCTTCTCTCGGTAGGTCTCTCCTCAGTGCCTGGCAGTGGAGTGCTCCTGACTACTCCCTGTTTGCTGATGCCTGATTCGAATAATCGAATTTTGCTCAAATAAACTCTTAAAATTTTAAATTTGCCTCAGTTTATCTTTTAACACTACCCTAACCCAAGTCATCTTTACCTCCTGCCTGGTTTATTTTATGGTCTCGTAATTGGTCACCCTTATCCCCAAGAGCGACCTTTTAAACACGTCAGATCACGTTCATTCCTTTCTCTCAAAACACACACACACACACACACACACACACACACACACGCACACCCCTGTGTGTTTGCACACGCACTCCCGAACCCCTCCCCTGAGCCTCAGAACCCCACAGGATCTGGGCCTGCTGGCCTCTCTCATCTCAGCCTCGTTCCATCGTCCTTCCATTCACTTTGCTTGAGCCACTCTGGCCTTTCTGCATTTAGAGCACCGGGCTTTTTCCTGGCTCAGCGTATTTACTCCTTCTGTTACTTCTCTCTGGATCCTGACACGATCGGCACCTTCGGTTTTTCAGCAATGATGGAAGAATTGAGTAGAGACCATCCCTACCTCTGTGAGCCCTTTGAGGTGGCTTCAGACCACCCCTGGCCCTCCCTTTTGTCTCTCCACCATCTTGGGTCTTGTGAGAGAAATCAAAGGGATATTCACTTGCTTAGTGAATACTTAAGGCATATTCACTTTGCTCCTTAATCCTCACAATTTCATTTGCCTCCTAATTCTCAGACCAAGGATTTTTTGCCTGGTTCTGAACTGATTTGGGAGAATCAGTCTATCTCACAAAGACTTCCAAATATAATTTTTGGTAAAGTAAGTTTTCTTTTCAGGGAAGCTAAATTTAGGCTCTGTGTGGTTGGTGCTGTAGATTACTGAGTTGGTGGGAATTTTTGTGAGCTACAAATGGCCTTGTGACCAACTCTCCTTCCATCCAGGGTGAGAAGGCTTTATGCCAGTGAGCAGGCTACTGGTTTAGTTCCATTTGGAAAATTGATTCCAAATCCTCATTACGAAGTCAAGGCTGGCCTCTGACTCAGAATGGACTCCTGACAACCTTCCTTCCTGGGTTTCAGAAAGATATGGAATAGCTCCTGAAAGCTGGAAGGGACCCTTGACAACATCTAGCCTAGTGCTTAAAATTTCTTTTATAGATATATAAAAACAGAGCCTTTTGGCTTTATGGGTGTGAGGCCCAGTGAGGTGGATTAACTTGCCCAAGGTCATCTGCTTTCCTTGGGCTTCAGTGAAGGATCGCACACCTGTTAGATCTCAGCTGTCCAGAAGGATCAGGGTCCAGCCCATCCAGGACCCCCAGGAGCTCCGCAGTAGAACTGGATCCCCCAGGGCAGGGCAGCTGAAGCACTACAAGTGGAGAGAGGAAAAAAGAGGAATGGAGAGCAGGGAGAGAGGGAAAAAGGATGCTAGAAGGCAGGGCTGTGGGAAGTGGAGGGGTGGGAGAGAGGGGTGGGGGGAGCGACTCTGGAATGTGAATTTCAAATCTGCAGGCACAATCTGCCTTTGAATGGCAAACACTTTGGCAGGAGCCTGGCTGCTGAAGATCTGAGATAGTAGCTGCCTGCCTCTTAGCATTTTAGACTAAGTTCCTCTACTCCCTTATCTTCTTAATTTCCCAGCAAACAATGGACTATTGACTGAGCTTTCAGAGCTGTGGGTGTTCTTGGAGGGAGGCCGGCCAGAACTCCAGTGTCTCGGCTTTTGCTCCAACACCCAAGCCAGGCTCCATCTATCAGAAATATGAAACCCTGGAGTCTTCCTCCTCCTCACCTCTCTGCCTTAAGGCACAGGCAGCTGGAGGAGAGAACCTTGTGCCCAAGGTGTATGTACATGCATGTATGTGTGCCCGTGCATCTGTAGGCATGAGTGCAAGCATGTGCTTGTGTGTGTTGGCAGTGTGGGTGTGTGAGAGGAGGGCAAGGTGCATCTACCTGGCCAGTGATGCCGGCACTTCCCAGGCACACACCTTTCCTAGGGCAGGGTGCACCGATAGGAAGCAGTGTGGGCTGGAAAATGAGAAGCCTTATCAACCATGTCTTTTCTTGGAGGAGCAAGAAAAAGCTCCAGGGTCCTTTTCTTCCCCCGTCAGGTGAGCCAGGAAACTAGCTCCCAAACTTTCATGGCCATGTGCACAGAGACACTTGGCAAAGACACTGACTTCCCCATTCTGGGCTGTCTTACCCTTAAAGTCCGTATGGGAGTTAGTATCCTGGTAACAAACACCCGCTGGCACTTTGATAGGAACCGGCTGAGAAATGGTGTCCTGGGAACACTTCAGAGAAGGATCCTGAATCTTGGCTGGATCGCTCAGCTTTGGTTTCTCACGGGGTTCAGGACACATTCCTCCAAAATGTGGCACCTTGGCATATTGAATATTTCAAGCTGAAGGAATGTGAGAAATGGCACGTGCAGGAAGGACTTTCCCCTGAAGCAGGTCATAAAACCCACACGTGAGAGGTGCCCTCCCTGTACCTGGAGGAAAGGAACAGCTTTATCTCCGAAGAAGACACTGGAGGGACACAGAAGGAATTTGAACAAGCAGGTCTTGTTAACTTTCCCCCAGTTTACGACACTCAGCTCATATGCTTTGTTCTATCTTATCTTCCCATGACTCCCCGCTCTTCATCAAACCTGGCATAAAAACACTCAGCTTTAACTGAGTTCTTCACGTCTTGATTTCCTCATGAAGGCTCTCATGTCATATAAAACTTATATTAAATAAATCTGTATGCTTTTGTCTTGTTAATCTGTCTTTTGTTACAGGGGTCCTGGTTGAGAACTTAAAAGAGTAGAGGAAAAAGCTATTTTTCTCCTCTACCCTACAAATGGAGAAAACCTCGACTTGTGTTTAAATGTTTTGGGAGAGCGTTGTAGAGTGGACAAACAGGATGGGGAATTCCAGTCAAGTTCCCGAGTGGAGCACAGCGCCTGCCACATGTAGGTGTTCTAAATGCCAACAGCCTCTTCTCCCATTTCACAGGACTTTCCCGTCTCCTCTTAGATGGTACAGAGCAAAAACCACTAGCGTGATACACAGATGATTCAGTGGGGTGTGGAGAGAAAGTATTTAAACTTCTATTTGAATTTATTTTTTATCTCATCTTTTTTTAGTTTGTAGTGTATATTTTATAGTGTCAGTAATACATTAGCACATATATATAATCTATAAATAATTATAAATCTCATATAACATATATCTATATGATATGTATCTCTATAATATTTTTTACAAACTGGAAGTGAGTATGCACACACCTTTGAACTGTTATAGAATGAATTGCTGAAGAGCTGTGTTCTCCTGCCCAGCTAGGGCAGCTACCTGGGAATCTTGGGGAAAGACATAAGACAGACATAATGCCTCTGTTCTGAAGGGATTCAGAACAGGCCTCCCCAAGATGTGTCATTTTGGCATGTGGAATATTTTGAGCGAAAGGAAATCGAGACCCTGTGGGCTCAAGAGAAACTTTTCCCTCTCCCTTAAAGAATTTAAATTGGGGGCCTTGCCTATAACGAGAGTTATTACCAGAAATAAATTTCTATGACCTATCTGTATGGCAGGGCAAACCTCTGATTACTGAACATCTGTTCATCTTATCGTCCTGTGAATTACTCTCCTTCCCTCTGAAGCCTCAGGTCCCTATCCCATTCCTTAGCTCAAGATGGCATATATGCCTCATTTTAACTTTTTGTCTCTGAACCTCTCATGTATGTGGGGTTCCTGTACATATGAAATTAAATTTGATTTTCTCCTGTTAGTCGGTCTCATGTCAATTTAATTCGTAGACCAACCAGAAGAACCTAGAAGGTACAAGAAAATTTCTTCCTCCTCCTCAGTCCTCAGTCTCCACCTGTTGACATTTCCAAATATGCTAAGAAGCCAGCTCAGACCAGGGCTTCAGGAGAACGGAGAGGAAAAATAAAATTCATAGAAAACAAATGCCCTTCCTCGTGTCTAGCAAATTCAAGAAGGGAAGCTGAAGAAAGTCTGCCAGGAAACTTGGCCTGCTCAGAATGTTTTTTCCTCACTGTGGTCACCTCTGACAGGATTCCTGTGCTCCCAGCATCATCCTGGGCACCATGGGAGAGATGCCAAGGGAAGACGGGTCCTGGTTCTTACTGTGACCTCCATGTACTGATTGCCATAGAAGTTGTAAGGTGCAACTTGACTGCATCAATGCTGGAGAGGCTAAGTAAAGAGTGGTCAGAAGGCCCATCTCCCTGTCCTGCAGACTTGTCTTAAATGCTCCTACAGGCTTCAAACTTTATCAAAGTAAGATTTTTTTACCCTAATGGTGATGCCATTTCTTGAGAATTTACTGTATGCTATCCTTAGTGTTAAAGGTTTAACATATACAATCTCCTTTTTTCCTCACAAGAATATTATGATGTAGATTTGTTTTACACCCAAGAAAACAGAAACATAGAAAGGCTGAATCACTTGCCCAAGGTCACAGAGCTAATAATAACAAAAAAAATAATTGGTAAAAGGCTGGAGTCCAGTTCAGTTCCATCTACCTCTAAAGGGCCTACCAGTACCCACCATTGGTTATGGGAACTGTGGATATTCTCCTTGAAGAGGAGCTGATTCAGGAAGCTAAATTCAAATAACAAAAAAGTGCTAACGGGAAAAGTGAGCCGACTCACTCTGGGTCTTTCCAGAATCTAGATCCAGAACTGGTAGGTCATTAGAGGTCATTGAGAGGCAGAAGAACTTTCTGGCCATTGGATGGTCTAAGAGCTGGCTAGTTTAGTAAATATTAGCTATTTTATTTTGTTAAGATTCAGGGATCAGTTGCTCTCACCTGAGTCTATCTCTGAATGTATTTGCCACATTATCTTCTGTTTGTTTTATGTATCTCTCTCCCCAACCAGATGATGACTGTGTCGTCTTCATTTCAGCGTCTCTGGAATCCTAGCTCAGAGCCTGGAATATGGAAGATGCTCCATAAGTGTTTGTTGAAGGAATTATTGATAACCAGTTGGGCCAATACCTGCTTCCAGATTAGGGCATGTACTCAGGGGGAAAATGGCAGAGCTTGTTCCCCTTGGAAGGCTAATGGAGCCAGGCACCCAGAGATCATACCATCCTCCACGTCACATTCCCTGCCAGCCCCTCAGAGGGAAATGAGATCTCCTACTGGGACCCTGGGCATCCCATTTGGGTGAAGGCATGGTCTCCGAGAGGAGCTTCTGTACTCTTGTGAAGATGTCTCTTTGAAGGACTCTTGGTTTCCCAGTACGTTTTCAGTCCTTGGTTCCACAAAACTGTGGGGCATTGCTAACACATGCATCCATGAGCCCTGAGTTAACCTAGCCTCCCCAGCTTCAGCTTCAGTTTCCCTCTTAGGTGAGTCCGTATCTTAGGAGGTGAGGCTGTTGACAGCACTCTCAACTCGGAATAGAGATGTACTATGCAGTCCTCAAAGAGCAAACAGTTTAACATCAAGCTTCCTCACCTCCGTTCTGACATTCGCTATTCTGAGGTGAAGTATCCGAGGGCCCACCGATGGCTTTTACTCCTGCATGGTTATGAGGTGACAGAAGTGTTTGTCTTGTTGGGTTTTTAGTTAGAAGACCAAAAAGCAAACTAGATCACTATGTCACTTATGCCCAGATCCCGGAGATCGAAACTACTTGGGAATGTTTAGGGGGACAGTGTGTGCCTGTTGGCCTTCCCAGCTAGGCCACAAAGCAGACCCTACCTCTGCAGGTTGTCCTAGAAGCACGCATCTGCGTGGTAGCACCACACCAGAGTACTCCAGGACAGATTTCTGCTTTCTCTCGAGATGAAGAAACAAGAGACTGGATTTACTCCCTCTCCTAAAACTGCTAAAACATCAGATAAGATATATGAATAAGACACTAGACATCAGCCAATGAAAACCAGTGATCCCTGGGAGGTGAGAAAAAATGAAGTGAGCCATGGGATTACCGGAGTCTGCTGCCTTGAGAGAGTTTGCGGACCATGAGGTGGGAAGGGGAACCCAGGCAGAGCCCAGTGGACTCCCTGAGATGAGGAGATGGAGCTGAGTGTCCAGGGAGAGCAAGTCCACAGGGCTAGAGGGCACAGGACAGAGAGAGAACTTTGGAGGGCTGCAGAAGCTCCCTTTGTGTATTTAGCAGAGCAGCGATCTACACAAGGCCAAGGCAAGAACCACGTGCGAGGACTACAGGGAATGTGCCCTGCGCTCGCACAGCACTGGGAATAGTGCCTGTTCCCACCAGACAGACTGGGAAATCTCACTATACGTGGGGCACGGGGGAGAGTATTCAGAAAGTTCTTGCCTTCGACTTCATCAAAATTTATAGCTGCTTCTTTGAAAGATACTGTTTAGAGAATGAAAAGACAAGCCACAGAGTGGGAGAAAATATTTGTAAAGCATATATTTTTAAAGGACTTAATCTAGAATATATAAAGAACTCTCAAACTCAGTATTAAAAAAAAACAACTGCATTAAAAGACAGGGAAATGATTTTAACAGACACTTCACTGAAGAAGATGCTCAACACCATTAGTCATGCGGAAAATGCAAATAAAACCTCAGTGGCGTACCACTACACTCCTATTAGAATGGCTAACATTATAAACACTGAGCATACGAAGAGTTAACAAAGATGTGGACAAATTGGAACTCTCATATCCTGCTGGTGGGAGTGCAGAAGATGCAACCACTTTGGAAAACAGTTTGGCAGTTTCTTAAACAATTAAGCATACACTTACCATACAATCCAGCTTTTCCACTCCTGAGTGTTAACTCAGAGAAATGGAAGCATATGTCCATCTGTATTAGTTTTCTACGGCTACCTTAACAAAGTAACACAAACTGGGTGGCTTAAAAACAACAGAAATACATTGTCTCACCTTTCTGGAGTCTAGAAGTCTGAGACCAAGCTGTTGGCAGGGCCATCCTCCCTCAGAAATCTGTAGGGGAATCCTTCCTTGCCTCCTAGCTTCCAGCGATTTGTTGGCAATCTTAGGCATTCCTGGGCTTGTTGCTGCATACCTCCAGTCTCTGCTTTTATTATCACGTGGTATTGTCTCTGTGTCTCTCTTCACATGGCCATCTTCAAATAAGGACGCCAGTCACGTTGGGTTAGGGGCCCACATACTCCGGTGTGACCTCATCCTCACTAGTTACATCTCTAATGACCCTTCTAATTAAAGTCATTCTGAAGTACTGGGGATTAGGACTTTAATATATCCTTTATTTGGGGACACAAGTCAACCCATAACACCATCCAAAGATCTGAAAATGAATATTTGTACCGGTTTTATTTATAATACCAAAAAACGAGAGGTGATGCAAATGGCTGTCATCAGGTTAATGGATAAACAAATTGTGGTGTATTTATACATCATAATACTACTCAGCAATAAAAGGAATAAACTGTTGATATGTGTAAAAACAGACGAATCTTCACATAACTATGTTGAATGAAAAGAAGTCAATCAAAAGAGAGTATGTACTATATGATTCCATGTATATGAAATTCTAGGAAATGCAAACTAATCTATAGTGACCAGAGCAGATAAATAGTTGCCTGGGGACAGTGGCAATGGTTTCCTGGATGTATACTGTCTGAGTTTCCTATCGTTCCTTAACAAATTACCACACATTTAGTGGCTTAAAAGAACACAAATGTATTCCTTCATAGTCTGGAGGTCAGAAGCCTGAACTGAGTCTGACGGGGCTAGCACCAAGGTGTTGGCAGGCCTCTTTCTCCTCGAGGCTCCGGAGGAGGATCTGTTTTCTTGCCTCATTCCGCTTCTAGAGGCTGCCCTCGTTCCTTGGCTTGTGGCTGCTCGTGCCAATCTCTGCTTCAGTCGTCACCTTATCTTCTCCTAACTTAGATCTTCCCGCCTTCCTCTTATGAGGACCCTTGTGATGACATTGCACTCACCTGATAGACCAGGATTCTCTCTCCAGCTCCAGATTCTTAAGTTAGTCACATCTGTAAAGTCCCTCATACTGTGCCAGGTAACCTACTCACAGGTTCTGGGCATTAGCACATGGACATTATTCACATACGCATTTGTCAAAACTTCTCAATTGTACATTTTAACATGTACAGTTTATTGTATGTCAATTATATATCAATAAAGCTGTTAAAAACTAAAACCAAAACTAAGCCTAATAATTTACTTTGATTTAAAAATAAGTGCAGCAGGGACTCTGCCTGCCGCATCCAGTCAGCTTACCTGGGATCTTTGGATTCCTGCCAGTCATTGCTGAGATGAGCAAGAATTGTTCCAGAATATCAGGGCTCCTCCAGGGAAGTGTGCCTCCGCTTCTGGCAAATGATATCCTTGGCTTGGTTGGTGTCTCGGGGACACTCCAGAGGGATGTAGATGCGGGGCGTGCCCTACAGGGTGCCTCCTGTATTTTTATGCTGATGAATCAAGGTAAAGAGAGGAATAATAATCAGAGAAGGGGAGCCAGTGTGTTCTGTGCCTGGCATACTGGTCCATTAACGTTTGCTCCAATTGACTTTTCCAGTCTTACTCCCTGCTTCCCTTGGGCCACCCCCTGCATGACACTGGATTCAAACAGGTTAAAGGAATTGCTCCTGAATATATAATTAGGAAGAAAAGAACAAGGGCTCAATACTTCAGCCTTCTGTCTCTAAACCTTGTGATGGTCCCATGGCCACTTCCGTGGGGCAGGTGTTCGTCGCTGAGGATGTGATGAAGAGCCTTGGGTCTTTCTGCAGCTCTGACGGGGAAGAGTTGTCTCCTCCGAGGAATCCTGTAGGGGCTGCTGTCAGCCCGGGACCTCAGAGACACCTCTGCCTATCTGCTTGATGTAGCCCACTTTATTCCTGGATGAAACAGAATGGTTCTTCTACCAGAGTGCTCAAGTACACGTGTGGCAGACTTAAAAATTGCTAGCAAATTGCCAGCTCGCTTTCTTTCTTTGTCTTCTTTTATCGAGATATAATTGACACATAACATTATATGTTTCAGATGTACAACATAATGATTCGATATTTATATGTATTGTGAAATGATCACCATAATAAGTCTAGTTAACACCTGTCACCATACGTAGTTATAAATTTTTTTCTTGTGATGAGAACTTTTAAGATCTACTCTTTAGCAACTTTCATATATGCAACATAGTATTATTAACTATAGTCATCATGCTGTATGATTCCATGTATATGAAATTCTAGGAAATGCAAGCTAATCTATAGTGACCAGAGTAGATAAATAGTTGCCTGAGGACAGTGTCAGTGGTTTCTTGGATATATATGGTATGAGTTTCCTATCGCTACTGTAACAAATTACCACAAACTTAGTGGCTTAAGTGGCTTATTTATTTTATAACTGGACGTTTGTACCTTTTGACCCCCTTCACCCTTGGCTCCACTTCTTTCATTCTTTCATTTTCTTTCTCTCCCTCCTTCCCTCCCTCCCTCCTCCCTTTCTTCCTTCCCTCCTCTTTTTGGTTGCTATTTATCATTTTTGGTGGTTGTGGGCATGTTGCTGTGAGCTATATTCGCTGTCTTCTTGTCTAACCACCTAGAAGGTACTGACAGGGACTTTCGGCTCTGAAGTCAACGTGGCAACTGAAGCTGTGAAGTAAATGCTGAATGTGACTCCACAGCCGTACCCTGCCGAGCGAGCTGTGCCCTCTGTCCTGGAGTGAGCACACGCCGTGTGATGGTGCCTCTCTGCATGGCACAGTCCCTTGCCTACGGAAGGAGTAAATTGTCTGATACCACCCTGCACTGAATAGCTTTTAAGAGATAAGAACCTCTTTGGTTCTTGTGCCAGAGGATTCATTTGGTGCCCACATGCATGTTCTCCTCAGCGTGCACCAGGCATTTGTGTGCCCCTTGAGGCAGGGGAGGGTGGTGAGGACGTGCCTTTCCTGGCTGAGAGAAGAGCCACTTCCACTCTCCTTCAGGACCATCCTGCCTGCAGCTGTAACAGCTCTTGGCTGCCCGGCAGCTGGGAATAACTTTCTTGTTCTCTGGCAGGCACACAGCAGAGTGTAGGGGGAGTGTGTGTGTGTTTGTAAGCTGGAAAGCTAAAGCTGAGGAGTGGAATGTCACAATGTCTGAAGTAAAGGGCTCCACAGTGCTTCCTCCTACCCTTGATCTGCCTGGGCTGGTAGACCCCAGTAGGCACAAGAGACTGGTTGTGTATGTCCTGCGTCCCCTAGGCTGATGTCCCAGCAAGGAGGGAGGCCCACCACTCTTCTTCCCCATCTGTACCTTGCATGGGGACAGAGAGACTCTGTATTGGGTTATGCATGAGGTGAATATACCATATATGTACGTGTGTATGGAAGGAAAGAATTTTGACTTGAAAATATTTTTTTTTGGCAAAGATAGCACATCTCTTAAAGGAGATGGCAGAATTGCCAAACTAAGCCTCCAGAAGAAAATATAACAGAGAGTGTGAAAGAAATCCATGTTCAAACATTGGCAAGTGTGAAACACTCAAGAATTTTTGTATGAACATCATATTGTCAGAGCAAAATGAAATTAATTTCGTCTTTGGCAAGTGTTTCGAATGAAGACAGAACTGGAGCAAGCGGACGGAGGCGACTGCTCTGAAATTTTTGCAAGGAGCCAGACAGAGCTTAGCAGGGTAAAAGACAGGAAACCTGAAGGCTGAGTTCTTTTCTTCGGTTAATTAATGCCCGAGAACTTAAGTGCACTGTGTCCCAAGGGTCCCAAGGAGTGGCCAAAAGAGGGACTGGAATTTTATTCCCCTCCACAACTCAATCACAGGCAGAGTTAAGAATTAAGTTCATTTCAAAATATTTGTTGAGCATCCCTATAAAATTTCTTGGGCAAACTATTGTTCTAGGCATCAGAGGAGGGGATGGTCCCACCTCTTTCATACAATCTACAGTCTACAGATCTGAATTCAGGTAACTAGAATCAAAGGCAATGTGAGACAAATACCACATTGGAAATGTAAGCAAAGTGCCAGGGAATAGGGGGTTCAGAGTGATCAATTCTTTTTTTTTTCTTGAGGATGATTGGCTCTGAGCTAACATCTGTGCTAATCTTCCTCTATTTTATGTGCTGCCACAGTGTGGCTTGATGAGTGGTGCTAGGTCCGCACTTGGGATCCGAACCTGTGAACTTCAGGCCAGCAAAGAGGAATGCTCGAACTTAACCACTACACCACTGGGCCAGCCCAATTCTGACAGAGTTGCCTTTATAGGGCCAGGATGGAGTCGGGGAATACTTCACAGAAAAGACACAGACATTTGAACTGAGTCTTGAAACATGTAGAATTTTGAGAGGAGAAGGGGAAGAGGGATGATATTACAGCTGGAGGTCCTGGACATGCCAGGATTCAAGCAATGATCCGGAGACCTCATACACCCCTGCACTCTTCTTGGAGTCTCTTCTATGGTCAGGTGCAGGGAGAGTGTGATCTTGCTGATGTGCCAGAGGTGCTTTAACACTAGTGGGAGGGCTGCAGCCCAGCCATGGGCTACTGTGGGGCAAGCCCCATTCCTGCTCCACTGGCGACTCAGCCAGTACTCTTCTCTCTTCTATACCTTGCCATTCACACTGGCCTTGTAGAGTCTGGTAGATTGGCAGATCCTGGAGTTGGGCAATGCTGATCTCTGTTCTCTTTTGGAACTTGTCAGCCATGGTTGTCATATTACAGTATGGCAGTGCTTGGGGCAGGTGAGGAGCCAGTCCCTCCATCCCTCTTCTTCCTCTGAAGGCACAGGAGTTCACCATCCCAGTGGCCCCTAGGTCAAATTGGAGAAACAAGACTGGACTCAAGTTCTCCCTCTTCTGTTCCACACCTTGCATTTTTGGTGGCCAACACATTGCAGGTTCTCTCTCAGATTTTTGTTCAGAGCATCCTCAAACCCAGGTCTCTCTTCTTTCCACCATTTCTAACGTCCGCAGAGAGCGTTTCCCCTAGGAGCCTCAGGCTGCTGCTCTTTAGCACTCAGTTTATGTTCTGGTGGGAATGCTCTAGCTGGGCTGTGAGGTTAAGGACCAGCGGAGGGCAACTTGCTCAGAGCAGTTGCTACTCTCCACAGTTGCTCCCTGCTGGGCATCAGCTGTTCTCATTACTGGTGGCACACCTGAGCACCTGCCAGTGCCTCCAGATTCCGGCCAGGTGCTCTTAGGAGCACGCACAGTATTCTAGTTGCCAGTGTTGGTAATTGTTGTTTATCCAAAGTTACGAGCTCAGTAAATGTTGCCCGATGAGGCTGAAGTTCTTCTGGGTGTTTGCTTGAGTGCTTCACAGTGGATTCTCTTACTTGGCATCTTAAATTATCTAAAGCGGTTTGTCTGAGAATGTAAAGTTACTTACTGGATGCTAGAATTTTTGTTCGGAAATAGTTTGAACCTATAGATCTTTTTGGGAAGGATTGATGTCTTTATAACATTTACATGATTATTTGTTTTTTCTTTATGTCCTTCTATAAAGCATTGTATTTTTCATGCAGGTCCCTTATAGTTTTTTATTAAGACTATACTTTAATATTTTGTGTATTGCTGTTATTGTGAATTAGATAATTTTTTCATTATGTTTTCCAATTGGATATATGTATGTATGTATATATATTTATAAAAATATGTAAAACATATAAGAGCTGTTGAATTTTTATTTATTTTGATTTTCTGTTTTGGTTCATGTATGTGTGTGGAAGTGTGTTTTGTTTTTATATAGATAGTTATGCATTGGAAAGAAATTTTATCTCTTTCTACTTACTATGTAACTGTTTTGTTCGATTCATGTCTTTGTGAATTGGCTAGAAGATATATATATTATATATATATATACATGCACATGTACACATATATATGAATTTTTGTTTAATTTTATTCTATTTTGGGGAGGTCTTCAGTTTATTTTTATTTTTTTATTGAAGTATGGTAGACATACAATATTATATTATTGTCAGGTGTATAACATAGTGACTCAACACTTATTTACATGACAAAATGATCACCCTGATAAGATTAATGACCATCTGTCATCATACAAAGTTATTACAATCTTGTTGACTGTGTTCCCTATGCCGTAAATTATATCCCCATGACTTCTTTATGTATGACTGGAAGTTTGTACCTCTTATCTCCTTCCCTTGTTTTGCCCTTCCCGCAACTCCCCTCTGGCAACAATTAATTTGCTCTCTGTATCTATGAGTCTGTTTCTGTTCTCTTTTGTTTGTTCATTTCTTTTGGTTTTTTTAGATTCCATAATAAGTAAAATCATATTATATTCTTCTTTCTTTGTCTGGCTTATTTCACTTAGCATAATACCCTCTAGATCCATCCATGTTGTCACAAATGGGAGGATTTCATTCTTTTTTATGGCTGAGTAATATTCCGTCACCCCTCTCCCCTCACCCCCCCACCACATCTTCTTTATCCATTCATCTACTGATGGACACTTAGGCTGCTTCCATGCCTTGGCTATTGTAAATAATTCTGCAATGAACATAGTGGTGCATATCTCTTTTTGAATTAGTGTTTTCATTTTCTTCAGGAAAATACCCAGACGTGATATTGCTAGATTGTAAGATAGTTCTATTTTTAATTTTTTGAGGATTCTGTAGTGGTTGCACCAATTTACATTCCCACTAACAGTGCACAAGTGTTCCCTTTTCTCCAGAACAACCTTTACCAACACTTGTTATTTATTGTCTTTTTTTTTTCTGCTGAGAAAGTTTTGCCCTGTGCCAGTCTTCCTCTATTTTGTATGTGGGTTGCCACCACAGCACGGCCACTGACAAGTGGTGTAGGTCTGTGCCTGGGAACTGAACCTGTGCCTCTGAAGCAGAGCTCGCTGAAATTAACCACTATCTTAACTTAGCTATCTATAACTTAACCATTATCTTTTTGATAATAGTCATTCTGACAGGTGTGAGGTGATATCTCATTGTGGTTTTATTTGCATTTCCCTAATAATTGATGATGTTGAGCATCTTTTCCTGTGCATATTGGCCATTTGTATGTCTTCTTTGGAAAAATGTCCATTCAGGTTCTCTGCCCACTTTTTAATTGTATTATTTGTTTTTTTGTATTGAGTTGTATGAGTTCTTTATGCATTTTGGATATTAACCCCTTATTGGATATATCATTTGCAAATACATTTTCCCATTCAGTAGATTGCCTTTTTGTTTTGTTGATCGTTTCCTTCACTGTGCATGAATTTTAAAATGGAGATAAGAGTTGTTGTTGTCATGAGTCCCTCGTTTGTTTATCTGTTGATTTTTATAATGGCACCCATAGAATTTCACTGTTAATTAAAATATTCACTGCTCATCTAAGAAATATTATTATCTGGAACGTTAAGGTAATTCTCTATTCCTAGCTGGCTAAGTACTTCTTTTTCAGAATTCAGGAATGGCTCTTAAATGTTGGATATCTATTGAAATAATTATCTTTTCTCCCATGTCCCTGAAATGATGTGTTATATAAATTGATTTACTAATACTTAACCATGCATAAATTTACAAATAAGCCATCTTGGGTCATGTATTATTTTTTTTTGAGTTGTTGCACTAGGTTTATTTTGTTCAGTTTTTTTATATCCATATTATAAAAGTGAGTTTTACCTGCAGTTTTCTATTTTGTGTTTTCTATGTGAGGTTGCAGAATCTGGGTTATGGTAGAGTCATAAAATGAATGGAAAAGTGTATCAGATTTTTCCATGGGACTGTGTACAGCACAAGGAGTATTTACTTGTAAAAAATGTGTATAATTTGCCCAAAAACTAACTGGTTAGAGCTTTTTTGGGACGCACTTATTTGATAATGATGTCCATTTCTTTCATGATTATCTGTCTCTTAAAATGTCCTACTTCTTAATTCAATACGTATCATCTCCCAAAATCATCCATTTTAGAGTTATTAACAGAGTTGCCCATAGTTTTCGCGTAACAAAATATCTTCTTCACAGCTCTCGTCATTCCCAATTTTGCATGTTTGTCCTAACTTCTTTTTCAGTTAGACTTCTGAGAAATCTATGCACTTCATTGTTTTAGATGCCATGTGGCTGGGTTCTAAACTCTTTATATAACACTTTAGTTACATTACATTTATAGAATTGAATCAATGTCAATTAATTGCTCCTGAAACTTAATATCAATGAATTAATATCAGTTAATCTCTCTGGCAGGAGGCAGTTTTGGTGAGTAGTTAGAATCAGACATAAGGAACCCATGAGGAGCCTTCCTTGGAGAGGCAGAGGGCATCAGCAGTGATAGAGGGACAGAAAGAATGGTGAAAAGAGAGCATCCATCCAGGGAGAGGGCCGGACAGCTGACCCTGATACAAGTTTTAGGTTGCACAGGGCTAGTCGGGTTTGTGTAGGCAACGTGTCCTTTACTTCCTCTTTCTTCACTCCTCTCTCTTTTAAAGTCTGCTTGGTTCTGGAATCTGACCCTTAGTCTTTCCCTATATCCTTCACTCCTTGTTTAGGCTTGAACTTTGTCCCCAGACTGGGTCTTTGGTGGCCTTGGCCAGTCTTTGCTTCAAAACAGGAAGTTCACCTCAATTGCTAACTTTGCCCCATTTTTAATGCCCTGGGTAGGGAATGTTATTCCACACAAAAACGGATTTTCCATAAAAATGAGAATTGGCAACTTATCCCATGAACTTCACTGAAAAACAATTCTTTTATATTTAAATAATGGTGGGAGACCCTTAGTAAGGCAATACTTTCTCCTTTTCTTTTCATTGATTATTTTTAGGATACATTAAATGGTAACTAATTTGAATGATTAAGAAATCAGACATGAGAGAAAGACTCAAATGTTATTCATATCTTTTAAAACTGAACATCCTTATTAAAAACATCTGTGTTTCTGACAAAATGGGTCTTTACTCAATGTCCTTTGAGAGACTTAAGTTCTCTCAAGTTGCTAAGTTTTCAACCAGACCATTGGTTCCTTAATGAAAACCATAAAACCACTGGCAGATTTCTAAGGGGAGACCTGATCTTCAGTTTGCTTCTTCTATGAGAAAAAGAAGGGGCTCAAGCAGTGGAAATGTTAACTCTCTAGTTCACCTGCCATTTTTCTCAGAGGCAGATGCCTGGCATACTACCTTGTAGTATTATCAAGGCAAAACTGTGTATCTAGATCCCCATTTTCAGTGAGAAGTGACTGGAGAAAGCTGAGTGTATTTTATTTCTATCTTTGAGACAAATATTGTGTGGTGGTCATTTTTCACCAACTTACTTGCTTACTGGATCTTGACAATTGTATTGCTGGGGCTGGCTTTGGAAGAGCTAAACCGCAGAGGGGTACCCTTTCTCCATCAGTCTGGTTGAGGGGTTCTCTGACCAGAGTTGCACACTGTGGTAAGGTTGCTGGGAGGTGACTGAGGAGTAAAGGACATGTCATCCTTTGCCAAAATAATTGAGTGTTTAAAACATCTTCCAGGATGTTTTCTGCTCTGTTTTATATGCCTGGTTAAGAACTCTGCTCCCAGAGAAACAAATTTGAAGATAATCCATGAAGTGAAATTCCGCCCCATGTTTCTTCTCCTACTTTAATGGGAAAACTTACTCTATATTCTCATGATACCCAAACATTATATACGTACAAATATTTTGCCTTCACTGACTATGGTAAAGAGAGATCTCTCTTTTAAGCCAGTTGTTCTCAAAGTTGAGGCTGCATCTGAATCAATGGAAGGCCTTGTTCAAACACAGATTGTTGAGTCCCACCCTCAGAGATTCTGACTTAGTAGGTTTGGGGTGAGGCCTGAGAATTTATCTTTCTAACTAGTTCCCAGGAGATGCTGATGCTCCTGGGCATTCTTTGAGAAACTCTGCTCTAAACAAACTCATGAGTTAAGTGAGAATGCTCATAAAATTTCTTAAATATCTAAGTTTTCTCATAGCACAGCTTCACAGGTAAGTGCAAATTGGATCTGAAGCATCTAGTTGGGAAAGGAAGCCCAGAATAACGTAGGCTGATGGAGCAATTATGGGAAGTTCCAAATTAAACAGGATGATCAACTTCACAGAACACACACCTAATTGATTCTATTGAATACGGGTTTTGAGGCACCTCAGCTGTGAAGTAAGGTGCGTCATAAATGAGATCTAGTGTGACCCAGTGGTAGCTCTGAACTTCCAAATGTGAGCTTCATTAGGCCACCTCCAGGTGAGCACATTGTCCGAGTTCTGGTGACTTATGCAAGGGAACAGCACTGCCTTCCTCAGGTTGAACCACCTACGGTGTCAGTTATGGAGTGTGCCTGACAAGGACCTGGAAGTAATTCCTCAAACAACCAAAACGTACAAACACACATACTTTCAAAGTGGCCATTTTCTTTGAGTTGCCTCCCCACGTCGCTTCCTTTGGGACTGGAGGAAATGGCTTTGCCTCTAGCTATGCAAGGTCACCATAGATAGAAGCTCATTTTCTTTGCCAGGGTTAAGCCTGGCTAACGAGGAGAAGACCAGTGTCCCCAGCCTCTGCCCAGGAAGACTTGTCATCTATGCTACACAAAGATGGGAATCAAGCAGGTTCACTATGGAAGCCAAGGCCAGGCCAGAATTTCTGCTGGGCTCTCTTCAGTCAGAGGGGTCATATCACAGGAAACAGTGTTCAACTTCCTCCTTCAGATTGTGTCCTGAACAACAGAGCCTTCAAGCTTTAGGATCTACGTGGAGAGGAAATGAAAACTTGTGCAAAATCAGGCACTTGCCTGATTCCTCCTGTGGCTGAATGACCACAATGATGTCAGTCCCCTGCAAGTGTCCTCTGGGACAGCTCAGAGAACTCCTGGACAACCGGGCACTGCTGGCTCCCCATCTGAATACTGGAACCAAAGTCAAGCTGGTTTGTCTTTGACAGAGTGGCTTTTGAATTCTTAAAATATGTTCTGACTGGTGTCTAGCCAGTGGGAGATGTGATTACAGTAACTGATGGGCCTATGATAGAGACTGCTCTCTGAAAACGCTGTGTTGGGTATTTTGAAAGTGATTCCATGAACGCTTATTTATACATGACTCTGGTTTTCTGTATGTGAAAGGCTTGTGGCTAATGTGTCAAATGAGGACAACCAAACCACCAAGGTCTTTTCCCTGGAAGATGACAGTAGAAGAATTTAGGACTAAGAAAATGCAAGCATTTGAGACAATATGGTCATGGTTGTAAGGTTTCTTTAATTTTTTTTTTTTGGTTGGGAATAAAGAGAGACGAAAGTAAGGCCAAAATTTACACTGAATTCAGAATCTATGATCACATCTACCCGTGTCCTACTTTCCTGGAACATCCAATTTTATTTAGCAGGTTAAAGCTGAGAGTTTCAGAGTTGAATATTTTTCTTATCACTCTGAGAAACAGTGACTTTAAACACTTAAAAAAACAACAAATACAAAAAGAACATCAAGTACAGCTATACCTTGTACTTCGTCACAATAGCTATCTTTGGTCAAGGTTTTTTGATGTAGCTGTTTCTTCCACTTCATTATTTACTGATTGTTCTCGTATCCTTGATTTAATGGGTTTATTGTCTAAGTTTCTATTATTTTAATTCCTCTCATCCCCTCAGGAAGGAATACTAAGCAAACCCAAGGCAATATAGATGATATTTTTCAACTCTTCAGTTTTATCTTTAATCTGCCTTGATTGGTGACAAGGTAGCTTATTCCAGCCATGTGGGTACTAGGATGCTCTTGCTTGTGATGAACAATGTGGTATAAACCTAGGGAGCAGACTGACTCCCAAATAAAAGTCACTTTCAACCTGGTATTTTAGTGCTTATCTGTATGGTTAATTTTATTTCTGTATTTCAACTCTTTTCAAAAAAGCCACTGGGAAATATTTAATTATTTCAGTGTAACTTACTTCTCAAGCCCGTGAGTGTTTCTTGGCAATGCTGATGACAAAGTCCGATAGCAACTTCCATAGTCTGGAGAGAATTAGGATGTCATTATAGTCTTTTCCAGTCATCAAGAATGAGTTGGAAGAGATCATTATCCTATTTGCAAATGAGACACAGGTATGGGTGTGAAGAGGCCTGGCCATGACCATTCAACAAATGAGAGGTCCAACGAATGATGGGCCTCATTTCTTATGTCTCAGGTATCTCCTTATCCTCGGCAAGACCACGAGGACCACCAAGACATTCAGAAGAGACACTGATCTTTCCTAGGTGTTCCAGTTTGGGGGCCTATAAATGTAATCATTTACTTCACATGCTTACTAAAAATTGATTCGTGAAATTGTTCCTACACAATCTGCATGGGTACCAGTTGCAAGTGGGCAAGTTGAACCAGAGATGTGGTGGTGACTATGTGAGAACAGGCAATCTCTGCTTTGCAACTACGTCAGTCAGGCTTGTGCAGTTCATGCCACCAGCTTGCAAATGTGCTTCTCCACCCGGCGATGGCTCCTTATCATGACAACAGATGAAGATGGCGTCCTAGAAAGATAACTGTGATATCTTTCAGAACTGGGTTACATTCCCTCTATTTATTTATTTATTTATTTTGGTGAAGAAGATTGTCCCTGAGCTAACATCTGTGCCAATGTTCTTCTATTTTGTATGTGGGATGCTGCCACAGCATGCTTTGATAAGTGGTGTGTAGGTCCGTGCCCGGGATCTGAACCTGCGAACCCAGGGCCACAGAAGCAGAACATGCGAACTTAACCACTATGCCACCAAGCTGGCCCCTACACTCCCTTTTTTATATAAGAAAATCGTCATAAATACTTTATTATCTCATGTTCCTGGGCTTTTTGTTGTTGTTGTTGTTGATACCTTAGTGGTGATGAAGGGTCTAGCTGACTGAACTGAAAAGTCAGAGCCTGGCGAGGCCTCTCCAACATCGATGATGGAACCTCCAGGCTCCCAAATAGAAGCCTTCTGCCATCACCTAGAGGCTAGACCAGTTGCCTCCTCTAATGTCTGTTTCCCATTGTCAGCAACGTCCCACCCACTAAGCCATTCCACTAAGAAAGTAGTGTATTGCAATGTGAAGAATCTGGGGTCGCAAACTACATATAAGTAGGAAATTTGTGGATATGCTGTAAGAGATCATGAACTTGTGACTGGTGGGCCATGTGGCAGTGTTTTAAAGGCTATGGCACCAGGAAGGTAATGTGCTTACTCACAACGCAAGCACTTTACACCTGCTTCCCTACTCCAGCCTCCGCTTCACACTTTCGTATTGTCTGCCTGGTTCCTACACATTCTTTGGGATCCTTATTAGATTCATGGGGTCCTAGCCCAGGCTTCTTTCGAAGTTATGCTTTTTTTCCTAGTTTCATCTTGTTTCTGCCACAATTGAGTCAGAGCTCTACCTAAATGTTTCTGGTCCTTGCGGAAAAGTGTTCATTTTGTTTCCAGGTACAGCAGTTGAATCCAGGCCATGCTATCTTGTCAAGAACAGCAAGGCCCTGAGCTGCACTGCTGTTCTTTAGGCTGTGGCCCAGGGAGTCCCGGAACTTAGCCTCCTTGTGGTGTGGCTCCTTTAGCTTCCTCAGTCTTTTCTTGGGCTCCTCACCAGCCCACCCCCTCCAGACCTAGGTCATTTGTCTTTCATCTTCTGCCTAACTTCCTCCTAGCTAATCCATGGCCCATTAAAATTAATGTTGGCAAAACTTCCTCATTGACATGGGCTGTATGTAAGATGATTCTTGTCAATAGCTACAAAGGATGCACACTCCATATATAAAACTGAAAATGTTCATATTCAACTGATAATTATTAAGTATCTACTATAAAAAGACACCTTACTGGTGCTTTCACAGATGCTCCTTTTATGGCACTGGTGTGAGGTAGGGATCATCATTGCCCAATGAAGGAAATAGACTATTTAGAGAACTTGTGCAAGTTCACACAGCTGGTGAGTGGATGAGCAGTTGCTAGGATTCACAAACCAAAACACTTTCTCGCCACAAGATCAAGGGTCGAGGTGAGGGAGACGCAGGCAACACCTCTTTGTCCAGCTCCAGCCTGAGGCAGTGTGCCTGGGCAGGTCTTATGGAGTGAGGGATGGGGATGGGCAGCAGTGTAAACTGAAAGGATGTAAACTGCAAGGGCCGTTGACTGTTAGTCACTGTTCAGAGCCTAATTTGGGTAGAGAAGCAGCATGAGGCATCGTCACAAATTTCATTCTACTCTCAAATCAATCTGTTCCTGATAGCCTTGTCTCATTGGGAGGTGGAAGGAGTGACACACAGGTGAGGGGGAGCTGAAGACACAGACACAGGGGAGCTGAAGCTGCTGAGACTTCCCTGAGGCTCTCTCAGGGTTGTGAGTTTGGGGGTGGAAAGGAAGAAGCAGTTAGGAGTTTATCCTCCAGGGAGGATCTCGGCACATTTTAATTCCATTGTCCCCTTTCTCTGGACTCTTGCTCCACACACAGAAAGGTGAAGGAAGGAAGAGGATAATGAAGTGGTGATAATGCTGAAATTAATTTCAGATGTTATAGGATGTAACCACGCTTTCCTAATTACCATGTATTGCATAGGTCTATTTTGGGAAGTTTCCTATGTTTATCAATGGCTAGGACTTCAAGTTTTTTTGAATTTCTCTCATCTTGTAGAGTTCTAGACACTCATGTGTTTTTAATAAGTGTTTACTAAATAAACTGAATGAAGACATGAATAAAAGAGATTTTTCCGTTCCTAATTTCTTAATTCCCGTTGCTTTGTGCTCCTATTCAACAAATATCTATTCAGCACCCACTAAGATGCATGGCTGCCATCAAGACAGATGAGAACTTTTCCCTCTGGAGCTTACATGGCGGCGGAGTAGAGAAAGATGATAAACCTACAAAACAACTGAGTGAGAGAGTGACAAGTGCTGTCAAGAAAATAAATCAAGTGGGGTTGGCCTGGTGGCATAGTGATTAAGTTTGCGCTCTGCTTTGGTGTGCCAGGGTTCACAGGCTCGGATCCCAGGCGTGGACCTAGCACGGCTTGTCAAGCCATGCCGTAGCTGCATCCCACATAAAATGGTGGAAGATTGGCACAGATGTTAGCTCAGTGACAAACTTCCTCAAGCAAAAAGAGGAAGATTGGAAATAAATGTTAGCTCAGGGACAATCTTCCTCACAGAATAAAAAAAGGAAATAAATCAAGTAATGGGATGGAGTGATGGAGGTGAGGATGTTCTTCAGCTTGGGTGGTCAGGAAGGGTCCGAAGAGGTGTCATATGAGCTGAGTTCTCTATGGTGAGAAGGAGCCAACCATGCACAGATTTGGAGAAACCTCAAGTGTGAAGGTCCTCATGAGATGAAGCTGTTCCAGGAACCTGTGTGGACTGAATGTACCGTTATCACCATATTAATTTGCTAAGGCTGCTGTAACAAAGTGCCACAAACTGAGTGGCTTATACAACAGAAATTTGTCGTCTCAGTTCTGGTGGCCAGAAGTCTGAGACCAAGCTGTCTGCAGGGTTGGTGCCTTCTGAGGCTGTGAGGGAGAATCTGTTCATGCCTCTCTTAGTTCTGGTGGTTTCCTGGCAATCTCTGGCATTCCTTAGCTTATAGATCTCTGCCTTCATCTTCACATAACTTTCTCCCCATGTGCGTATCTTTATCCAAATTTCCCCTTTTTATAAGAATGCCAGTCATTCAGGATTAGGGCCCACCCTAATGACGTCAACTTAACTCAATTATCTCTGTAAAGACCCTATCTCTAAATAAGGTCACATTCTGAGGTACTAAGTGTTAGGGCATCAACAATCTCTTTTTGGAAGACACAATTCAACCTGTAACATCACAACACATGAATGTGCTGAAATGTCCCTGTTATATGTACTCACATAAGTTTATTTGGTTTTTTTCCTCTTTTATCAGATAGCAAACCTTCTAAGGTGTGTGAGTTAATCATTGCTCCTCTTGAATCTTTCCAGCTCCTCACAGACTTAGTTTCTGGCTGATAAAGGAGCTTCAGAAAAGCTTCCAACAGACTCAATGTTCAACCCCCAAAACCAGGAGATCACCTTCACTGTGGGCAAAGTATTGTTTAACCCCGAAGCTTGGGAGTCACCTTCACTGTGGGAAAGTGGTCTTCACTCATGTCTCCAGTGGGTTTTAGGAAGATGCCCAGTGAAGTCCATATATTTGAGAGGGGGCTGGGCAAATGGACTTGTCTTTTTTTTTTTTTTTTTTTTTTTTTAATAAATATAGGCTTTGTTTCCTTTTTGGAACACTCTGATCAAAACAAACTGATTAGGCCATGCACATGGTCACAATAACAGGTGGTTCAGGAGGTCCCCTGTGGCTTGGTGGCCTGCAGAGCCTAGCCTCCTTAGGACCTGGGAGGAAGGCAGTGTCTTGGTTGGGCCCCTCAAGGAGGCCACAGCGCTCAGGGGAGCCAGCGGTGCATGTCTGCAGCTGGCTGTGGCCAGCTCTTGGCTCGCCGAGCGACTAGTAGGGAAGTGCAGACAATGCTGAGAACAATGTAGGACAGAGAACTGTTGACGAAAGGAAGCGAGATTTGTCAGGGCATTTTCCCCCCTGCTGCTCTCAAGGTTGAGCTTTGTGAAGCATGCCTCTCTTCAAAGTCTGAAGGGAATCAATCATTCAATGATGGTGGATCTGTCAGCCATAAGGAAGAGCCTGTAGGTCTTTTAAATAACTTCCCTTTTGTAGAAAATGCACCTGATTGGGCACAAGTGACCTGGGCTCAGGTCCCAGTGCCACCCTCAGTGCATCTACATGACTTTGGGCAAGTCGCCCAACCATGACAGGTCACAGGTTTTTGTCTGTGAAATGGCGTACAGTACCACTTTCCTCCAGTGGTTAGGGAAACCAAGTTAAACAAGGAAGAGGATCTATCAGAGTATAAGGTGATCTGTAAACCATTACGACATTACTCAGATGATTTTCGTATTTGTATGTTTCATCAAAGTGAACAACATAGAAGGAAAACGTTGAATCAGAAAAGAGATGCAAAGAAGTTGAGAAAGGGGAGCAGTGGACTCAGAGGATGAAGGGTTCTTGGAGGAAGATTTGTCCTAAAGTGGGGCTTCAACCTTTTTCCTTCAAGCAGGACCTAACCCTGGGCAGGCGCAGAAACTGCCTCACAAGGGCAGCTGCAGCCGTGTGTTTGAATGGCTGAGATAAGTTTTTGAACGATCATTTATTCAGCTCACTTGGGGATATATTTTACATGAGCAGTATTCTTAAAAAACTCAGAGAAAGAAGACTGGCTTTCGAGTGGACTGAACCCAATGGGTCTGCTCCCTTTTTCTGGGACTCTCTTGGCTTTATTCCCCACTCCATAGCTGGAGTCCTCCTGGGTGGGGTGAGAGGTAACATGACCACAGGAGTTCCCATCATCCCCAGGTCAAGCAGCTGCTCCAGATCTGGGAGGTCACTGATGGAAGCTCTCTCAGAAGGGCAACGAAGCTTCCTTCCCAGCAAACCTCTCCACATTTCTCATGAGTTCTAATTTAGTTCCCTGTGATTTCAAGGGCAAGGGGACAGGATTACTTTTAGGAACTTGGGGGTGGGGGCACATGACCTGAATAAGACCCGTGTTCTGATAAGTCAGAGGGAGGGGGCCTGAGGCCAGGTGGGTAACCGGCTATGAGTGTCCCCATAACAGAGCTGAGACTGGAATTCGGGCTTCTGGGTTCCCAGTCAATCTTGTTTCCTCCCCTGAAGGGCTAGAGGGTCAGTAAATTAAAGGAGGTAGAGACAAGCTGAGTGGCGTCTGAGCTAGAGATCTGGGCATGATGTTCACACGTCTCCGTGGCTGGGCTGGGGCTGTGAGCGGAGCAGAGGATGGGGAGAACTGACGAGGAGTTCATGCAAGAGGACACAGAAAAGCTTCAGGTTGTGCCAGAATTGAGGATTACCTTCAATGGGTGTAGGTTAAGGGGTCGTGCTTCCCTGCGACTCTATTAGCGGAATATTAGGGGAACTTTAGTATTAAGTGAAGTGACCCAAGTAGGGACCTGCGCTTGGTTTAATGCTCTACTGTCACTGCTTTGAAATTCTTAAGAATTTTGAACATTGCACTGGGCCTTACAAATCATGTAGCTGGTCCTGGACTGGTGTAGCGCGAGACACACGTATTAACAACGTGCTCATTTTACAGATGAGGAGACTGAGGGTAGACAGGTTAAGTGACTTCCCTAAGGTTACTCTGCTTTACTAGCAGCTAACTCCAGCCCTGGGTCTTGCACTTCCCAAACCAGTATTTGCAGTGATTTATCGATGCAATGTGTACATTTTTGAGTATCTGCCAGGTACATGACAATGGCTCTCCATAACTGCCCCATGCCTTCTACAGTGAGCCCCTCCAGCTCTGTGTTTGTCACTGGGACTCCCCCTGGCCGGAGTTGATGTCAAGTTGGGCCTGGCTGGGTGCAAGTGTGGAGCCTGGTTGTCTTCCCTGGAGCAGTTTAAGCAGAAGAGTACGGGTTACTGACATCCAGGTACACTGTGCTGGGACGTCTGAGGGGTGGGAGGTGGCTTCTGACTTAAACGTCCCCAAGGTCTCTGCCATTAAAACTTCCACAATTCTAAGTCTTTATTTTTCTATACTGCTTGACTGAAAGCAAGAAACACTTGAGTTTTGTTGAGTTTAGAATCCTTCTTGGTCTGAATGGGAGGAACTGCCCTTATTTTTTAATAGCAAGTAATGGAGGAAGATCCTTTTGAAATGGGGCCTTGTCCTATCCTCCATTTCTGAAACAATAGAATTGAAGAAATCTAAAATCCACTGTTTGAACAGGTCCCTTCACGTGGGTGGGAATCTATGAGGATATTATTCAAGTTTATTTTCTGTACTGGTTAAGCTTTCACATGTTAGCCTTTGAGGCAGAGATGTCACTTTGTTAAAGCAATCTACAAATTACTGGATAATTACATAAACCCTGGGCAGCCACATTTCCTAATACATGTGCGCCTCTTCTCATGAGGCCCAGGACAATACTTCCGATGCAACAATTCCAAGAAGTTTTATTCAAATAACACTCTCTCCGAAGAATTTCTCCTGCTTAGTGGGAGCTAGGGGATATAATTAACGTGAACACTTGGTTTAGAATAGGACTCTAGAGAATTTAGAAACCGAGGGATTTGGAAAATCAAACTACCTCCTAGGATTTAGACCCAAACAGGAAAAAGCTTCAAAATAAAACAAAATTAAAATTACTAAATTAATAGTCCAAATTTAGAAATGTATAATGAATATTCATTTTTTTTTCTTATCTGGAGGCTGCGCAATCCCAGACTGGGATTTTTCCTTTAATGTGAGAGGAAAGGAAGATAAGCGTCTATTGATGAAGGGTACTTACGACATTTCTTCCAGGCTCCCGGAGAGATGTTTGGGGAGCTCTGCTGAAGTGAGTATAGTTATTTATGTCGAAGACAGCACAAGAATGAAGCACAAAACTACAGGAGGAAAAGAGAGAAGGGAAAAGGGATTCTTTTTACTCCTGGAGTGAATCTTTAGAGAATTGCAATGCTTTCTGAATTGTTAACATCACTGGTTAGAAAGTTCAAGTGTATAAACATTTTTCAGATGATATCTCCACATCTTGAGACAATGTCATAAAACACACTCAGGGCTGGGCCTGAGAATTTCTGAGCCCATGTCACTGTTCAATTACCAGATTTTTCATCTGCTTTTCTCACAGTGGTTCCACACCTGAACTAATAAGGGGCTGTTTCAAAGTGTTCTCTTTAAGGATGCTGAAAACAAATCTTTCAGGAAGTTCTAAAATCATTCTAGAATCTGAGCACTGTCCTATACCAGCGACTCAGTTTGAACTCCCTCTTTTCCCAATGACACCATTCATGTAGTTCGTAGTGTGGTCCGTCCTCTTCTACGTCTGTGGAAATGCCTGAGCATCACTGGGCAGGATGGTCTTCATCAGTCCACAAGGGACTGGGCCGCCTTCTGTAAAATGGCCCTGTTCCTCGCCACTCCCCTGCAAGAACCTCACTGGAAGTCGCTGTACCTCATAACCAGAGGTCCACAAAGGGCAAGCTTCTCCCCTTGACCCATAGCCCAAGGTACCTTGCTTGGCCTAATTTTTCAGTCAGGAAGGGGATAGCCCCTTTTTTGACTTACGTTGTTTATTTTCATGAAACTGGTCTTAAGTGATAGAGCATGCACCCCCTTGGGTTGAATTCCATGGTTCTCCCTAGAAGTGGCGACAACACTGGGCTCTGTTCCAGTCAGTCAGTTCTGTGATGGGTGCTGTGAACTTGGTTTATCCTCTCAGGGAATCAGGAAAGTGGCCACCTGGTTCAAATGTCCCTTAACAACAATATCTATAGTGCATCCTAGGATCTCTAGGGTGCTCTGTGACGTATAGTGCATTCGAAGACGTATTGAGTGCTCCAAGGTCTATAGGGTACTTAAGATTTCAAGGCATGGAGTTCTAGAAATGTAAGAAAGGAATTGGTTGAGATTTAAAATTTTAGTTTACTAAAGTGTGTGTGCATGCATCACACTAAAACACGCTGTAAATACTGGTATATCTAGAGTGTGGGTCTGGGGTCCAGCCTAGGGCTCCTCACCAGGCATTGGTGATTCTGAAAGTCTTTGTGGACATCGTGGGGAATGAGCATAGTCGCACACACACACACATACTCACACACGTTAGGTGAGGTCGTAGAGAAGGTGTCCCTCTTTTGCCTTATCACATGGACCTTTGCCCTGATCAGTCTCCCATTGATCCTTGGTCACTTAACGCCTACTCATGGTTAACCTCTTTAAATTAGAGCTGATGTATTTCTTGCTTCTGACCTGCCTGTGGTTATTCAGAATTCGGTCTTAGAGAACCTAGTTTTCCTGCCCTGACTGAGCTTCATCATTTTCCGTAGCTGTGGCCATTTCTGTTCCCATTTACTACTGCATTGGTTTGTGCAAAACCAGAAGTCAGAAGATCCAATTTAGCGTATTTGCACTCTGTCAAATGTCCGTGCGATGCCTGTGACAGCTGTAATGAGGGGGAGTTTCTAGGCCTCCTTGCTTTATGCTGCAGGGAAAGACATCCACGGGGCCAAAGACCACTGGAAGGTGTTTCACAATTACCCTTTTCTCTATGTTGTTCTCATCTTTATCCTGCTTTTTTTTGTCTTCCCCATTGCTAACTGGTCCCCTGACTGCAGCAGCTGGAGTTATAAACTGCTGCAACAAAATGCCTCGCACCCGGGGCTCTGCTGTTTGAGTATTTCACTCTTACTTGATATGAATTCCACCAACAAATTCTGACTCCTAGGGTTTAGGAACCAAGTGGAGGTGTCCATGGAACAGCATCCAGCGCACATCCTTATTTAATGTGTCAGTCCTTATCAGCGTCTGATTAGAGATGGCGGGGTAATCCTGCAATGCTGCCTGTTAGCAGGTGACCGGGGCTGATCCTGTTACTGTCATGAAGCAGCTGTGCTGAGTGATGACACATGTGGCAGGTCTCACTGACCTGTCTTGCCCAGCCATCCAGTGCAGGACACCTTTTCAGCCTGGCCAGTTTCTCGAGGGTGATGACAATTCAGATAAAATTCTTGTTCACGAATTCTTTAAATCAACTGAAGTAAATTCCAGACTTATTGCCAGAAGTGAGAGTGTGGTAGAGACCTCAGTGAGCCTCATAAGATCCTGAGCAAGTGGCAGGGAGTCCATAATCCCTCCATAACGATGTACTTGAGATGCGTCTAGACTTGTCCTTGAGTAGAGTCTTCTTTGAGATCGACTGAGGGTCTTGCTGATTCATTTATTTGCAGATTTGCTTTAGTATTTATTTAATGAAAGTTGTGGGAAGTTTGTTTTTATAAGCAAGTATTAGTCATGTTGGGTAGTTCTTTCTTTATAGAAAAGCATCCAATAAAGGAAAGATTTAGAAGACTCTGTGTCCATGTTTGTGTATACACAACAGGGTCAAATGTGTCTAAAAGCCCATGTTGCTCTGATTCTCCGTAGGCAGCCTCTATTACCTGCTATCCACTCTGAATCTGGAAATGCCTGTAATTTCACACTGATGGAACAGTCAGTCATTTCAAAAGGCATCTGCGTGGGAACAGTTATGACCATTTTTTTTTTTTTAGTATAAACCTTTCGTAAGGAAAAGAAGCCATGAAACCATGCAAACTTTGAAAAAGCATTTAGTTTGTGTCAAAGGTGTTATGGGCAACGAAGTAAAAATGGTGGTATGTAGTTAACGTTTAGGACTCTTTGTCAGCAAAGGACACTTACCTAGGCCTGGGCCTCAGGAAACTCAAAAGGCAAGCTCCAGTTCCCACATCAAGTTGCCTGCCAGCCCTTTGGTAAGCCTTGGCAGGCTTCCATCTCTGTCCTGCCCCAGTCTGACCTCTGGAGCCTAGGAGTGTTGGCACCTTCTGAGTACTCGACGGCATGAATGGCCAGCGGCCAGTGCCATCTGAGACTTCAATCAACTCGATACCAAAGGTTAATCTCTTTTTCATGAATCACTTGATTTGTAATCTGCTGCAGGTATTTCCTAGCAGAAATCCTTTTTCCTATGACACCTGTTGGTTCATATTTTCTGGGATGGCTCACCGACCTCTTTAATTTCTGAACTCTCTTCTTTGGATGGTAATTTTTTTTCTCTTTTCACATAGATCTTGTCATCCCTGAGCGTCGGACAGATTGCATTCATGGAATTCTCTAGTTTGAGATGTTCACATATTCCATTTTTTCGGATGCTGTACCTGGGTTTGGAAATGTTTCCGTGAGAGGCAGGAGTGCTTTTTAGACCTTCATTCCGTCAGAGCACAGGGAAATGTTATAGTGATGGAATCCCACAAATAGTTCACGATTTTCTGAATCCCGCAGGAGGGGGGCATTGGGGTTTTTGTTAGTGGAACGTATGCATCTAAGATGATCACAATGCTCATTCAGAAAAGCAGAATCACCTTGGGCGATTCTTCTCTATAACAAAAATAAACACATTTTCTTCTCCTCCTTCATTTTTCTTGCCTACAGCCTTCTCTTTCCCTTGGAGTTTGGGTCTGACCTGTGTCTGGTGTCCTTGTGGCCTCTTAGGCCATTTTAGGAGCAACATTGTCTATGAGGGAAGAAATGGGGAAAGGTAACAGGTAAACAGTCAGCGACGATCAGTTGCTTTGTTTACATTTCTCCACAGTAAATTGGAAAACTCCAATAAAAAGGAACTTTAGAGCAAGTAATTTTTATCTAAAGTCTTAATCCCCATGACTGTTTCTGTGACCTGCCCTGAAGGGAGCATGGAGTATAGGTCCTTTCCAGAATGTGCTACAAAGTTGTCCACATGCACCCTTGCAGAGATTACTAGCATGAGTCTTAGGGCAGGTGGCCCTGGGTCTGACTCTCACGTCCACCAGCTGTTTGTCACTGAGTGTCCCAGGGCAAGTCTCTGAGCTTCATTAAGTTTAATATTTAGTGTCTTTAAAATGTGAATGACAGTTCTCTTCTCGTAGGTGGCTGTGAAGATTCAATGAGATGGTTGTGTATAAAGTACTTAGCACAGGGGAAACCCTAGGAAATGCTCAATAAATGATAGGCATTAAAATGATCATAGTATTGTTTCTATGAAGAGGGAATCAGTGAAAATAAACATTAAAGGAAAAACATGAAGGAGGAAAAGAGGGACAGAATACATGTAGATGTGTATGTGGGTGTGCATGTGCATGTGTGCGTGCTTGTGTAAGTGGGTTCAGCCATGCTTCCTTGATGGCGATAGCACTGTGTGAAGCGTCCAAAATATTCTAGTGTGTAAAATGCAGCGTCAGTTGTTTGGAGGCGAATGAGACGACAAGGGTGAGCCTGCACAGGTCTGGAAGCCAACTGTCCATCGTGTTGGTTCCAAATTTGCACTACTGTGGGGTGCATCGTGGCCCAGTTTCAGTGCATTTCAACTTGTGGACTTGGCTGTATCTGAAGGATTTGGCCCTGCTAGATGCCGTAGCCGTGTTCCTCCAGTGACTGATGAGCTGGTGTGTGGCCTCTCGCCTTATTCCCTGCACCCTAGGATGGCTTGGACCCTTAGCGAGGTCTCTTGGAGAGCCAGATTTCTAAGGAGGACATCCGGGCTGGAGAGAGCTCTGGATCTAGCTGAGTGGCTTTTCTTCACTAACACAGAGCAAAGGGCGCCCAGGAGGGGCAAGGAGAGGTGGTGCTAGAGGTGGGAGAACACCCGGAAATCTGTGATCTGGGATCGAAGAGGGTTAGGAACACAGGGATGGCACAGAAGCAGGAAAAAGCTTGGAGGAGGGGAGAGGCAGGGCGAAAACCAGCATTTTACACTCCTTATGAGGAAGTTCCAGGCCCTGTGTTACCATCATCATGAGCTGCAATGGGAAGCACGAAGCCTCTGGAGTCTAAAACCCACCATTTAGCGGAATGTTAGGCTAGTTACTGAACCCTCTCATGCCTCAGTTTCCTCCTTTGTAAAGTAGGGATAATAATCCTACCTTGGTCATTGGGGCGTTGAGAGGAGCTAATCCAGGTAAATGGCTCAGCATTGTGCGTTACACAGAGTAGGTCTCTCATAAATGTTTGCTGTTACCATTGTCACAGGAATGGGCCTAAGAGTCTATCTTCGTGTGTTTCAATTTTCCTGACCACGGGACCATTTCTTCTCTCAATCTCTTTCATTTGCTCCACTCTTGCCTTGTGTTCAAGAATCTTCAAAATCCCTATCAAAGGCACTTGTTAAGCATTTAATGGCACGTGACTCTCTGCTCCATGCAGTATAATTGTCCAGCTTCCCTTTTGAAAGTGAAAGTGGTTTTCTAAGCTGCCTCGGAAAATATGTGCCTGCTTGTTGGGTCCAGTGTTCTGGGACCGGCAGGTGCTGAGCAGAGCCGGGGGGCGCCTCCTGCTGGGTATGGATCAATGATAGTGGGAGTCAGGGAGCTGCCATCAACTGGCTGAAGAGACCTTTGAGGCACAGATAATTCTAGTCCAGCTCAATGCTTAATGAAACGACAAAAGAACGATGAAAATATGGGTTTAAGTGCAGCCAGACTTTAAAAATGTAACTTTATCCCAGACTGGTCATCTCTAAACTTTTTTTTCTTTTGGTGAGGAAGATGGGCCCTGAGCTAACATCTGTTGCCAATCTTCCTCTTTTTGCTTGAGGAAGATTGTCACTGAACTAACATCTGTGCCAGTCCTCCTCTACTTTGTATGTGGGATGCTGCCACAGCATGGCTTGATTTGTGGTGCTAAGTCTGCGACTGGGATCTGAACCTGTGAACCCTGGGCCACCGAAGTGGAGTGTGTGCACTTAACCACCATGCTACCAGGCCAACCCTTCTAACATTTTTAATAAAGCTGTTCTGCTGCAGGTACTTCAAAAAGATAATGTATAAGAAGGTTGTAGGCTATCAATTTAGAGAAATGAGAACAATTCAATTGTTTCTTTTAGAAGATAAATGATGTTAGCACTCATAGGTTGAACTGTTGATTTCAGCAAATGAATGTTAAGAAAACAGACTTGAATAAGTTTATGTAAAATCCAGGAAAATCTATGGAGCCTGGTTGCATGAGGAGCAAAGGAGTGCTGAATAACTGAATTTCTTTTTAGGGAGAAAAAATAAATGAGCATCAGAAAATGTTTTCTTTGGTTTCAATGAAACTGAGAAAGGAGGAAGAAAACAAGTTCTTGTAAGAAAAAGATGAAATAAAAAGGAGAATACGGCAAAAAAAAGAAAAGGAAAAGAAAAAGAAAAAGAAAAAGGAAACTGGGACAGATTCCCAAACAGCATACATGGCAGTGACAAAGACTTGGAAGAATAAGGTCAAATTAGCAAAAGCGGCTGTCAGACAGCACTTGCAGAAGACATAAAGAGAGGGCAAAGAAAATGTTTCTTCTTTTCTTTGTTAGACAGGGATGAAAAGCCAATAATAATGCCATCAAAAGAATAGAGATGTTTGATGCCCCTTTAAAAAACCTCTATACTTAAAAAAAAAAAAAAGAACAGGAAATAGGAACAGAAGACAAATAAATTCGGAGGGTGGAGGACATAGGCGTGGTGGATGATGTTTTAAATGGGTTAAGGGTATTAAAGTCAGAAGGCTTGGTGTACTTGCATTTCAGGGTAGGAAAAAGAAGCTGCCAAAGTCATTTCAGGAATGAATTTATGCAATCGGGGAGGAACCCAAAAATTGTAAAGAGCTGTCACACCCATATGCACCCATACACACACACACACACGAAGATTTAGGCAATGAACTTTAAGGAAGAGTCTCTAAATAAATCAGCAAGTATTTTGAATAAAATACCATGCAGGGTAAAATCTCTCATACCTCAAGTGAGCCTCTCTGGCTAAGGCAGCTTCTTGCTCTATAGAGGGACCGGCCTTGTGGTGAAGGCAACTTAGAGGGTACAATATGTTTGGCTTCGGAGAGACCCTGTGGCAGTCCAAAATGATACTCAGCAAACTAAGTAATATGACCAGACCCGCTACTGCGTGTGTTTCTCCTTTGTTCCGGATGGAACCTATTTCATGCTTCCTGGGCTCTCTGTGTCTGATTTGCCATCATTTTTCCAGTTTAATTTTACAGCAGAATGTATCTGAAGAGAAATGGATTTCATGCATTGTATGACAATTTACCTCTGTTACAAAAGGAATCTTTGGTGAGATTTGAAATGAATTTTGATTTGACAATAATATTTTTATTGACTCTCCATAGTAACCTAAAAACCGTCCCATAGTTTTCACAGCCTTTCAATAAAGTAGCACGTTTTATAACTCAGTCATGTTTATGAGTGTTTATTCTTTAAAAAGACAAACTAGGAAATGCTAAACATTAAGACTATTTAATAACTTATCCTGGGATATTTTGTACTTTTGCTGATCATTTTATCAAATTCCCTATGGAGAAATTCTGCTAATATTGTTCTCACCCACCCTTATCAGTGAAAATTAGACAATCTACCCACTATATTGAAGGAAACAGGGGTCAACAACTCAGCAAAATCGATATGGTCTTCATTTTTTGAGTAGACTGAGGCCTTTCCTTGACATACAATATGATCACAGGTTCTGCTTGTGTATTCAATTACGTAGCAAATAGTTTCTGAGTTTCTACCATATGCAAGAGAGTGTGCACCTTTGTTTTCTCAGAAAGAGTGGGGCTTCCTTTAAGGTGGGAGGATGTTGTAACCCCAGTACCGTGTATTATGGCCTGCCTATAATGGTGCTTCATACATATTGGTGGAATTGAAATGAGCACTTAGCATTTGCCAGAGTCTATGTTAGGCTGTGGGTCCCATCCTTCTGATTTTCTGCAGAAGGCCAAGAAGAAAGCTAAAATAGGGGCAGAAACAGAGGAAAGGCTGCTTACAGAGTAGAAGGGACATTTACTTGAACCACATCTAACAAACCAGAAACATAAAGTCAGTGTTTTCCTGCCTTAAGCGACTCACTTTTATTTGCTCCAAGTTCATCTGAGAACATAGATGTTGAGTTCACTCTTCAGGGTGCTCAGAGCTTCCATTTCCAAATACTGCCATGTGCACCTGGACATCTGAAACAGAGTCAATGAACAGGCCTGGAGGGGATGCGGTTTCATCTTCCTTGGCCATCGCCCAGCTCATGCACGGAGAAAAGGGCTTAAGGCATTGTTACCATCATCATTGGACATTCTTCCTTCTCTTGCTGCTGAAAAGGGTCTAGAGGGAGAAGTCACCACTGGCCAAAGTGATGTGGACAGATATTCATACTCTAAGGATGGTTGGGGTTACTAGGAGAGTTGTGTATTTTGCTGTCAATAGCATTAAAGAACCAGGGTTTATCTACCCCAGAGGGCACTTGAGCTTGTAGGTTCAGGGATAAACATCTCTCCTGTTAAAACAACAGGGCCTATCTAAGTGGGAGGGTAGTTTTCAGGGCCAGGCCTTGTTCTTATAGATGGTGTAACACTGAGGGGTGCCTGATGCTCTCATATTATTGATTCTATATTTAGTAGTTGTTTTTAGAGGCTGCGTATATTGCTAAATATCATGAAATACATTCACTAATAGATTGTGAATTAATTTGTGTCTTTCTTTGAATGTTTAAAATGTTTACTGATTATAGGGCTTGTCTTAAAAGTTTTTTCAAATCTTAATTTTGGTTGATGCACATAATTAATGTATTAATACATATTGTCTTTTGAAACAAATAGTTTATACCTCAAGCTTTTGTGGAGATGCATATTTTTTACTTCTTAAATCTTAAATTCTTTAGCTTCTGTGAAAAAAATTGGTTAGCTGTTCACCAAACCAATTTCCTTGTTTCCTTGGGTACATAGCTAGACTGTTTCTCAAAACAGGCTGTATGATTGCATTCTAGACAAAAGGATGTGGGTAGAAATGATGTGTGTCATTTTTAGGTCTTGACCATGAATGATCCTTCATGTTCTTCTCCTTCCACTTTCTTGATGAAGATGAGCATGACCACCATGGAAGCCACAGGTTGAAATGGCAGAGCCACATGGTGGAAGGAGTCTGGGTCCCTGAAACACTATTTGTAGGTCAGCTGCCTCCTGTCAGGAATATTCATTTCAGACTTGATGTGTACAAGAAAGAAACTTCTATCCTACTTGAGCCATTATATAGTTTTGGGCTTGTTTGTTACAGTAGTATATTATATTATAGTATTAGTATAGTATAACTAATATAGTCCCTGAGAACCCTTAAAAAAATGTTAAGCAGTGTTATGCGATGGAAAGATCATGTATTTTGGAGCACAGCAGAACTGGGTTGGAGTCTGGTACTTGATTGCTGAGTGGACTGTGATGAGTTACTTAACTTTTTGGAGTCTCTACTGGGACATTTTCAATGGAGACAAGAAGTAAGGCCTGAGCTACTTGGTCTATACAAATTTTGGGCTTGTGTGAGTTTACCCCATGTTAATGGGCTCATTCTCTGGGTAAGCCAGTGTGGACCAGATAGGAAAGGATTAGGAAATTCCTTCCTCCTTCCCCCGCTGCCTCATCATGGCTGATAGTTCAATACGTAGCTAGAAGTTCCAGTTTGCTAAGGGGCCCAGAGAAGATAAGAGTGAAAGCCATTCCTATAAGATGTCAAAAGTAGCTGAATCTGGCTTCACATCAGTGATTCTCAGAGTTAAAGGTGCCAGGAATCATATTTGCAGTTACTATTTAACAAAAGCATCACTTGGTCCTGCCCTGGAAAAAGAGGTAAAATATATATATTTAGTCGAGAACAGGAGGGCTTCATCAGGCACAGTTTGCATGCGAACAGATCTGCTTGCAGCTAGAGAGCAGTGATCTGAATATTACTGACCAAGGCCAAAGGAAGTAAAATTCCCGGCTGTAGACACAGCCTTGCCCTCCCTAAGGGATGTCTGTTTCAGAGCCATTTTTGATTTCTTCCTTTCCTGACGCTCAAGGGTGAGTGGTTCTCGCTGGGCTAGCAGGTGTGAACTACTGTCTTTTTTCAAGTCCTTGGGCATTTTCTCCTTTGGGGACTTACTTGGGCTGTGATGTACCTAGAGGGCTCAATTAAGTGGCCCAGCTGGGGAAGGGAGAATTGAGTAGCAGGGAATCCACTTTTTCTATTGAGAAGAACTCAGCCAGCTCAGAGCACTGACTCTTTCACATTTTAGAGTCTACACTGAGTAGATATCGACTTTTAGAGACTAGTTAAATTGCTAAACGTCATGAAAAATTTCCATTAGGGGAAGATTGTGAATTAATTTATGTATCTTTTTGAATATTTAAATTATTTCCTGCTTGTAAGGCCTGTCTTGATACTAAGCTAGACTCATAGGGCTCCCTGGAGCCCTGGCCTGAGCTTCCTGGACAGGTGTTTCTAACCCTAACCTTCATGGCCTCAAGACTGGATTATCCAGACAATATTTCAAATGGTGACTTTGTTTTGCCAGCGCAGGTAGGCACAATCAGAGTCCTCCTTACTTTGGTTTTCATGTACCTTTTCCTGTAAAAATAGATGCAGAAATAGACCATCCAGTCTACTTGTATCAATTTATCACTATGAGTAGAGAAGGATGGAAATTTATTTGAATAATGTTAAAAAAAATGAGAACACTTTTATTTAAAGAAAACTATCTGTTGGGATAATATGAATGTGTTTTTGTATTATTTAGTACAGTCCATCTGGAATTCTCAAGGAACTCAGGTTATCTAGGTCAATGGCAAAATTACATAGCTTGATAGAATGCTGCTGGATAAGATTCTGTCTTATTCCTTTCGTATGTAAATGGATTGTTTACTCAAGAAAGGGATTGTTGTCAACTCTGCTTTTTTTCTCTAACTCTCTTAGGTCCCCAGATTGTGGGGCAAAATTGATTTAGCAGTTCAAGTATCTAGGACTAAGAGAAGTAAGTGATATGGGGTTTCTGACCAATAAGACACCTTATCAACACCAAAGACCCACAGGAGTGGACGTTATTGTTGCCATGGAGCACTAATGATGTTGTTTGTCATAAAAAAGAATGCAAGCAGCCTGCAAGCAGCAGCAAAGAGAATGTACGAGGTCAGCCTTAAATGGAGGAGAATGGGCAGAGGTGGCCAGAAATCCTCATGCTCAGCTCGTTTCTATCATTGGCTCTCCTGTCCTCTTAAAGACCAGAGAAATTACAATGAACCTTTTTCTCACCCAGTTTCTGTGTGAGTGTGTGTGCCTTCACCTGTGTGCACGTGTGCATGTACGTCACGATGTTATGGCCAGTCTTAGATATTCAGGGAGTGATATGGATGACAAATCCAAGTTCAATGGTTTAGGCTTGATCACTTCAGCCAAGCCTTGCCATCGTTAGCTGTGTTGATGTCACATCTCTTTCTCTGCCTCTGGCCCTCTCTCTCACACACACACACACCTGGAGAAGCAGCTCACCAAGGAGGAAGTGAAGCAGGTTATGACCTGATGTTGCACACTTACCTGCGTCCTGTGAGCAGGCCCTGATTGACTACTTTTTCTCTGAGGCCAGCGTGCAACATACAATAAATGGACCATTTCAGTGGACCTCAAGAATTCTAGAATAAGTTGTGTGCTTTCATCTTGAAATGCCTGCTTGACTCCCTGGAGCCCTGGCCTGAGCTTCCTGGACAGGTGTTTCTGGCCTGTGTGCTCAGAGAGCCTGGCACCCACAGCTGTTCTAGGACAGGCCGGCAACGGGCTTTCTGACCTCTCTCTCCTTCTTCTGTCTACAGAGGCTGAAGAACACAGAACTGCTTCCGGCCATCTGGTTTCCTTCAGTCCAAAGGCGTATGGGCGCAGTCCTTTCTATGCTTGTGTAACCAAGTGGAAATCCCTAGGGAGTATCTAAACTCAAGCTTCTGCCACGTAGGGAAGGAACCTGCCATACTATGAATTCCTTATCCGCAGCCGACTTGACATTTTTCACAGTGAACACTGTGTTCAGTAGCCTCACAGCGCACCTAATTTGTGTTGCATTTTGAATATTCTTGAAAATGTCCATATAATGAGAGGAAAACAATATGTGTCTAAGCAGAGTCTTGTCTCCACGTGCAAATTTTTCGCTGGCAGAAGTCACATTAATGCTAATGAAATCTGAATGCGAAAGCTCTGTCCTGCGGTGGGGGGATGGTCTCCTCTGAGCTGAAACACATTTTCTTCTCGTTAGCCCCATCATCTTTATTAATATTAACAGAAATAATGAGAATTAGGGAGGCTGGCTTCTGGCAAAGCCTGGAATTAATGGGAAGGGGGGAAGATGAATGGTTGAGAAGTTAAGATTCACTGTGATAGTGAACAAACTGCATCCTTCTGGGAGCCCTATAAGAGTTATTTTGTTCTAAATGAGGTATATGGTGAATCACCGTCACCTGCAATTGTTACTGCTAATGGGGACCTTTTCACAGCCGAAGCCCTAGTTTGAGAGAGAATCTATCCTGTGATGGTTTTCCAGTTGGCGTGTGTGTGTGTTATGTGTGTGAATGTTTATGCACGGGGATCTATAGTTAACAGCCAGCTTAATCAGGATTTATTCACCACAAGAAGGTTTGCTACAAGAATCCATAGTTCAATGCATATCCATAAGCATTTCATGAGTTTAATGTCTTATTGACTATTTCACCTACCAAATGAAATATTTTGAAGGGAAACCATAAGGGAAGTTGGGGCAGAGCCAGGGAAACTTTCTTTCATAGCAGAAGAGCGATCTTCATGCTGTGGGAAAGTCAATCAAAAGTGGTGGGTGATGTGTCTCCTGCAGATTCCATTCCCCTTGGAAGTTTCTCTAATTTTTGCTGCTTATTCAAGCATTGAATGTCACTATGTCAAATTCCCAGGGCTGTTTGTGACTCTGGGAGGAGTTGAGACACCTGTATTTTGTCCCCAGGCAGGCAATCTGCAAGGGCACTGTGGGGTGGGGAGGCAGGGCGAGCGCACAGGTCCTGGAGAATTGCTGGTTTCTTATTCCTCCAAGCAGTTACTATGCCAAGGGGATTACGGCTGGAAGCAGGAGGGACTCAAATATGGTTCAAGCAGCTGGAGGCCATGCTGCTTATACTTAGAGGATGTCTAACCAGCACTCACTGGGGAGAGCAAAGAAAGGAGAGCATCTAAGTTGAACTTCTGCATCTCATTCTGGAGCTGCACTCTAGCAGTGATGTGCTCACATGTCCCTTTCCCATTAGAACAGTGTCATGGGAGCCTCAGGACTGTATGGTGCAGTGGAAAGTGCCTCAACTTATAAGCTAGAAGACCCAGGTTTGGGCCCATGTGCAGACAACATAGTGGCAATATCAGTGATGTGACATGGCTGACAAAAAACCTAGTGTGCTCTTAAGATGCATGCACAGAGAATGCCATCTGGGATGGAGGGGTATAGATCCACTGGGAGGGCCATGTCTGGAGAAATGAATTTGGTTCCGTGTGCCACACTGGAAGATCAATAGAGACAAGTCGAAACAGATTCAGAGGATGGTGTCCAGGGCAGGGAGGGGCTGTGACACCACATCCCATCAGGAACTCACGGAGGAACCGAGGCTCTGGCCCAAAGAGGTGATTTGGGCGAAGATGTGACTATCTGAACAGCTGTCTCAGGAAAGAGGAATTAGATTCATTTGCTGAGGCCCTAGAGGTGGGGTCTGGGACCCCTGGCAGAAACCAAGGAGGAATACATTTTAGTTGCCTATAAGGAAGATCTTTCTAATAGTTGCAAACGTCTAAAGATACTTCAGATTGTTGTTATTGGGGATAATCATACCAAATTCTGCAATTCTGATGTGGCCGTTTCGATGCAGTGTTGCCGTGTATGGAAAACATGGACACTTGGACATGCCTTCTAGGATCGAATCAGACCTTCATGCAACAGCAGAACATGGCAAACGGTTTCGTTCTGCTGTTAAACTTTCTTCTCTTTCTGAACTTAGTGTGAAATAGATGCTTTCGGCCCCCTTCCCCACCCTCCCTCAGCCTCTTCCCATGCTGATCCGCAGCTCTTCCCTGACCCAGGCCCCATTTCTGACACATCTGTGGGACCCACCCCACTCGTCACTTGTCCCTTTCGATTAGCCTAAAGATGAGGATATGATGACATTGAAGATCAGTGACAGATTTCTGGGGTGGAGCTGGGCTTATAGCTGAAAATACTGAAAGGATTTACATCTCTATATTTTCGAGTAGCTGGTATTTTTTGCCATTATCAAAAAGCCTCAATTATAATTTTATACTCTACATGGCAAGATGTCCACATGTCAAACTGGCCTCATCAAAATGTTGTTCTGAGAACTAGCTGGTCACACACTAATCAAGTATGTTACACAAGGGTTGGTTGAACAAGTCTATTTTAAAGATATTTTGTAATTCTAAAATCTTGTGCTCCAACTCAATAGTTCCCAGATGCAGGTCCTTGGACCATGCTGGTCTATGACAAAGTTTTCAACATCTGCATTAAAATGCAGAAAAATAAGAACAATGGATTTAGTTTTCTCTAAGGCTAAATTTATTCAATTTTAAGGACTTTATTTTGAGATAAGGGTCTTTATTTTCTTTTTGTTGTTGTTGTTAAGGTATCCTTTTTCTTTTGTTTTTAAATAATGGTGATAGTAGGTGGTATTTAAAAATGTCAATGGACAAAATAAATCTGCCTGTCTCACTATTACATTTTTTTTTTTTACTGATATGTGAAATCCCCAAATCTAGGAGCCCTGATTTGTCGCCTAATCTTTGGAACCTTGTTTATTCATTTGTGAAATGGGTATAGGCTCACACGGGGTTTCCGTCAGCGTAGTTGTAAATTTCACAAAGGCTACTGTTTACAGACAAAAATGCCATGTGCTTTGTATGATATAAATGCCCACTGAGTGGACAGCGATGTCAATACTGGTAAAATTAGTTGTTTCGTGGATAGATAGAAGGATGGCGGAGCAGAAGTAAACTCTTTCCTCTTGCCCTATTTTTTTCTTGATGAGCATTTTCTTCTCAGCTTCCAGTAGCGCAAATGATTGGCAGCCAGGGAGCTTTGCTGTGTTCTTTCAGAATCAGAGTGAAAAAGTTGCTGTCCAGGCCGCCACAGGAAGACTGGTGTGCCCAGGGAAGCCAACGTGGGTCCTCCTGTGGAACATGGTAAGGGCGAGATGGGGGGTGTCATGTAGGGGTTGGAGAAGAGTCCCAAGAACAGGGGAGAGGACTGGTCTTGATGTTCCCAAGGTAGGCGTGAACTCAGGTGTGTTTATCAGGGCAGGGCTTTCTAGCTAGGTGTGAGAATCCTGATTTTGCCAGTGATACCACACCCTACACCAATTAAATCATGAATCTCTGGTGATGCTAAAACTTTCCAGGTAATTCTCATATACGCTTAGCCAAGCAAACTATCCCTCTAAGCTCTGTGGGGGAAATGTTAAAAAGAATAACCAGGTTATGGCTCATTTGTGCTGATGTCTGTCAAATGTAGCAAATTTCTCACTTCAGTTTTCAAGGAATCAATGCAGCTACCAGGGGTTTTGGTTGGTGCTCACTCTAGGGCACCTGCTGGCTCTACTTGATCTCCATCTTTTGTCTTACTATGTCGCTAGGGAATTAATAACATGTTGAGGTGGAGGGTTCAGCTTCTGGAGAAATGCTGGAGAAGAATATTTCCAGTTGTACAAGGATGTCCAGAGCAGCAGTGTTTCTAAGGGTGGGAAGGTGGAAGCAACCCAGTGTCCCTCTAGGGTCACGGCACATTGATGGTGGTATGAGATGGAATGCTGTACTGCCATTAAAGTGAACAAATCAAATCCATAAGTATCTTCATATTACATTCAAAGTATAATATTGCATGAAAAAAGACAAGTTACAGAGCAACACGTAGAGAACGAAACAGTTTACATGGATATTTAAAACGCACAATACAACTTTCCACTTACTGTTGTAGATATCTTACTGTTTCTGGATGTCTATGCAAGTGGTACAAGTAAAGGCTGAAGGACTAGAAGGACACACGGCAGATCCACCGTAATGGTTACCTTTGGGGAAGGAGAGCAATGGGTTGGAGAGGGACAAAGAGGATACTTCAATAGTGTTTCAGTGCCTTTACAAAAAATAATGGAAGCAAATATGAAAATGATTACAGAAATTCCAGGTTAAGGGTACACGGATATTTATATGTTCTTTGTTCTTTGTAGAAATTTAAATTTTTTTGAAATTCAAAAATAGAACTACTAGGAAAAAAATGACCTCTGGATCAAGATCCTCTTGGCTTCAAATCTCGGCTCTTCCACTTGCTGTGTGTGTGACTCTTAGCTATTTCACCGTTTGAGGACTTAGTTTCCTCATCTGTAAAATGAGGACAGCCCTTTGCTCAGTGCCTGATGCGTGGTAAGCCCCCTGCACAGGTTATCCATTATTATCATTAATGTCCTCCAGGTGAGACAATAGAGGTTAACTGCTCCTATCATACTTTGCAACCCAGCTCAGGTGTTATCCCTATCAGCAAACCTTTCCTTAGCATCCCAGTTAGGTGCTACCATAATACTTCATTCTCCTCTGCATTGCAACCTGCCTGCTATTGTATTCTAACAATGATACTAGTAGTTACTGAACATTTACTCTGCCAGGCACTCTTGTAAGCATCTTGCATATTATCTCATTTAATTCTCACACCATCTCTTGAGTTTAGTATATCATTATTCCCATTTTGCATCCTAGTTTAGAACGACTTATTAGTGTCTCTTCTCCAACAGGATGTGAGTTTCTGGGGGCTAGGGATCGTGTTTGCTTAAGGTTGGTGCCCTCCCTGCCTGGCACAGTGCCTGAGACAGTGTTCAGTGAATCAGGAATGAAGGCATGAAGTAGACAAAGCAAACCCAGCCCCTTGGTCACTCCGTGGCTGGAGTATGACAGGTTCGAAGGTCTTATGGGCTCCTTGGCTCTACTTTGTTGCCCTGAGTGCCATGTCTCTGAGAGATCACAAGAGAGAAGAATGTCTCCTCTTAGGGACAAGACTTACTGACTATATTATGTGGTTAAAAATGTGCAACTTGTGCTCACTCCCAGAGCTCTTCGCCTAGCCAACTCTTCTGATTTAGATCTCAGCTTAAACGTCCTTCCCCAGGATGGTGTTCCTGATCTCCCAAGCGGAAGCAGGCCCCGTCACCTACCTTTGCACAATCCTGTGTGTTTCCTGGCTCATGTTAACAATCACTCGTAGATGGCTGGCCGTCTGTGGGATTACTGCTGGCTGTCTCCCCGTCGAGCTGCCTGTGCCAAGAGGAAAGGTGCTGTGTCTGTCCTGTTCTCGGCTGGATCCCCAGGACCTCTGCTCTATCAGGGGCCTGGCACACTGCAGGTCCCAACACATACTCAGGAGAGGCTAAGAGTGGGAAGGAGTGGGTTACTGAGATTCAATTCAGTATCCAAATTCACAGCTGCTACTGATAAAGACTGTGCCTAATGTTTTCAGGCCAACGTTCTGGGAGCTTGGGAGCCTCTCTGTACCTTGGAGCTTGGCAGGGCTGATAAATGACTCTTCTGGCAGGAATCTTGATCGGTGGGCAGAATCTTCTGTGGCAGGCATCACTCCAGACCCTCTTCTCTGTTAGAGTGGTTTGCAACTTACACTTTGACTGAGTCAGAACCACCTGGGGGCATTTCAAATACAGATATTGCTCCCTCCCCTGCCCCTACAGCTCTAGATACACCTACACATACCCTGAATCAGAATTTCTGGCATGGAGCACAGGAGGGCATGTGTATGACATGGCACATCCTCAGGTGACAACCACTGCTGACTTCTTTCAGGCTGCTCCTTAGTAGATTTCCAATGTTCTTAATTTACACTTGGGAATTCCTGACATACCTACATTTCAGGTGGAGAAAATTGGGCTTTGAAGGGCAAAGAGATGGACTTTTTTTAGCACAGAAACATGGACTTTCTCTCTCTCCCTTTTACTCTCATGCATCCTCATTCTCTCTCTTTCTTATTGTCTTTGTTGGGTCATTATTACCTGAATCTAAGGGACAGATGGAGAAACAGCTTGAAACAGGCAAAGGTAAACTCAGGACTCAGTCATGTCTGGAGGCTGCTGGGTGGCTTGTGGCCTCAAAGACCTGGGAACGCAAACAGAGATGTGTGGCGTGTATGGAATCTCTGGCGAAGGCTTGTTATAAAGTGGGGCCTTCGAAAGGCGTTGTTACTAATTTACTGGTTTAATGGCCACATTTCCTTCTGCTCCCCATTTTAAGCTTAAAAAGAGAATTCTGTCAAAACAACATGAGGCATCACAGATGTAAACTTTCAAGTGTTTCTGAGCATGAAAACCATTCCTTGGCTGTCAAGATGATTACAAATGAATCTTTCCTCCCCACACTCCCCATAGCTCCACATTTCCCCATGGCACTTCCAAGGAGGGGAGTCCAGCACGGGGAAGGACTTTGTCTCCTGCCTCTCCTCACTGAGTGGACCCGCTGCCAATCATCGTCATACCACGCTCAGGATACAAGTTGCTTGCCTACACATCGCTTAATTCTTTCATTGCAAGAACACTGTGGGATCAGTGTTCCAGTGCAACCCTTTTACTTATAAGAACATTTATGGGGGTGTGACAGGGCAAGTGACTTGCAGGCAGGGAGCAGACACAGGTCCTGAAACCTGGTTTCCTGGCCTTGTGCCAGGGCTGTCTCCACCACCTTCTCCCTCTACACTGATGGTGGCAGCCCCCAAAACAGGTGCAGAGGTGGCACCTGCCATATAGCTGATTTGGCTCCGTGGGCCTCTCAGACACTTCCTCTGGTCACTAGTTGCTCTTGATAAGTGTTCCTGTCCTGTCTGCCTCAACCTGAGCAATGATTAAACTTGAGTGGAGGTGCTTGGAATGAGAATATGCTCCAGGATATTTGTTAAGGTCTATAAGGGAGGAATAGAACTGCCCCTCTCTTAGTCTATCAGCCTCATTTTTATTCCACTTGGATGAGATGAAATTGTCATTTATTAACTGCCTCATGCAACACGTATTTACTGAGGGCTTGCTGTGTGCCAAGCACTGGTGTAGGGCTGGGGGTGCAGCAGTGTGGAAAGCTCAGAGTGGGAGTGACAGAGGCCCTGTGAGGGTGCAGGAGTGCTGCTTGTGGCCAGGAGGCTCAGACGAGGCCTCCCTGATGTGGCCGAATGTACAGGGAACAGCTGGCTTCAAAGCACGCACGTGGGAGCAGGCTTGGAGTGGGAAAGGAGCTTCAAGGAGGTTGGCATTTCACCCTGAGAGGGATGGAAAGCCTTTGGGGGTGGTATGGAGATCTGATTTACGTCCTCAAAGGATCCCTCTTGAGGAGGGAGGCAGCTTGCATTAGGGTGGAAGTGCTGGAATTGGGGAGGAGGGGTTGGATTCAGGATTTATTCTGAAGGCAGAGCCAACAGCATTGGCTGCTGCACTGAGCGTGGGGTAGAAAAGGAATGAGTTATTCGGATGAGTAAAGGCCACATCTAGGATGTGCACATCTGGGAAGTTTCCTTGGCCATGGACACTTTAGAGGTTCAAATCCAGGAGGCTCCTGGCCTGAGATGGGCCACTGGGGATGAGTCCGTTCTCTACAGCTACTTCAGTAGCTTCCTGGCTGGTGTCTGCTCTGATCCCCGAGTTGTCTTTCTTTTCTTTTTCACCTTGCCCTGTCCCTTGAGTTATCTTTCTAAAGGAGGTATAGGTATTCTCCTTTTCCCCAGACTAACAATATGTCCCATTGCCTTTAGACAAAGTCTGTGCCAGCCTTGTGGTATTGGAGGCCTCAGTCTACCTTACCAGGCTATCTGCAGCCATTTCCTCACCTGCGTTAACCTATGTTCCAGATCCATCACACTGCTCCCTCCCAGCCCACTGCCGCAAGATATCATATTCTCACCCCCTCCACTTTAGTTTATGATCCTCACACTTCTCTACCTTGCAAGAGCCTTAGGAAGCATAATTAAAGTTCTGCCTTCTTCAGGTTCACATCCCATATTCTTCACAATGGAATTATTTCTCCAGCAAAATTTGATTTGTACATTTAGTCTAGCCCCCATTTAATTTTTCTCTGTATTACAGTTATATATCCATAAATGTAGGTCATATATACTTATATTGTATTTTGGATATATTTTTTGTTTTGTGTCATAGTGATAGAGCACTATAATATCAATTTTATCAATGTCATGCAGATTACTAGATTATACACTTTTCAAGGATGAAGCTGGATCTTACTCTCTATCCCCGTCTAACTGAGATTTTTAGACTCTCAGTAAATGACGTGAATCATATTGATGAGTAAAGTGAGAAAGGGGCTAAGAGAACAGTTCTGAACCATCAAATGCCCTCTGATTACAGCTATTGCCAGGATAAGAGATGACAGCAAAGTGCTTTTAAAAGCCTGGAAATAGGGTAGCTCTTTGTTTCAGATGCAGCTAGCACTCTCCAAATAATCCAGTGGGCCACCACATTTCCCAGCCTCCTTCCCAGTTAGACTGGTCATGTAAGTAGCTCTGGTCAATGAAATGTGATGGGGAAATCAGATGTTACTTTGACCACGGCTCTTAGAGCCAGCAATCTCCTCCTTCTTTTTCTCCCCCTGCTGCAGTGATCCTGTAGCCATATGTTGATATGTAGATCACAGAATGGATGGAACCTGGATCCAGACTCACCAGATGGAGGAGAGCCCTGCCATCTCACGTTAAACT